>NC_083285.1:71294679-71594679 GCF_963506605.1 Zootoca vivipara
AGGCCTGTCCTGATAAGATAACGGCGTGATAGGCGAGGGTGGAGTGCAGAAAGTAGCAGGAATAATCAATCACTCGTCCCTCACACAGGCACACTCTCGCCCGCCTCCCAGGAGGGTTGTCCTCTTGCGGAGAAGAGCTCCCCGCTTTGGGATCCATCCAGAGCCCTGCAGTTGCCAGCCTCACTGGGGCCTTTTGGGGGGGGGCGACTCTGTACTTTGCCACTGACATGCCCTGCGCATCTTGTGTGTGGAGGAGCTTTTGGCTTCCCACCAGCTAACATGGTAGGCTGAGCGTGCCGTTCCATAGGCCTCACCTGCCTCCCTTTTTGCTCCTGGGGAGAAGGGGGAAGTTGCCCTGGTGTGCTTGCATGCGTGAGCCGAAAGGGACGCCCCTACTCTTGTGTCCTGGTCAGGGGGGAGCAGTTGTGGGAATGGACCATGGATTGGGCTGCTTTCTCTCCTTGGCTGCAGAGCAGACTCGTCTTTCCACGGCCAAAAGTGCAAGTTATGCTTTGATGTCAAGTATGCTTTGATGGTGTTTCCTGCTTGGCAGGGGGTTGGACTGGATGGCCCTTGTGGTCTCTTCCAACTCTATGATTCTATGATTCTAAGTTGACACACAGATCTAGCTGTGTTGGAAAATGTGGGAGCTGGTCTTCACTAGGCACCGTTTTCTAGAGCTGGCTCCTGTGAAGATGGAAGCCACCTGCCATGAGAAGGGCTCCCAGTTCTCAGCCTGTGCTGACCTGTTGTTGTTTAGTCGTTTAGTCATGTCCGACTCTTCGTGACCCCATGGACCATAGCACGCCAGGCACTCCTGTCTTCCACCGCCTCCCGCAGTTTGGTCAAACTCATGTTCGTAGCTTCGAGAACACTGTCCAGCCATCTCGTCCTCTGTCGTCCCCTTCTCCTAGTGCCCTCAATCTTTCCCAACACCAGGGTCTTTTCCAGGGAGTCTTCTCTTCTCATGAGGTGGCCAAAGTCTTGGAGCCTCAGCTTCACAATCTGTCCTTCCAGTGAGCACTCAGGGCTGATTTCCTTCAGAATGGATAGGTTTGATCTTCTTGCAGTCCATGGGACTCTCAAGAGTCTCCTCCAGCACCACAATTCAAAAGCATCGATTCTTCGGCGATCAGCCTTCTTGATGGTCCAGCTCTCACTTCCATACATCACTACTGGGAAAACCATAGCTTTAACTAGACGGACCTTTGTAGGCAAGGTGATGTCTCTGCTTTTAAAGATGCTGTCTAGGTTTGTCAGTGCTGACCTAGCTGCCCCCAGAGCTTTCCTTGGTGTCCTCCCTCAGGCCTGTGTCTCTCTCCTTTTGTAAAGGAGGCAGGGGGAGGTGAGAGCCCACCAGCCTAAAGCATGTTTCTCTGGCAGCCTTTGGGAACCCCAGGTAGTGCCAGGCCACCAGCATCCCTTCAGGTGTGGCAATGGGCATCATCCTTCAACCTCTGCTACGCCTCCCACCTCAGGTGTCCCTGGACCTCTAAGCAGAAGGTCTCAGGCCTGCTGATGGATCTGGCCGTCGCTCCAAGATAGGGCAGGGGAAATAGGGGTGGGTGGGATTGAGCCTTGTGCTAATATGACTCTCTATCAGCACAAGCTGTTCTGCTTGCCGTAAAGACACCCTCGCTCCTTGTCTGCTGCTCTGGGATTCTTCTCTGGTCAGACCTCACCTGGAGTACTGTGTCCAGTTCTGGGCACCACAGTTTAAGAAGGATACTGACAAGCTGGAACGTGTCCAGAGGAGGGCAACGGCTTAGGGAGCTGGGTATGTTTAGCCTGGAGAAGAGAAGGTTAAGGGGTGATATGATAGCCATGTTCAAATATATGAAAGGATGTCATATAGAGGAGGGTGAAAGATTGTTTTCTGCTGCTCCAGAGAAGCGGACACGGAGCAATGGATTCAAACTTCAAGAAAGAAGATTCCACCTCAACATTAGGAAGAACTTCCTGACAGTAAGAGCTGTTCGGCAGTGGAATTTGCTGCCAAGGAGTGTGGTGGAGTCTCCTTCTTTGGAGGTCTTTAAGCAGAGGCTTGACAGGCATATGTCAAGAATGCTTTGATGGTGTTTCCTGCTTGGCAGGGGGTTGGACTGGATGGCCCTTGTGGTCTCTTCCAATTATATGATTCTATGATTCTGCTCCCCCCTCCCCAGGGGATTTGGGGCAGGAGGGGAGGAAGCCCCATTGCGCTGGCTGGAGCCCTTTGGCTGGCTTGCGGTGGAACGCTGCATTAGTTCAGTCCAGCCCACAATGTCTGAAGGTGGGTTTTGTGTTTCCTGTATATCTGCACGCCAAACTGAGCCACATCACCTGGTGGCATTTGGAGTTTAAATGCATCAGCAGAAGTCAAACAGCGCACTGAAACGCTTGCCTGGAGGAGCATGTTTCACCCTTGATGTAACCACACTGAGACTCGGAGTATGTAAAATGAGAAAGCCGGTTTTATTGTAGGAAATAAACGGTTGGACAGGAAAGATCCTAGTTCTAGCTAACTAAAGTGGAGCTGCCAAGAGCCGCGCTCACTCCTGCGTGTCTGCAGGAGAGAGCGAGAAAGGAAAGAGGCAGGTCAGGTCAGGAAAACAGTCTAGGAAACATGGAAGGCTCCCCCCCCCGCCTTCTGCCCATGCAAATGCACCAGCCTTCAACGCAAGCTGAGTTGCACCCCAGCACTTCCAACAGGGTTTGCGTTTTCTTTTAATTTAGAAGAGTCCTTGGCCCCCGCAGAGTCCCTTGAGAGCACTGCGTGTGCTTCACAAAGTCCATTCTCACAGCAACCCTGCGAGGTAGGTCAGCGTGGCAGCTGCTGTGTGGGTGTCCGGAGATGGAGCCCAAAGCCCAGCCCTGTGACTCCTGCCCTGCTAGGGCTCTTTGTGCCTCTGCCCCCCCCCCCAGCCCTTGGTGTATCCCATTGGGAAGTGATGCCTTGGGAGCCCCGAGCGGAAAAGGATTGTTGATCCCTTGACAATCAGAGCCGGAATGTTTTATGTAAAGTTGAGAACAGGGCAGATCAATGAGATGCGTAGGAAATCAGTACCGATCAGCAGCGTGGGGTGGGGGGCCGCGTGGCATTGGGCTGCTGCCTCCTGACGTAGGCGGGGGGCTTCTCCGTCCCTCCCTGGTTCTGGGTGTGCTGATCTGTGGCGTCAGAAAGGCACCGGCTCCCAGAGCAGCCCCCTGGAGGCGGCTGGTTCTGTGGGCCCTGCAAGGATGGCTCCTTTTCCCTGCTGGTCCGGGATCTATGCTGGCTCTTTATTTATAATTGATGCCTGCTGCTCTCGCACACTCTGGGGTCGTGTTGGGCCATGTTGTGTTGTGCGCCTCCATTTGCCAAGGGCAGCCAAATCATGGCCCTGGGAGGCCTCTGGCTCTCTCTTTCCACGCCTGGAACCTCAGGGAGGTGCTCTCTGAGCCTCGGGAGGGAGGGGAGCACAGCCCCCCCCCGAGGTCTCCTGCAGGCTGGCGCTTGTGTGTTTATCTCTAGCCCGTGGTTTAATGCCTCGTGCTGATGGCTTGCCTGGCTCTTCCTTCTTAGCAACCCAAAGACGATACCCTTTCTCTCCCCCCCCCCAGCTGTGATGGGGCTCGTCTTTTGCGCTGCAGCAGTCCGTGGCTGGCTGGGTGGGCTGGCTCTCCCTGGGATCTCTCTCCTCCCCCCCCCTCTTCCCTCGCCTCTCTGCTCAATCTCTCTCCAGTACATTTGAACTTGCTGCATTAAGCAGCATTGCCCTGAGCCCCTCCAGGATCCTGCAAGGTAGCTTAGTTTGCTTAACGAAAAGGCGCTTTGTGTGTCTCCTTCAATGCTGCTTACCTGCTGCCGAAGCAGCACTTCTCCCCCCTGCAAGGGCTTTTTTGCTGTGTTGGCCGTTGGATTTTGAGTACCTCCGGGGGGGGGGCACACACACACCCTCAGCAAGTGGAAATGTGCTGCTGCAGCCAGCAGCATTTGGTTTAGTGGGGATTATTGGGGGGGGGGCTTCTCTTTAGGAAGTGAGTTTGTGATGGTCCTGGGAGATGGCAATGGACAGTGGTTTGGAAGGGGGAGGGGGCCTTCCTTCTCCAGCTTCCCTGTGGTTGTTCCAGGAGGAAGATCCCGCAGATGTTCTGGGCTGCCCAGGTCTTCTTCTTCTTCTTCTTCTGGCGGCTCAGTTTCTCTGTCCCTCCCTCTCTGTTGGGGCTGGCTGGGGGGGGATGCCCTTTTGGGGCTTCTCTCGGCTGACTCTAGGAGCTGGGGCCCTTGGGAGTCAGAGCTTTGGCCAAACCACTAGCCCGCTTCTGCTGCGGCTCCATCACACGGGAAATCTGCTGATCTGAGTGATCAGAAGTGGGCCTTGGCCTGGACCCAGCCACTAAGGCAGGACCCCCTTTCCCATAGCAGGTAGTCAGGAGACACAGGAGTGGGCTTGGGGGTCTTGGGTTTTTTTACCCTGATGCCCTCAACTTCTGCCTGGGAAGCCAGCCTGTTCTTCAGCATTCCCCCATTGTTGCATGGAGGAGGAGGAGGACAATGGGCTTTCCTCGTGTGCAGACGTGGGCTATAATTTAGGCACCCCAGTTTTGAAGCAGGGCTTCATGGGGAGCTGAGGAGAGGCTGTTGCATCCCTCCCAAGGGACGGATCTGTGAGCACCTCAGGGGCAGGGGGTGGGTGGGTGGTTTTACTTTGGACCATTGGGATGCTGAGGCCGGCCAGTTGGTTGAGCATGTGCCACCAACCCCACAGGTTGCTCACTGCTTTCCTGAGTGTGGTGCAGCCCAGTCAGCCCACGTTCCTCAGGTGACCTCAGGTGACCTCCAGGGCCTCTGGACTATTGGGGGGGGGAGCACTGCTTCCTGAGCTCCTGCCTCCCTTGCCTGCCCTCTCCTACCCTTGGCACCGCAGGCTCTGCGGGGCTCTCAAGGTGCCCCTTGGTCACCTGCTCCTCTCCTGGTCCAGGGCTGCCGAGATGGGTGTCCTTGATGCTCCCCATCCCTCGAGAGACTTGTGTCCCTTTCTCCTCCATCCTTGTCCCTTTAGGGTACAAGAGAGGCCTGGTTCAGTCCCAGGCAGACAGCGAGAAAACTCTCCTCCTCCCTCCTGCTGCTCCTTGTTCCTTTATTTCACACAAGAGACAAGGTCCTCCTTCGAGGAGCGGGGTAGAGCTACAGGGGCAACTTTGTTAAGCAAAGGATTGGTGCTTCAGAGGAAGGAAGGAAGGAAGGAAGGAAGGAAGGAAGGAAGGAAGGAAGGAAGGAAGGAAGGAAGGAAGGAAGGAAGGAAGGAAGGAAGGAAGGAAGGAGAACACCTGGGCAAAGAGAGCTTGTGGACCAGCGGCCAGTTTGTGGGGCTATGGCCAACCTTTTTGGGCCTGAGGGTTGGGTGCCAGGAGCCGTTCTGTCCCTGCAAATTGGGCAGGGGGGGCATGCCACCCTCCCCCCCCCCGGATTCCTCAGCAGCCTGTGCCTGCCCCTCTCGATCTCTGCCTTGGATCTGCAACAACCCCTCTGGGCAGGTAGGCACCTGGAGTTGCTCTCCTGCTGGGGGCCAGGAAGGAGAAGCCAGATTGTGTCGGGAAGAATCTGCAATGCTTATCACTTTACAAACACGAGCGGAATTCACTGGGGAGAGGGGCAGCCTTTGAATCGACGCAGCTACAAGCACCCCCCAAAACAGACACAAAGAGAGGCCAGGTGCGCAGGCAGAATGATAAGCTGCACATGTGGCGGCCGGGGGGGGGGGGGGGAGGAGGTCTCTCTCCTTGCATGCGGCATTTCGGGTTGCAGAATTTGTCAGCTCCTGGCTGTGCCCCGTCGCTCTCTGACTCCAGACCAAGCGCAGGAGCGAGGCCGTCCGTCAGATACGACCCTTCTGCATCCTGGCCCTTTATGCTGCCACACAGCACCCTGCTGGGTTCTTGGGCTGGGAGGCCTCAAAAGCTCCACGCACACAGCCCAATGAATCTGATGCTGCGGGAGGAGCCCACCGAGCAGCTAGCTTCTGGGAAGCCGAGGGAGAGGTTTTGACAAGTCCTGGCTCCCCAGTAATTCCTCCTTCCGCCGTGTCCATGCGGCGTCCGCAGCAGGGGGGGTTGACATGAGATGTGTATAAACTCCGGTACTAATAGATACTTGTCAGAGGATGAGGCCTGAGCGTGACAGGCAAGTGCCGGCGCGTTTACCTAGCGAGCCCTGTCAATCACTCAGTGGGCTTGGAGGCTCCTCTGCTCGCCTGCCTTGACAACCAGCACAACAGCTGGAAGCGAGCCTCCCTCTGGGTGGGCTGAGAGCCCCAGAGGCGGGTGCGAAGGCCGGCTCCCTCCCCTCCGTGCTTCATGGTCCCTTTCTCTTCAGGGCTGCTGGACTTACTATTCTATATATATATATATATATATATATATATATATATATATATATATATATCTTTTTAATTAGATTTTACATAACAATTTCAATTTAAACTTATCATTCGCCTTCACATTTAGAATCCCGTGACTTCCCACCCCCCTTCCCTGGTTTCTGTTGCCCATCCCTTTTTCCTTCAGCTTATCCAATTTTCTCTTAATTTGTTAGGAATATTATTCACCATTTTCCCATTGTATTTTGCACGTTACAAGCATTACTCTAATCCTGCCAAGGTGTTTTTTTTAGTTGTTTATAATGTTCTCTGAAATACATGATAATTTCCCCCATTCCTCCTTGATTTCTTCTCTTCTTGGTCTCTGATTTTCCCAGGTAATTTCGCCATTTCGGCGTCGTCCATCGTCCCCATCCGACCCTCTGGTTGGAACTTACCATTCCAGCCCTGTTCTTGGTGGGGTCGGCCGTAGGGATTTGTGGCTGGTCCTCCTGCCCGAGGGTCTGGGAGGTTTCGGGCTCTAGGGAGCAGTGTGCTGGGTGAAGGTCCCTCTTGGGCTGAGCGCTTTCCTCAAGGGAAACTGCCGTGGGTAAAATGCAAGGGGTCCTGGCTTTCTGTGGAGAGGAAGGTGGGAGCTCCCTTCCAAAGGGGACCCATAGAAGCTTCTCCACGCCTTCCGGGGGCTCTGAAAGCAAGGCCTTGAGAGGCTGGGGAAGAGGCAGGTTCAACAGCTGCCTTCTGCAGAGTCAGACTCTTGGCTGATCTAGTTCAGCACTGCCGACACTGATGGGCAGCTGTGGATCGCCAGAGGTTTTGGAAAGGGGACAGTCTCAGCTGCACCTTCTCCGTCTGCCGCTGGACTTCTTCTGCAACTTAGAATCATAGAGTTGGAAGAGACCCCAAGGGCCATCCAGTCCAACCCCCTGCCAAGCAGGAAACACCATCAAAGCATTCTTGACATATGGCTGTCAAGGCCCTGCTTAAAGACGTCCAAAGAAGGAGTCTCCACCACACTCCTTGGCAGCAAATTCCACTGCCGAACAGCTCTTACTGTCAGGAAGTTCTTCCTAATGTTTAGGTGGAATCTTCTTTCTTGTAGTTTGAATCCATTGCTCCATGTCCGCTTCTCTGGAGCAGCAGAAAACAATCTTTCTCCCTCCTCCATATGACATCCTTTCATATATTTGAACATGGCTATCATATCACCCCTTAACCTTCTCTTCTCCAGGCTAAACATACCCAGCTCCCTAAGCCGTTCCTCATAAGGCATCGTTTCCAGGCCTTTGACCATTTTGGTTGCCCTCTTCTGGACACGTTCCAGCTTGTCTGTATCCTTCTTGAACTGTGGTGCCCAGAACTGGACACTGTACTCCAGGTGAGGTCTGACCAGAGCACAATACAGTGGTACTACTTCTTTGGTGAGGCTGCAGTATCCAGACTGAAAGGCGAGCCTGTCTCACACAGGCCACGCTCTGCGTGTGTATACTGTAAATATAAGATATACAAGACGGCTGACGTTAATGGCAGCACCGGATTCTTGTCGACTTCGCTTTTATCACTCCAACTGGCAGGACTTCTGACCCGTCTGCCTTTTAAAATTCATTGCCCCCTCCTCATTTGGCTTCCCTCCCCTCCACCCCCAGTCGCGGCTTCCCCCCCATGCAGGGGATTGTAAATCTTGCCTCCCTGCCTTACAACAACCCCTGTTATCATTTTCACGGCTCACCTCCGCCTTTGAATACTTAATTTAAAACTTCTGCCTCTCGCTCAGCGGTTCATAATTCCAGGCCTGGTTCCTGGGTGGGGGGGGGGAGGAAAGGAGGGTGATGGATGGGCCTCAGGAGGAGAGCGGAAGCCATAAGCCGAGTCTCCAGGGGGGGGGCGGGGGCAAGGGGAGTGTGCTTTTTTTAACGTTAAGTTTAATAAGATGGATATCTGGAGCACATAGTTATTCTAATCATGCCATTCCGCCTCCTAATCTATTGGCCTGTGTGATGGTTATGGCTTTTAAATTTCCGCAACCTTACGGTGACAAATCGTGTCTCTTTTCAATTGCAAAGTTTGGAATCAAAGTCTGCGGGAGAAGGGCTGGGGTGGCCCCCAATATTACCTGATGAGTGCCCCGGGCAACCCTCCAAGGTCTCCCTCGGCCTGTTTTTGCACGCGGAGCCTTCAGGGTGCATTGCAGCCCTTTGGACCCCTGGCAAGGGGGCAGGCAGCCCAAAGCAGCAGCGACCAATGGAAAAGGAGGAGGAGAGCAAGAGAGGACTTGATGGGAGAGGCCAGGCATGGCCCCTCAAGGCCTGCGGAGGACCAGCAGAAGCCTTTTCACAACAAGGGGTAGAGCTCAGAGCCACCTCCAGGGGACACCTGCCTTGCCCCAGGCGGCAGGAGAGTCGAGCTGGCCTCTAGATTACGGCAGGTGCAAATGAAAGAGAGCAAACCTTTTCTAGCATGGAAGTTCAGTTATGGAGAAAGAGTCACCTGTCGACAGTCTGTCTGTCAGAGATCTCATCTTATGACTTGTGTGTGGTCCTGATTTCTCTTTGGAGCCTCGTGCTTTGAGCATTTATTTGTTGTTGCCGAGGGAGAACTTCTCATGAACTCAAGAGATTCCTTTGGGTGAGCCCGTACTTAAGTGGTTCATTTTGCAAAACGATCTGCTTGCGCTGCGCCGCAGTGGATCTCCCCCGGCTTGCCTTCGGGAAGCGGAGAACACTTGAATTTTTCAAGAGGCCACTTGAAGCCCTGGGGGCGCCCAGCCCCTCCTCCCTCTCCCTTCATGGCAAGGGGAGGCGACCCAGTGGGCAGCTTCGAGAGGCAGGAGATCCTGGTGGTGGGTGGGCTTTGAAGCCCCTCCAGGTTGCCTCTTGTTGTTGCCGCTCCTTTCCCCCTCCCACCTCCTCCCCGTGCAGCAGTTTAACAACCTGCTTCTCTGCTAAGTGCTTTGCTTTATGCATCAAAAGCCTTTTTCACAACTGAATAAAGCCTAAACGGCAAGAGGAGCTGGGAGCTGCAGGGCAGGGAGGCAGCTGTAGCCGTGGGCGTCCAGGATCCGTGGGGCTGGGTGGAAAGTGCCCAAAGGCCAGGGCGAGCCACGGTCTTCCTTGGCTATTGGCCTGCATCCTGCTCTGTGCATAGCAGCTGGGGGGCGGGGGAAGAGAAGGGCCTGAGAATCTCTTATCCCCAGCAGCATCTCCTGGGCTTGGAGCCTGTTCACTGGGGGATTGGGGCTGCCTTCTGTAGGACTCCTCCAGGTCTCCCAGAAGGCCCAGCTGACTTGGGCCGGTTGCCTCTGGGGTGTTCCCTGCACATGAGAACATCCTGCCCAGCCTTTAGGCAGCTTGCGCTCATGGTTCAGAGCCCCAGGACTTCCTCTGCTGCTTTCCTCTCCAGGCCAGCTGACAAGGCAGCTCCTTGTCATCGTCCCACCCCCCTCCTACCCCCCGGGCACCCTCCCTTGGCCCTGGTCGCCCTTGGCCAGACCCCCAGGGCAGGGCTCCAGTCCTGAGCTGCTTTTATCCAGGCTCACAGGGGAAGCAGGCCCAGGTTTTGCTTGGTGGGTTCTCTCTGCTCAGCAGCAGCTGGTCTCCCCACAAATAGACACCTCTTCCCCTCCTCAGTGGTTTAACCACAGCGACCCAGGTGGCGCTGTGGGCTAAACCACTGAGCCTAGGGCTTGCTGATCAGAAGGTCGGCGGTTCGAATCCCTGTGACGGGGTGAGCTCCCGTTGCTTGGTCCCAGCTCCTGCCAACCTAGCAGTTCGAAAGCACGTCAAAATGCAAGTAGATAAATAGGAACCGCTACAGCGGGAAGGTAAATGGTGTTTCCATGTGCTGCTCTGGTTTGCCAGAAGCGGCTTTGTCATGCTGGCCACATGACCTGGAAGCTGTACACCAGCTCCCTCGGCCAATAATGCGAGATGAGCGCGCAACCCCAGAGTCGGTCACGACTGGACCTAATGGTCAGGGGTCCCTTTACCTTTACCTCCCCTCCTGCCAAAAGAAAGAGAGGGAATTTCTCACCCTGATCTTGATTTGCCTTCGGCTTCCTCTTTGCCGGTGCCAGGCATGATGGCTCACTGGCAGGGCTCACCTGGAGTGATTTCTTCTGCCTCTTGTCTTGGGGTGGGGTGAGGAATCCTTCCAGTTGCCCCCCCCCAGATTGGATGTCTGCAAATGCCCAGGCCAGCCCTGCAGGGTGTGTGCCTCCTGGGCAGGTTCTGCCGGCCCAACAGAGGTGAGGGTGCTGGGGCTGCCACCTGACTCCAGGCAAGCAGAATCAGCCATCCTTTCCCTACTTGGATGAGAAGACAGTCGCGTGGGAGCCCCACCCAAGCCTTCCCCTCTCCCTGCTCAACCTGGCAGCGCCAGCCCCCCAGGTGCCCAGGAAGCTTCCAGAGGTGCCCGTATGCCCAGGCTGCGTGTGGGGACATTTGGGGCTGGGCTCTGCTTCTCCTACTCCCAGCGCACTGAGCTGCCTGTGCCTCTCGCACCATTTGCTTCTTGCTAATTATGGGCAGATCCATTATGAATAGCGGGCAAATGCTAATCTGCCTGGAAAGCGGCTGGAGTGTCTGATGTTTTCCTTTGCATATTTCATTCGTGTGCTTTGTCTCCCCGTATTACAGAAGCAGTTGCTGCTTCTCCTAGGCAGGACTTAATGGAGAAAAAAAATGCCCAGTTCAGAGCAGCCTACCTGATTTGTCCTGGGCAGACCCTCTCCCTGGGCGAGGGCCAGGAAAGGCTGGTGCTCAAGAAACTTGCCCAGAACCCCCCCCTCCTCCTCCTCCTCCTCCTCCTGCTGCTGCTGCTGCTGGATCAGACCAGAGGCCTTGGTCTCATCCAGCACCCTGCACCCCCCCCCAAGTGGAAGCAGCACAGGAGTGTCTCCACCCCAGGCCACTCGTCTTCAGCAGCAACTGGTCTTCTGCCTCTCGTACAGGAGACAGCAGCAATAGACAGCCGCTGTGACTGGTAGTCTTTTCTCTTGCAAAGTCACTTTGAGACCTTTCCTGTGGAAAAAGCAAGGAACTAATGGAATGGCTTGGCTCTTCTCCTGCTCCCCAGCGGGGCTGCAGAATGTTTGCAAGGAAAGCAATTGCCGGTGGGGTGGGGGGTGCAGAGAGAGGGGGGGGAGCCAGCAACCAGCACTTCCAAGTGTCTCTTGCTGGCTCCTTCCCTCTCACCCACACCCAGATGTGGGAGGTTTGTGAGAGCCCCTTCCTGGTGTGCTGGCCAGGGGGTGAAAGCGCCGCCTGACCCCTTTCGTGGGGTCTCCAACCTGCCCTTCTGCAGTGGCCCTTGCGTACCTGGAGAGGGGAGCTTTTTGGCACTGCCCCGGCAGGTGCAGAGAGAGGTGGGGGCTCCTGTGCCATTGCGCCCCCGTGGCTCCACGCGGGGCCTGCTCGGTGTGCCCTGCAGAGGGTCTCTGGAGCCCTTGGCCCCTGGGCCCAGCTCCCAGCGTGGCCGGCGGGGCAGAGGAGCCGGCTTGCCTTCTCCCCTGGCCAGCGCTGCACTTGCGCCCTTGTCTGCAAACCTCATCAAATTCCTGGATATTTAGACATCCATTTTATTGCTTAATCGAGCTTGAAGCAGCTTAAATGAATACAAGTGTTTGTAGTCGTGAGGGCGGAGTTTTATGGCTTTGGAGCAGGGGCCGGCTTCATCCTAGCGCAGCCGCCTCCAAGCCAGAGGCCCCCTTGGCTCTGCGGCTGGGGGGGGGGGAGGGGGCTGGCATGGAAAGGCAGCATGGCCAGAGGGATTGGGTGGGGAGCAACACCAGCTGGGCGCTGCCACCCTGGGCTCCTTCCTCAGGCGCCACGGGACTGCCCTCGACCGGTGCCAGAAGAGCCCCAGCCCCTTTGGCACCCCAAATATGCGTCTACATCTTGGCCTGCTTTTCGAACGGGAGAGGGCTGCAATCCTACAGTTTAGCCAAGAAATGTATATGTTTGTTTCATTTTTACTGCACCTGCCCTCCAGGGTGATTTGGGGAGCTGTATCTCTCCCCCCCCTTTCCCAGCTTTCTCCAGTTTTATTCTGTGGGGCAGGCTGGGCCAAGAGGCATAGTGGGCCCAAGGTCGCCCCAGAAGGTTATGGGCCAGCTCCCAGCAAGAAGAAGGCCTCGCTCGAATAGCAGGAGGTCACGCAAGCTCCCTTCCCGAACTGAGCCCAGGAGTATCAAGGCAGGGCGATTTGGGGGGAGGGCTGCTGGGAGAGGCCCCTCGGAGCTGTCCCTGGGCGGCCTGAGCTCTGTGGCACTGCTGCTGCTGCTACCGCCACCAGGATTTGTGGCCCTCTTGCCAACCAGCTGTGCCCCGGAGGTGGGTGGGGGGTGACACTGCGGTGACGTTGAGGCCCCACGTCCCTGGCACTTGACTGTCGCTCATTGTGTCCTGAGCGAGGATTGATTTCTGTGCTGTGCGCCTGACAAGGGCAGTCCCTGAAGCAAAGTCATGTGCTGCTTGATCCCCGGGATCGGAGAGCAGATTGATTTTGAATTTGTTCAAGTGCTGTTGCCCTAGGCGGCTTGTGTGTGAGAGAGCTTTATTTTCGCCACCCGTTTCCCCACACCCGTGGGTCCCACGCAGGCTGGAGGGTATTGCCGGGGAGGCGGCTTCTTGGTGTCAGAGCAAGCCGCCTGGCGAAATGGCACTTTGCGGCACCTAAATCTAGGGGTGCAGGTGGCCGAATCTTGGGGTGATCCCAGGCTGGAAAGGTTTGCAGTTCCCTCTCACCTGGACGCCCTTCACCGTGCCCCCTGACGGTTTTCTGCCCCCTTTGTGTCTCCTGCAGGTGGAGGTGGAGGTGGAGAGCATGGACAAAGCCGGGAACTTCATTGGCTGGCTGCACATCGACGGCGTCAACCTGTCGGTGGCCTTGGTGGAGCAGGCGTTGTCCAAGGTGCACTTCACGGCGGAACGCAGCAACTACTACAAGCCCCTGGTGGCCGCAGAGGAGGCTGCCAAGCAGAAGAAGGAGAAGGTACCAGCCAGCGGAGAGGGAGGGAGGGAGGGAGGGAGGGGGGAGGCCGGGGGAGGGCCTTCTTTCTGGTCCAGAAAGGGGCAACGCCTGGGTGTGCCCCCAAGGCTCAGTGGCTCCCCAGCATCACTTGGTGCAATGCTCCCCTCTCGGCCGGGCCGGGATCCGTCCCCTTCCACTCTCCCCACCAGCCGACCAGGTTTGGGGTGCCGTTTGCCAAATGCATGCCAGGTGCCCTTTGCCCCGTTGCCAGGCCCACGCCTGCCAGCGCTGAGGAATCCCCACCTGAGCCAGGGCTGCCCGCGCTCAGTTTTTAATTGCCGATTCATAACTTGCCTTGCTCTTTCTCCTGTCTTGCTGCTGCCTTGGAACGTGGGGAGAATGGGAGCGCTTTGCCCCTGCCCTCCTCCCCTCCTGGAGGCACAAAGCCTTTTCCCGATGCGTGGAGCTGGGGGGTTTTGGGGAGGGGGGAGAAGGTGGGCCTCTCCACCCCTGACTGCTGCTGCGGTTCCCCTGCAAGGATGGCATCCTGACAACTTAGGAGAGGAGACCTCTTGAGCTCCCTCCGTCTCTTCTCCCTCCTCCATTCCGAGAATCCAGAATGTCTGTGGACGATTGACTTGCCCCTTGGGGAGCCGTGCGTGAGCCTGTGAGCATCCGTGGGGCGAGAGGGGGGGGGCTGCTTCCCACCAGCCTCCCCGGGACTTTGCCAGCGTGCTGGACGGCCGAGCGGCCTTGGGGGGCCATCCCAAGATGCAAATGGCTCCGGCTTGGCACTGACAAATGCCTGCGAAGGCCCCTTGTCAGTCCTCGGAGGCAGAGGATGTGAAGAGTCCGCACTCCTCTGGGGCAGCCCCAATTCCATGGCGGGCTTGCTCTTTTTCTGCCCCAAGGGCAGGAGGAGATTGAGCAAAGGAGCTTCTGGGGGGCTGGAGGGGGGGGAGGGGACCACCCACCATGCAGCCTGTCAGTGCTCGTCTCTTCCCAGGCCTGCCTCGTGAACTGCGAAGCAGCCCAGTTTGGGGAGAACCTAGTCAGGCACAGAAGCATCCTGGGTGCCAGTGGGGGGGGGAGACGGGCACTTGCTCCCCCTGCCTTAATGGAGCCCGTTCCGGCGGGAGAGTGTTGCCCGAGAAGCACCGGCCCCCCGAGGGCTCCGAGCACCGTTTGACTTAACTCTTCCATTAATTAAATCAGAGGCTGTTTGGGCGCCTCTGGGGAAGCAGCCACGTCCGGCGTGATTTGTGTCGCCGGCGCGGAAATTGTGTGTGAAGGTGTGGGCCTGCTCCTTGCAAGGGGGGGGGGCACACAGCATGGCCGGACTGAGCCGCGGGATTGGAAGAGGTGGCTGCCTTTGCCCGCCCCCTTCCACGGCCCCTCCCCTCCAATCAGCCTGGCCCTTGCCTGCGCTTCTTCACGCCCGGCTGTCGACTGGACTCTTCTCACCCCCCCCCCCAGGTAGATGCCTCTGCCTCCCTCGGCTCAGCTCCCTTGCAGCCAGCCTCACCACGGTGCCCATACCCTAGCCCTTGCCCTGGCAGCTAGAGACCATGCAGGGGCTGAGCGCTGTGTTATCGGCCAGGGCCGGCCACCATCGTCCCTCCTGGTCAGGCGGTTCTGGAGCCCCTGCTCCTCAGAGAAGGTAGAAGGCCGGCAGCCTTTGGCATGGCAGCCCCGGGCCTCTCCCCACCCTCAGCCCACCTCGGGCCGAGGGGACCCAGCTTGGGCTGCTCTGGCTAAGGGCCTTGCTCCCTTCCTCTCTTGGCTGCAACACCCTGGGTGTCCATTTTTGGCTGCTTCCGTTTCCCTCCCCGCCGTTTCCGTGGCATCCCTGGGAACGTGGCTGGTGAACATTGTGTGGCCGTGGCGCTTGAGCTCTTTGGGTTTGAAGAGCAGTCCTTTTGGACTCCTGTCACCATCCCTGCGCTGCCTTCTCCGCCAGGGTGGTTGTGTGGGTCAGGCTGGGCGCCTGCACGAGGGCGGCACCGTTGCCAGGAGGCCGAGATCTGCATTTGGGGCAGAGAGAGGGGCTTCCAGGGGTGGCAGCCCCAGAGCCAAGCTGTCTCCTGCCTGCTGACCTCCCCCTGCTCCTCTCTCTGGTGTGTGGAGGTGTAAATTGAGCGGCAGAGAGAGGGAGAGGGAGCGTCATGGGCTCCCTTCCCCAGCCCGGCTGCCTTGCCTTGCCTGCCTGTCACAGCTCCCCCTGCTCGGTCGCCCACCCAGCGACTCGATCGGACTTGACAGCCTGTCTCTTTGCATCAGCGCAGCCGTGCCGTGCTCCTGTTGCGCAGGGGCCCGGGTGAGGCTGCCACCTGACACGGGGGGGGGGGCGGTGGGGTGTGCCTGCCTGCCTGCCTGCCTGTCTCCTCCTCCGCTTCACGCAGCCACGGCTGGGAGCTCTGAGCCTGCCCAGAAAGCTTTCTGTGTTGGGCTGTCCTCAGCACAAGGTGCTGGTTGGGGGGCCACTGTCTACCTCCCCTGACCCTAAGAGATGCGGGGTTCTGCGCTCCCAGGAAAGGCTGCCCACATCAGCTGGAGGGGCTGTAGCTGCTTCCCTGCTTCCAAAGTCACCTCTCCTGTGGAGCGCCGGCTGAACCTTGGAGCCTTTTCTGCCCGGTGCCCAACTCCCCTTCCTGGCCTGTGAGATCATTCCTAGGCTTGCGCACCGACCCTCTCTGGCTCCTGTGACCTCTGTCTCCATCCTCGTTCCCCCCTCCCCCCCCCAGGTGTGGTCGCACTACGAAGAGGCCCCCGTGGAGGACGTGGTTCTGGTGCCCGAGGAGAAGGAGCGCACGGCCAACTACAAACCCGTCTTTGTCACGGAGATCACGGATGACCTCCACTTCTATGTGCAGGATGTGGAGACAGGTAGGGGGGCAAGGCGGGGGGGGGGAGAGCTCCCCGGTTTGATTTACGCTCTGCCAGAATGGTTGCAGGACAGACCCAGGGACCTGCTCCAGGGGGCTTGTACGTGGGTGGGTGGGTGGTGCTGAGAAAGCGTCTTCGGGTCCCCTGCAAGCTTGGCAACTGACCCAAGCCAAGCTCTGCCTGCCCCATTCTGCCCTGGGGCAGCTGCTGATCATCGCTTCCTTCAGGCCCTGAGTCTCTCATTCCCGCCCCCCCCCCCTTTGTTTTAGGGACCCAGCTGGAGAAGCTGATGGAGACCATGCGGAGCGAGATTGCTGCCCACCCCCCTGTGGAGGGCTCCTACACCCCCCGCCGCGGAGACTACTGCATCGCCAAGTTTGTCGACGGAGAGTGGTGAGAGGGGGGGGCTGTGTTGAGGGAGGGGCACAGGCAGGGGGCCCTTGGGAGCTGCCTTGTGGGGGATGCCACCCTCGGGACTCAGGGTCCCTCCAGCTTAGCCCCTAAGACTTGCAAGGCAGCCTCCCAGGGTGCCAGCTGGGGCAGGGAGATGATTTGGCCATGGCCTCCTCCCTTGGCCATTCCGGGAGGCGCAGACAGCCAGGGAGGCTGCCTGTAAGGATGGAGCTCTTGGCAAGGGAGAACCTCATAGCTGATTTCCCACCCACCCCCACCCCTTTCTCGTTTTCAGGGGCAGCCCGCCCCACCCGCCTTGCAACAAGTGGCGGGGGGTGGGCTGCCCCTGAAAAGTGTTGGGTCTCAAGCTTATTCCCCCCCTCCCCTGCACCCTTACAGGTACCGCGCCCGGGTGGAAAAAGTGGAGTCTTCAGCCAGAGTGCATGTCTTCTACATCGACTATGGAAACGTGAGTGGGGGGGTGGTCTTTGGGGGAAGAGTCCTGGGGGGGGGGGCTGGAGGCCTCAGCAGCCCCAAAGCTGCTTTGGGAGGGGCAAGACCTCCTCTGGACTGGGGGGCCCTCCCCCTGAAAGGCCTGGTCCGTAATCTGTGGGGGCTCCCGAGCCCCACCTTGTTGCGGGAGCGCAAAGTGTCTTCCGTAGCAAGGACATCCCTGCGGCTGTTCCTTTAGCCGCTTCCCATCCGGACTGTTACAATGCATTGCACCTGGGGCTGCCCTTGGAGACTGGGAGGTGCCCCATGGGGCTGGTCGTCTCAATCCCGAAGCATTTGCATTGCACCCGAGTTCAAGGGTTCAACATGTGCAGCCCTATAGGACTTAGAACAGGTCCTCTTATGAAACTGCAGGTTCTTACAATAACCCTGCTGGTGTTTTTATCTGTTTCCAAGTATATATTTAAAGTAGATAATTAAATGACCAAGTTACCGCATTTTTCCGTGTATAAGACTAGAGCTTTTTATTTTTAAAATAGCTTTAAAATAGGCCCTCATCTTATACGTGGTTAGTGCAGAGCGGGTGATTGGTTGCAGCCGTGAGCAGGAGATGTTCTGTGGCGACAGGGCGGGTGATTGGTGGCCGTGTGAAGGGCTGTTTGCAATTGGCTGCCTCTGTGGCAATGGCGCAGTTGATTGGTGGCTGCGGGTCTTGGGCGACGCACACAACCGTCAGTGGTGGGTGGGTGAGCGATTTTTGGCAATTCCAGCCCCCCAGAAGTTCAGCAATTCTGTGCCATCTCTCCCCGTTTTCTTAAATCGGGGTCCCCCCAAAACTGGGCTCATCCTATCGACGGAAAACGACAGTAAATGAATTTGGATATGCAAAAGATATTTAAAAATAAATTTAAGGGACCGCAGAAAGAGACTTTGAAATGTTGAAATGATTGTAAAACTAATGAAATGAATAAACATGAAAAGTATAGATAAAAACCTTTTAAAAGAAAAAAAAAGAGAGGACTTAGGACAGGTAACGGAGGGGCTGCTTGATGCTTGAGATGTACTGGGGGGAGCTTTTCAGGAACAGCATGTGCTGGTGATGGGAGTGCCCTTCCCAACCCCCCCAAGAGACAAGGGTGGTGTGCCTGGTCTTCAGGACAAAGGGAACTGGTGGTTTTGACTGCTTTTAATATTCCATTGTTGCATTTGGTGTGTCTGCTGTGAAAAACAAACTTCCTTTTCCCATTGTCCTGAGATCTGCGGGCGCCAAGGGGTGACTGAGCCGCCTTTTCTTTTCTTCCCCCTCTGCAGAAGGAGACTCTCCCCTCCACCCGCCTGGCCACCCTGCCAGCTGCCTTCAGCACCCGCGTCCTCCCTGCTCAGGCTGCCGAGTACAAGTTTGCTTTCATCCAAGTGCCCCAAGATGTGAGTCCGGGGCGGGGGGGGGGAGGAAGGCACGTTAGGGGGAGGCCAGGGGGAGCTTGCGGGTTCAGTTGTGCCCTCCTGCCCTTGAGCTGCCCCTCATTTGCCACCTGGAAGAGGAGAACCGGAGGTCATCGCCAAAAGGGGCAGCTAGAGGGTCTGGGGGAGGAAGCCCAAGGGCGATGGGTCCTCAGTGTTGCAGAAACGCTGATTCTCTGCTTGCTTCTCAAACCCTCGTGAAATGCAGGTTCCCCCAGCACGGTGGTTGGGCCGTAAGAGCAGGAGAGACGAAATATGTTCTGTCTTCCCCCAGAAAGGAAGAATATGGTGGTGGCAGCCAGCTCTGGGGGCTTTGGAGGAGGAATGGGCCCATTTACACAGAGAAGAGGGGCCCAGAGGACACCTGTTAGCCTCTCCCCCATGTTGAGAGGCTGCCCTCAACCACAGAGTCTAGGGCTTGCTGGTCAGAAGGTTGGCGGTTCGAATCCCTGCAACGGGATGAGCTCCCGTTGCTTGGTCCCAGCTCCTGCCCACCTAGCAGTTCGAAAGCACATCAAAGTGCAAGTAGATAAATAGGGACCGCTCCAAGTGGGAAGGTAAACGGCGTTTCCGTGCGATGCTCTGGTTCGCCAGAAGCAGCTTTGTCATGCTGGCCACATGACCCGGAAGCTGTCTGCGGACAAACGCCGGCTCCCTTGGCCTATAGAGCGAGATGAGCGCCACAACCCCAGAGTCGGACACAACTGGACCTGATGGTCAGGGGCCCCTTTACCTTTACCTTTACCCCACCCATCTGGCTGGGTTTCCCAAACATTAAAAGCTTCCCTAAACAGGGCTGCCTTCAGATGTCTTCTAAAAGTCAGATAGTGGTTTATTTCCTTGACATCCGATGGGAGGGCGTTCCACAGGGCGGGCGCCACCACCAAGAAGGCCCTCTGCCTGGTTGCCGATAACCTCGCTTCTCGCAGGGAGGGAACTGCCAGAAGGCCCTCGGAGCTGGACCTCCATGTCCGGGTTGAGCGATGGGGGTGCTCAGGAGCTGCCGCCACCAGTATATTCTGTCCCGCTCTGGAAGGCGGGTTCAAGGCACCCCTCCCTCTGACTGAGCGTGGCCCCCCTTCCGCTCTCTGCAGGAGGAGGCCAGGGCAGACGCCGTCGACAGCGTGGTGCGCGACATCCAGAACACGCAGTGCCTGCTGAACGTGGAACATGCCGGGCCCAGCTGCCCCCATGTCACCCTGCAGTTTGCCGACTCCAAGGGCGACGTGGGGCTGGGCCTGGTGAAGGAGGGGCTGGTCATGGTGGAGCCGCGCAAGGAGAAGCAGTTCCAGAATGTGGTGAGTGGCGACAGCAGGTCCGCCTGGGAAGTGGGGCGGGCGGGGGGCTGAGCACGGGGGGGGGGAGAGAAGGGGGCAGGCGAAAGGGCAGAGAGGGCCTGCTCTGATTCCGCCTCTTCCCTCCAGATCACAGAGTACCTGAATGCCCAGGAGGCAGCCAAAAGTGCCCGGGTAAGTCAGCAAGCAGAGGCCTCCGGGCAAGGGGAGGGGGCTGGAGAGCTGGGGGGGGGCAAGCGGTCCCTACGGAGGGGGTCTTGGGAGGGGTCCCTGGCTGCCGCTCGTGTCTCACCCTGCCCCCCCCTCTGCCCTCCTCGCAGCTGAACTTGTGGCGCTACGGAGACTTCCGCGCTGATGACGCCGACGAGTTTGGCTACAGCCGCTAAGCGACAATCCCGCTGGCCCCTCGCGGCCCCCGCCACACGCTCTCCTCTTCCTGAACCCCAAGCGCCGCCCTGCCTCTGGAGCCCAATGCCTCACCCGGCGGGCGCGAGGGGGCGGGGTTCATCCGACTCCAGGAGCAGACTGACTTGGCAGGGCCGGCCTGTGGAGGGAGGGAGTCCTGGGGTCTCCCCCTCCCTCCCAGCCAGCCCCCTCCCCACCCTCCTCCTCCAGCAGCCGGGGGGGAGGGGGGCGTGTCTGCGTGACGCTTTGGAAGCCAATAAAAGTAGTGAGAAGCTGGCCAAGGCCGTGTCTTTTATTTTCCGGGGGGGGGGGGGAGGCATGTCAAGGAGATGGGGGCCACAGGGGGTCAGGATGCCATGGTGAGGGGCTTTCGTTTTGCTCCAGGGGGTGGGGGTGGGGTGGGGTTAAGAGTTACTGCTGCTGCTGCTATTTAAATCTGTATACCACCCTCCATCCATAGATCTCCGGGCTGTTCACAACACAAACATCAAAAGAGAAAGAACACACAAAATACACAAATTACGACTTTGAGACTGTCAAGTTTGCCCAATATTGTTTATGCCCTTGGCACCCATTCCTTGTTAGTCCTAAGCTTGTCCAGTGGT
The DNA here is from genome assembly GCF_963506605.1 of Zootoca vivipara. Lineage (NCBI taxonomy): Eukaryota > Metazoa > Chordata > Lepidosauria > Squamata > Lacertidae > Zootoca > Zootoca vivipara. The sequence goes on from NC_083285.1 coordinate 71,315,485, forward strand.
TAGGGATTAAGAATGCATACATAAACTAGGCAAATTGTACAAGAAGGCCAAGCCTGTTTTGACCCCGCAGACCAGATGGATGGAAGTTGTGAAGAGCCCCAGGTTGGAGGGCAGAGGAAAGAGCCACACGGGGGGGGGGGCAGGGAGGCTGGCTCTTCCTTGGCCTGGACCAGGCCCTCTCCTGCCATTGTCCTCCTTTTCTTCCTAAGAACCTGAGAAGTGCCTCGTGGATCAGGCAAGGGGCCCACCTAGCCCAGCACCATCCTGTTCTCCCATGAAGGGAGGCAGAGCTTAGCCATCCTGGCTGGAAGCCACTGACAACCCCCCCCCCCTCCTCCGTGGGTTTGTCTCATCCTCTTGTCAAGCCACCTGGGTTAGTGGCCTTTGTTGCCTCCTCCTGCGGGAGCATAGCTGTCAAGTTCTCCCTTTTTTTAAAGGGAAATTCCCTTATGCTGAATAGGCTTCCTCGCGAGAAAAGGGAAAACTTGACAGCTATGTGCGGGAGGGAGATCCACAGTTTAGCACTGCGCTGCGTGAAGAAGGGCTTTCTTTCATCCGTCCTGAACATTCAGCTTCATGGAACGTCCGCATGTTCTAGTGCCAGGCATAGTTTGAAAAACTTCTATCATATCGCCTCTTCCTCACCTTTTCTGGTTCCAAACGCTGCTGCCTTTCTTCCTAGCTCTGCCCCCTTGATCACTTGGGTAGCCGACTCTATACCGTCCTTTTTTAAGATGAGGCGGCCGGAAATGCACGCCATTAGCAGGGTGAGGCCAAGGACGTGCTCTGCCACTGATCTCTGGTCCCGCAGTGGAGGGCTGCTCTGCTCTGCCCTCAAAGCCTGGGTTCCTCCTTCTGATGTGATAATACTCTGAGCCCGGCCCTCCGTTTCAAAGCAAATAGTGGCTGAAGCGAAAAGGAAGGGGACTTCTCTGGTGGCGAGTGGAGGAGGGAGGAATCCAATACTGGCTACAAAGCAAAATCCAGCCGTCTCTCGCTACACAATGCAGCCCTCGCCTTTAATTGACTGCTTGCCGTGTCTGGCCGTGGGTCAATCTGTCAGGCATTGTCTCCTTGCTCTCTGAGCTAGAGCAAAGCTCTCTCGTCTGGGAGTCCTCCTGCCGCCCCCTCTTGCCCCGGCAGCCGCCTGATTATTTATCAGAGGCGGGGATGTGCCTCGGCCCTCTGCAAAGCTTGAGCCTCTTTCTGCCGGCGCTCCGTGGTCCCCAAGGACCCATGTAGACTCGGCTAAGCGGTCAGGGTTTGCTCAGGAATGGCTGAGTGGGCGGAGGTGACAGGCAGAGAGCAAAGGCCCCCAACAGCCCTGGAACGAAAGCGCTGATTTAAATCCTGCTTATCTTGCACCTTACGAGGTCACAAACCCCCGGCCTTTTTGATGATGGAAGCAGCCGTGTTACAACAGCGGGAGGGAGGGTGTCTTTTGCCTCTGGGCGGTGGGCAGCTCCTCGCTTGCTCCAACATCGCTGCAGCCTTTGCCCGGAGCTGCAGGAGCACAGGCAGGCAGGCGGGAGCAGAGCTCGGCGGAAATGTTACTCTCGAAACGATCATCCATGGATCAATCGCCGTAAGGTTGGGTGACGCGCAATGGGCTCCTGTCCCTTAGCGTGGCGTCGTGGCGATGACGTGGGAAGCCGGCTCATCAGACTCACAGCTGGCGCAAAACCGGGGGGAGTCGCAGCCCCTTCGGAGGATGAGATGAAGTGCCAGGTTGCCTTCGGTACTTGGCAAATTCAGTCTGGGCAGATGTGAAGCATTCTTCCATGGGAAGTCATTAAAATGGGGAGCGGAGGGCGTGCCTCGCCTGGAAAAGAACAGCAACTAATTGTTTCCAACTGTTTTTCATGTTGTAACCTGCTCTGTGGGACCTTGGGGTGAAGGACAGGGGGCAGGTGGGCAGAGGGCGTCCAAGCGGCTCACAAGTTGAACGGGGCAGGAAGGGCCAAGCCTGGCATTGAGTTGGGGAAGCCGGGTTTTGCTCTGGGCTTCTGTCCGTGGTGCTGATCTGATGGATCCCTCCCAGTCCTTTGGAGAGTGCAAGGTGGCCTTGCTCTGGGCCAAGGCTCTTTCCTTTTCCTGGGATGCTCTCTCCCCGTGAGGAATCATAGAATCGTAGAGTTGGAAGAGACCACAAGAGCCATCCAGTCCAACCCCCTGCCGAGCAGGAAACACCATCAAAGCATTCTTGACATATGCCTGTCAAGCCTCCGCTTACAGACCTCCAAAGAAGGAGACTCCACCACACTCCTTGGCAGCAAATTCCACTGCCGAACAGCTCTTACTGTCAGGAAGTTCTTCCTAATGTTTAGGTGGAATCTTCTTTCTTGTAGTTTGAATCCATTGCTCTGTGTCCGCTTCTCTGGAGCCCCAGAAAACAACCTTTCTCCCTCCTCTATATGACATCCTTTTATATATTTGAACATGGCTATCATATCACCCCTTAACCTTCTCTTCTCCAGGCTAAACATACCCAGCTCCCTAAGCCGTTCCTCATAAGGCCTTGTTTCCAGGCCTTTGACCATTTTCGTTGCCCTCTTCTGGACACGTTCCAGCTTGTCAGTATCCTTCTTGAACTGTGGTGCCCAGAACTGGACACAGTACTTCAGGTGAGGTCTGACCAGAGCAGAATACAGTGGTACTATTACTTCCCTAGATCTAGATGCTATACTCCTATTGATGCAGCCCAGAATTGCATTGGCTTTTTTAGCTGCTGCATCACACTGCTGACTCATGTCAAGTTTGTGGTCTACCAGGACTCCTAGATCCTTTTCACATGTACTTCTCTCAAGCCTAGTGTCTCCCATCCTGTATTTGTGCCTTTCATATTTTTTCGCCCAAGTGTAGTACCGTACTTTACATTTCTCCTTGTTAAAATTCATCTTGTTTGCTTTGGCCCAGTTCCCTAATCTGTTAAGGTCATTTTGAAGTGTGATCCTGTCCTCTGGGGTATTAGCCACCCCTCCCAATTTGGTGTCATCTGCAAACTTGCTCAGGGTGCCCTCAAGCCCCTCAAGGAGGGGTGTGGCAGCCCGAGACTGCAAAAGCCTCCCGCCTGCAAAGGCCCCTCCAGCTCCTTCCCTCCTCCCTGAAGTGCCTTCCTTATTCCAGCCCAGGTCAGGTGCACCAGGAATGGAGCAATAGTTCAGACCTCTCTCAGGAGGGTCCATGGTCTTGCCTGACCCTAGGTAGCCCTAATGCTCCAGCCTCCCTTACGGGTTTTTTTGGGGGGGGGAACTGCCTGACCTATCAGCTGTGAGCACCCACCTTGGTTAGAACGGACCCTTTGGCCCATCTTTGCTGTCCCACGTGGGGCAGGCCAGAGGTCTGCTTCCGTGGAAGAAGGTGTCTAAAAAGGCCTGCTAGCCATCTCCTTGCTGCTTGCCCGTTTAAAGGGGCAGAAGGGACGGGAGTCGTCAACAGCCAAGTGCCCTGTTCCCCACATCTATCTGGGGAGGAATCTGCATCACCCAAACTCTTGGGAAGTGGCATTGCTTTCGCCCAGGTGGGCAGAGCTGGGCTGTTGCGCTCAGGGGCTGCTTGTGGGCTTCTTCCCCTTCGGCTCCTGGGTGGCCAGAAGAGGATGTGGGGCTAGATGGGGCTCCATGGGCCTGATCCAGCAGGCTCTCCCTGCGCTCTCTAGGCTTGGGCTCCGCACCCCACAGCTCCGCATCTTCCACCTTGCAGGCGACTCTTCAGAGGGTTTTGTAAATATTATTCCAATTACATTTATTTTATCACATTAATTATTGAAACATGCCACCCAGTGCACTATCCTGTAATTATGTGCAAATTGAATTAGCGCAGCCCTATAATTAGCACATCAATAACGACAGGCCGTGCCAGCAGTAGCCTCTCCTGTGCCGGGACCTGAGATTGGACACATGGAGGGATTCGCCACCAGATTTGGGCTCCGTCTCTCCCCAGTCTTGCCCGTGATCGGAGCCATTGCCGCCCATGAAGAAGGGGCTGGGCGGCCAGATGCCCCCTCCTGTGCTCCCTGCAGGTGGGGTTGGGAGAGGGAATGGGGAGCTGGAGAGCCCTCTGATCCAGCAGAGCCCCACTTCTTGAACCATGGCCACACGTGAGATGCATCTGAGGGGTGAGGGGGGTCCCTCAGTGTGGGCCCTTCTGTATTGTTTCAGGCATGCTTTGCTTTGCTTGTTTATTGCCTTTGTATCCCAACTTTTTCTCCAAAGGTGCCCAAGGTTGCATAGATCAGGCATCCCCAAACTGCGGCCCTCCAGATGTTTTGGCCTACAACTCCCATGATCCCTAGCTAACAGGACCAGTGGTCGGGGAAGATGGGAACTGTAGTCCAAAACATCTGGAGGGCCGAAGTTTGGGGATGCCTGGCATAGATGGTTTTCTCCCGCTCATTTAATCCCCACAACAACCCTGGGAGGTAGGCTAGGCTGAGAGAGGCAGTGTCTGGCTCCCAAGGCCAAGTGAGTTTCATGGTTGCGTGGGGGATTCGAACCCTGGTGTCCCAGGTCCTCGTCTGACGCTGGCGCTGCTGGCACCTGCTCCCCCCCCCCCCCAGGAAGGTGACCAGCACACCCTCAAGTCCTGCTCTGCTCTGCTTTCTCCAGGCTAGATTTGTGAAGGTCAGAGGCTCAGAGGGAGCTGGCCCCGACCAGGAGACTCGCATGGGCAAAAGGCCCCGGATTTGCACGGTGTGCTGCTTCTCAGGAGGTGCTGGCCTTTCTGATCCTTCCTCGCATTAATTGCTCCCCCAGTGAGAACATGAGGAATTGAAAGCAAGTGAGGAGGAATTGGTTCAGGGGAAGTTTCTGCAAAAGCAGCTGAATTGTGGCAAGATTTAAGAGGCGCTTTCAGCTTCCACTTGCCGGTCAGAGTAGTCCTGCCTTCTGGAGCAAGAGAGAGCAAGCCTTCTTCCTGGGTGACGGCCCCTTTGGATGTTGGAAGACCCCTCTCCTGTTCCTGCGGACGCTTCTCTTCTCCAGGCTACACGTGCCCAGCTTGTTCAACCATTCCTCACACGGTTCTGTTTCCAAAGGCCACCCACCCACATTGTGGGCACCCTCCTCTCATAGCTGCCAAGTCTCCCGTTTTCCCCGGGAAATCCCCGTTTTTCCAGCTGTTCCTAGCTGAAAAAACAGATTTTTTGTTTTTCCCCGGTTTATTCTGGCGCGGCGGCCATTTTGTAACTGGGCGGAGCATGCTCAGAAGCAACTTTTGATGCTGCTCTGCCCAGTTCCGAAATGGCGGCAGCGCTACTTCCGGTCTGCTATTTCCGGCCCGGTCCCTTATTTCTCTGACAGCAACTTGGCAGATATGCCTCCTCTGGATATGTGCCACTCCGTCAACGCCCTTCTTAAAAATGTGCCCAGAGCTTTACACAGGACACCAGATGCCACCTACCTGCCCAGGGCAGAAGAGAGGGCGATGCGATTTGTGGTTTGGACACTTTGTTCCTGTTAATGGAGCCTTTGCTTAGGAAGAGGAAGAGCCTTCTGGATGAGGCCAGTGGCTCATCTAGTCAAACATCCTGTTCTCTCAGATGCCCCCAAGGGAACCCCAAAAGTGGCCCCCTCCCCCTTTGTGGTTTCCAGTAACCGGGGTTCAGAAGCACTCCTGCAGAAGCAAAGCAGAATCGTTTTGGATAGTAGCCTTTGATAGCCCTCTTCTCCACCATGAATTTAATCCAAGTTGGTGGCACTTGTGGGACCCACTTCCATCGTTCGACTCTGGGCTCTGTGGCAAAGGACTTCCTTTTCTCTGTCCTGAATCTTCCACCGTTCAGCTTCCTTGAGTGTCCACAAGTTCTAGTGTTAGGAGAAGAGAAAAACTTCTCTCCATCCATGTTTTCCATGATCTTATGAGCTGCTATCGTGTCACCTCTTCCCCGCCTTTTCTCTAAACTAGCAAGTCCCCAAATGCCGCAACCTTCCTTCCTCTCTATCCCCTTGATGATTTTGGTTCCCCTTTCCTGAACTTTTTCCAACGCTACAATATTCCAAATGCAGTCGCTCCATAGATTTATTTGTATCATGACGTTATGACGTCAGCCGTTTTAGTTTCACTTCCTTTCCTAATGATGCCCAGCGTGGAATCTGCCTCTTTTCCACAGCTGCCGCACACTTGGCTGACGTCTTCACCAAGCCATCCACCATGACCCCGGCTTTTTAGCAACTGCATCACACTGTTGGCTCGTGTCCAGTTTATGATAAATTAAATTGCCTCGATCTTTCTTGCACGTTCGGTTGCCAAGCCAGTCCTCCCCTAACCTATTTCTGTGCCTCTGGTTCTCTGAGCCTAAATGCAGGACTTTACACTGATCTCTGCTGAATTGCATCTTCTTGGTTCCGGTCCAGTGTTCCAGCCTATCATTATCCTTTTGCATTTGGCTCCAGCCTTTATGGCAATAGCTCTCCCTCCCAGCTTGGTGTCATCAGCAACTGTGATTAAGCATTCCTCTGCTCCACCCAAGTCCTTTATGAAAATGCTGAACAGCTCAGGGCCCAGGACCGAAGCTTCCTTTGGCATTCCTCTGGGGACCTCGAGGCAGAGCCGTGACTCAGCCCTTGCCCACTGGTGTGGTTGGTCAACCAACTGCAACGTTGCTGAAGAACAGCATTGCCCAGCTCACATTCAATCAGCTTGTCAACAAGGATGTCATGGGAGACCTTCAGTTTTACCCCCAGTAGACCTGAAAGAGGAGAGCGCAAAATATGGTCTGAAGCTCAACATCAAAAAAAACCAAGATCATGGCCACTGGTCCCATCACCTCCTGGCAAATAGAAGGGGAAGAAATGGAGGCAGTGAGAGATTTCACCTTCTTGGGCTCCTTGATCACTGCAGATGGTGACAGCAGTCACGAAATTAAAAGACACCTGCTTCTTGGGAGAAAAGCAATGACAAACCTAGACAGCATCTTAAAAAGCAGAGACATCACCTTGCCGACAAAGGTCCGTATAGTTAAAGCTATGGTTTTCCCAGTAGTGATGTATGGAAGTGAGAGCTGGACCATAAAGAAGGCTGATCGCCGAAGAATTGATGCTTTTGAATTATGGTGCTGGAGGAGACTCTTGAGAGTCCCATGGACTGCAAGAAGATCAAACCTCTCCATTCTGAAGGAAATCAGCCCTGAGTGCTCCCTGGAAGGACAGATCCTGAAGCTGAGGCCCCAATACTTTGGCCACCTCATGAGAAGAGAAGAATCCTTGGAAAAGACCCTGATGTTGGGAAAGATTGAGGGCACTAGGAGAAGGGGACGACAGAGGACGAGATGGTTGGACAGTGTTCTCGAAGCTACGAACATGAGTTTGACCAAACTGCGGGAGGCAGTGCAAGACAGGAGTGCCTGGCGTGCTCTGGTCCATGGGGTCACGAAGAGTCGGACACGACTAAACGACTAAACAACAACAACAAGACCTATTCAAATGAATGAACATGACCAAGTTCAATCCAGTAATTTCAGTGGGTCTAGTCTGAGTAAAACTTACTTGAATACCCCTTCCTCTCAAAAGGTCTCCTGTGTCCGCAGCATTCTCATGATCTGCCCAACTCTTTTGAACAGCGAGATAAGATTCTTCTTGCACGAGCCCATCCTGGCTCCTAGTCATCAGTGCATCCGTTTCTTGACAACCACAGACGGACAGCTTAATCACCTGTTGCAGGATTGGTCTTGCATTCACCAGTCGGTCGTTTCTGGATACATTTCCCTCCAACCTTTTGGAAGGCCTCCAGTCACCTGGCAGCTGACAGGTGCAGGCCAGTGGCTCTGAACTAAACGCCCAGAAGCTCCTTTAACACACCTGGATGCGATTCAGCTGGCCCCAGAGAGCTCAGCTGATTCAAAGGAGCCAAGGTGTTTGCCGACCATTTCCTTACCTGCCCTTAAATCGTTTGTTTGCCTTTCCCCATGTGGAAAACAATTCCCCTTGCCGGAGAAGATGGGGGGGGCAGAACAGGAGGCTGGATTGTGAGTGGTTTTCCCCTTCTCCTGGTCTCCGGCTCGCAGTTCAACCTCCACCCCGTTATCAGGCCCTTCCTTGTCCTTGCGTCAGTCACAGCCAAAGTTGCCCCTCTCCTTCGCATCCCCTCCAAGTTCCACTCTTTCAAGATGGCATCAACCTTACAAGATGAGACTCCTCTGTGGTCCTCGTCCTCAGAGATGTCTCCCTCCTTCCACGTCCTGGGCATGCTCCTTCTGCAGCCCCCCCCCCGCTTCTCTAGAGGCCTCCCCTGTTTTCCCTTCTCATTGGAACAGCCTGCAATCACATCTTCAACATCCTACTCTTCAGACTTTTGGAGAAGGATCTCTCCACCTGGGGGAATCCCACCCAGCTTTTACACACACTTGCAGTTTAAAATCACCTTTCCTAAAATGCAAGGGGCACACCTGACCCCCTTCGGGGTTTGCATCCCTCTCTGTCACCAGTTCCAAGAGGAGATGGCCCCTGCCCCCTGCCTTTCCTTGCCCAGTGTGTCAGGGTCAGGCCAAGGAGAGCAGGACCCCCCCAACTTGTTCCTCCCTCCGCTTCCTGAGAGATGAAGTTGTCTCCAAGGCAAGTGGTGGATTTATTGGACTTCCTGTTTTATGCGGGGTTTGACTTCCAGCAGATGCCAGGATAATTGAAATCCCCCATTCATGCTCCGACTCTCCGTGATTTCTCTTCTTGCAATCTGCTTCAGGAGAGCATCCATTGTGCCCCCCCCCCCCCGGCAGAGGTGGCCCGTAGGATATAAAGCCATCACAGCTCCTCTCCTGCTTCCCCCTTGAAGGGCACCTGCCTGCTTTCTTTCCCCTCTGTATTTCCTTGCAAAGGACCAGGCCCTTCTCCACCCCTGCCTCTTCCTCCTTGGCCTGCCTTGCTTTGGCTCATGAGGCTTTTGCCAAACCCAGATCTTCCTTGCCTGTGAGGGGCATCTCCCCACCACCACAATGGGGCAATGGTGACAGGGCAACCAGCCCCAACCTTTGCCTTCTTCCCCTGCCTATCCTGCACTGCCTTGTATTTCGGCATCCATTTAATACCTCTGTGGGCATCAATGAGACCCAGGTGGGCCAGAAAGAGAGCCTTCAAAGGTGGACAGTGCAAAAGGTGAGAGGAGGAAGAGGAGGAGGAAAGTCTAGCAAGGATTGTGGCCTCCATACTGCTGAGAATTAGGGAAAGGGGGGAGGGCTTCCCTTTGAGGTTCCCAGAAGCATAGATCTGCCCAGCTACAATTCTGGAGATGTAGCATAGGCGTGACCAGGGGCACCGCTGTGCCCACCCCCACCTCCCATGGTGCCCACAAAAGGTCTCTGTAAATATCTCCGCAAAGCATGGAGAGGCTGCTTGCTCTTTCCGTTTGAGCTGACTCAGCCTCCGCTACACTGAACACATTTCTTTGGATGCCAAGACTGGACACACTCCCTCCCTTTCCGAAGCCAGGAACGATGCCAAGAGCGTCTCTCTGTGAGTGGGCACGGCTGATGTAAGTGTTTCTTCCAATTGATTGGGGGGGGCTGCCCCATTGGGTGGTCCTGCCTTTTCCTCTCTCAGTTAGATGTGGCAGGCATTTTGCGTCTTGTCACAAAAATACACGTGCGCACCGCAGCCATTTTGTTACCCACACCCCTTTCTCAAAACCCCACACGTTCCCACACAGGCAATTGTCCTAGAACCCAGATCCTTACACACACACACACACACACACACACACACACACACACACCACTAGTTTGGCCTTGAGCCGAAATGGATAGCCGCCAATATTCAACTGTCTCCCCTTCCCCTTTGGAACGTGAAATTTCAACACTGGATTTTGAAAGGGGGGGGGACAGCCGTATGGAGAGTCCCTGAGTGTTTTACCAATGTTCAAACATGAAAACGGGCCGATGGCCTCATTCATCACTGCATGTCATGGTCAGACCAAAACTCAGGAGGCACCAAATGCAGAATGTCCCATATTTGATCAATAGATTGCCAATAATTGTGGAGCCTTCTGGGCAGAGATTCAGGCCTAGCTAAGGAGGCGCACCGCAGCATGGAATCGCGGAATTGAAGAGTTGAAAGGAACCTCAAGGCTCATCTAGTCCAACCGCTTTGCGATGCAACAATGGGGGCAGCGTCCTTTGGACGGCCAGGTAAAAGGTTGGCCAGCATTTAAGGTGCCCACGAACTCTTCATTGCTGCCGCCCCCACCTGACACATATCAACCCAGCCTAGATTGCAATAATCAATGAGGCCTTTGGGTCAGTTGCTGCATCTATCTATCTATCATCTATCTATCTATCTATCTATCTATCTATCTATCTATCTATCTATCTATCTATCTATCTATCTATCATCTATGTCTATCATCTGTCTATCATCTATTGTATTTATATATTGCCTTTTTCTCCAGTTGCTAAAGGGAGCATACAAGGTTCTCCCCCTCCTCAGTTTAATCCCACAACAATGCTGCGAGGCAGGTTAACTTGTGAGAAAGGGACTATCCTCTGAGGTCACCCAGTGAGCTTAATGGCCCAGTGGGGTATTTGACCCCCGGCCCTTTTCCGATACCTTAACCACTGCACCTCACTGTCTCTCCCCCCCCCCTTCCGAAAATGTTGGCTGTGCCTACTGTGTGAAGGGCCGAGGCTTCGTGAGGTCATGAAGGTGGGTTGAAACTCGGCTGCCCTGGGACTGGGGAGTGGGGCACAACAGGGTGGGCAGCCCTCTCCCTCTCCTAGGGCTGGCATCCTGCAAGGACCAGGGTGGGAGGAGTCCTGCTAGCCAGCCCCCGCCGTGCCCTTGAGGGTGCCTGCCAGCTTTTCTCCGGTTCACCTGGCAAAGGACATTGGGGATGAGAGAAACATAAATAATAATAATAATAATAATAATAATAATAATAATAATGTCGGGGCCAGTACTGAGAAGGCCCTGGCCCTGGTCGAGGCCAGCCTAACCACCTTGTGACTCGGGATCTCCAATATGTTATTATTTGTGGACCTTAATGTCCTCTCCTACGGGAGAGGCGGTCCTGTAGGTACAAGGGTCCTAAGCCGCATAAGGCTTTAAAGGTCAAAACCAGCACCTTGAACCTGATCCTGTACTCCACCGGGAGCCAGTGCAGTTGGTAAAGCACTGGATGAATGTGATCCCGTGGTCGGGACCCCGTAAGGAGCCTCGCCGCAGCATTCTGCACCCGCTGGAGTTTCTGCGTCAGTTTCTGGGTCAGCCTGAGAGATGCATTGACGGGGGCAAAAGAGTGGTGCCACTCAAGACCCTCCAGGGAAGGAGCAAAGCTCCCCCCACTTCTTGCTGACCCCCCAATGAGAGGGAGGGGGTAGAAGAGCTCTTTCTGGAGACCACAGCCCCTCCTGCCTCCCTCTTGCTGGGCCCAAAGGCCGGAAGCCAAGCAAGGCCTGATGCCCTCTGCATCCCAGAAGAATGCTCAACAGAAGAACCTCAGGAAAGACTCTTGGATCAGGCCAGAGGGGACCCACCTGGTCCGGCATCCCGGTCTTCTCTTAGTGGGGAACCTGCAAGCAGCATCTGAGCCCTCTGTCCCTCCTGCGGTTTCTGGCAGGTGGCCTTCAGAATCGACTGGGGAGACAGAGCAGAGCCATCAAGTCTCCTCCTGCCTAGGGAAGTTCCAGAGCTCATTTCTGGCCTCTTAAGCCTGGCTAATCCACTCTGGCGCTCTCCTTCCCTCCCGCGCGGAACTTCTCCCTTGGGAAAAGAGCGGCCGGCCACGTGAGGAGAGACCTGGATAGATTGCGCTGCTCCTCAAGGCACCACCACCTCCTCCTCCTCCTCCACTCCCTGAAAGGAAACTGGGTCTCTCTCGGCTGTTTCCTGAGAAGCGAGAGCTGTAGCCACAGGCTGGGGCCTGCTGGGTGGATGCTGGGCTGGAGAAAAGGCACAGACACCTGCTGCTTATAGAGTCGTAGAGTTGGAAGGGACCCCCAAGGGTCCTCTAGTCCAACCCCCTTCTTCTTTGGCGATCCCTCATAGCCGAGTAAGACTATCAACACGGTTTTCATAGAATCATAGAGTTGGAAGAGACCACCAGGGCCATCCAGTCCAACCCCCTGCCGAGCAGGAAACACCATCAAAGCATTCTTGACATATGGCTGGCTGTCAAGCCTCTGCTTAGAGACCTCCAAAGAAGGAGATTCCACCACACTCCTTGGTAGCAAATTCCACTGCCGAACAGCTCTTACTGTCAGGAAGTTCTTCCTAATGTTTAGGTGGAATCTTCTTTCTTGAAGTTTGAATCCATTGCTCCGTGTCCGCTTCTCTGGAGCAACAGAGTCCGCAGGTGACTGTGGAGGCCAGTTCTGGATCCACAGGTCCTTCCACAGTGGCGACATTGGTTTCCAACCCGCTGCAATGCAGGAATCTCAGCTAAAGCATCCATGACAGAGGGCCAGCCAACCTCTGCTGAAAAACCTCCGAGGAAGGAGAAGGAGACTGTGAGGGGTGGGTTTAGGGAACTCTGTTCCAGGCAGCTCTGGGAGGCTCCTTTTGGCCACTCAGTGGCCCCCTTTCCTTTGATCCATTGCACAGCTTCCGTAAGGCTTCTCGGGAGTCCTTGGTCGAGAAAGGGAGAGAAAGAAAAAATGCCCTCCCTGCTCAGGTTCTCTGCAAGGAGCTGCCTTTTGGCAGCAGGGCAGGCTCAGCTCTGACTGGCAGCCACTCTTTGCAGGCAGAGCAGAGTCTCTTCCACTCAGCCGCTGCTGCCTGAGACCCTCTGCACTGGGATCAACCTGGGGACCTTCTGCCTGCTTCCCTCCCCCTGAGCTCTTCTCCCTCTCCTGTCCAGGGGGCTTCCTTCTGGCGCAGAGCATGACCAACTGCCACAAAAGGTGCCAGGGCGAGTGGGGCAAGGTTGGCCTGGGCAAGGTGGCACCCCTCCCTCCCTCCATGCAGAAAAGCCAACCGGCTTAGCAGTCGACTCTCTGGCATTGGCACTGCCCTCTGCTGTGCCCGAGGGGCTGGGCACAGGTCAGTCCATGTGGCTCACACAGTGCTGCTCAACACATTTGCCACCTGAGGCAGACGCCTCCCTCAGTCTCACATTAGGGCCAGCTCTGAGGTTGGGGTGTGTGTGTGTGTGTGTGTGTGTGTGTGAGAGAGAGAGAGAGAGAGAGAGAGAGAGAGAGAGAGAGAGAGAGAGAGAGAGAAAGAGAAGAGAGCGCTGACCTTGGGATTTGACACTTAAGAAGAGGCTGCCAAGTGGAGCTCATCCTGACCCCCTTGGGGAGGGTTGGGGGCATATGCTGAGGGTGTGGCAAGATTCTTTACACACACACCCCGCAGCTCACTTTTCCGTTGTCTCAGATGATAACCTTTTACGGATAAGGGGAGGGGAACCTGTCTCTGATCTTCTCTTGGTAACAAGGAGCGAATCGTGTCACCGGTAAAGGGGGGGGGGGTTTAAAGCCCTCCAGCGGCTCTAATCACAATTAAAAGGGATTTCAATAATCTGCTGGGAGAAAGCGGCAGAAATTGAAAAGACAAAAGGACTGAGACTCGGAAAGGGGTCAGCGACTCCTTCAAAATGCAAATGGGGAGACAGAGCATCAAACCTGATGTGTGCAGAACAGATGTGAGAGGCCTTCTCTCCCCCCCCCCAGCTCTCAGAAGACCAAAATTGGAGGATGAAGAGAAGCAAGCAACCCCCCTCATGAGCTGCAGAGGCCTCGGGTGCGAAAGGTCAGCAAGGACCCAATCCCCTCGCTCTGAGAGCCTGGCCTCCCCTCTTCCCAGGAGGGACAGAGTCAGGCCATTCCTCCACAGGGCTTAATATTTGCAAGAGCGGAGCCAGGGAACCTTTGCAATTCCAGCAAATGCTTCTGAGGATGTGCAGAGTGCCTTTAGCCACAGGCTCTCTCTAGACTAGGGGACAGCAAACCTTTTCCGCAGGGGGCCGGTCCACTGTCCCACAGTGGGCCGGACTATTTTTTTGGGGAGGAATCCCCCCCAACTCTCCCCTCTCTTCTCCACAGCACCAGACGAGCCCCGGTGGCTGCTTACCTGTGCCTTGCGAGTGGCAGGGGCTGGCAGCGGAGGGGCAATGAGTGGCGCGAAAAGACTGGGTCTAGATAGGGGCTGCTTAAAATGGTGCTCAGCCAACCATGGCTCAACAAAGCCCAGCCCCCTTCCTCCTTTGGGCAGGGCAGGGAGAAGCCAGGAGGAGGGAGGGAGGGAGGAGGAGGAGGCAGGCGGGGGGCGATGGTGCAGCCCAAACAATCAGAATCCCCACGCCGATCCACACGGCAATTCCCAGACTGACTGTGGCTGGATCCAGAAGGGAATTGGGCCAGATCCGGCCCCCAGGCCTTAGTTTGCTGACCCATGCTCTAGACACACTTGTAAGGCTCAAGGCTTGCTGAGCCTCCGCCAGAGATTCTTTAGCTGTGATTGCTGCATTCATAGAATTGCAGAATTGGAAAGGTTCAAAAGAGGGTTGGACTCGGTGACATTTTGGCTCCCTTCCAACTCGACAATTGTGTATTGCCTAACAGCTTACCTGGGCATCCTGGCCACTCTTTTGTTATGTTAACTACTCTGAAGAAGTGTGCATGCACACGAAAGCTCATACTAATGACAAATTTAGTTGGTCTCTAAGGTGCTACTGGAAGGAATTTTTCTATTTTATTTTTATTTTACTCAATTCCTGAATCCAGGTCACAGGCTCACCCTATTCATATCTTCAATGTGCCCTTGAGACAGGATTTGTGAGCAAAGAGACAACGGCGAGGTTCCCCATTTCCTTCGACCTTGCAGAGAAATACTTGAGGTCATTTGGGAGAGACAAAACATTCAGGACTTTTTTCTGAATGTGGTTTGTACATTTATTTTTTATATATAAGACCTTAAAATTCTTATAACAATAGGAAATTCCTGCCTGATGCAGAGCCAGCCTTTGGTCCATGCAGCTCAATGTTGTCTGCACTGGCTGGCAGCAGCAGCAGCAGCCCTCCATTGTTTCAGGACAGCTGTCTCTCCCAACCTTGTGGGATGTTTTGCTAGAGGAGTCAAGTACAACATTTTTCCTGTTTTCCTAGAATGGACACGCAGGAGGAAGTGGCTCCAGACAGGGAGGGACTTCCTGTCTTACCTGTTGGGAGACTCCTCCCCCTGAGTGTGACCAGGTAGATGGAAGTGACCCTACCGGTAGCTGACCAAAGGCCACACAGACATCTTCCTCTTTGGGATCTGCTCTTCGGAGACTCTCTGCTGCACCTGACTCTTAGCCAGCACATGGCTCATCCTTTGGACAGGATGGAGCCCACAAGTAGCAAGTCTGAGATTTAGCCCAGACTTCCTTCTCTCTACAAATGTAACGGTAACCACAAGATAAAGCCTGCCTTCGGGTTACTGCTGTGAACTGAACGTGAGTCAAACTTTATTCTTATTTTCAAGAGGACTCTGTTGTGTTATTCTTACTTTAAGAGGGAAGTTACAGGTAGGTAGCCGTGTTGGTCTGACGTAGTCGAAACAAAATAAAAAAATTAATAAAATTCCTTCCAGCAGCAACTTAAAGACTTTATTTTGGTATGAGCTTTCGTGTGCATGCACACTTCTTCAGATACACACATGCACACGAAAGCTCATACCAAAATAAAAACTTAGTTGGTCTTTAAGGTGCTGCTGGAAGGAATTTTTTTATTTTGTTTCGACTACGTCAGACCAACACACCTGTAATTTTAATGTATTTTTAATCTTTGTTGGAAGCCGCCCTGAGTGGCTGGGGATACACATACCAAAATAAAAAACTTAGTTGGTCTTTAAGGTGCTGCTGGAAGGAATTTTTTTATTTAAGAGGGAAATAAAGGGGGAAATTTACCAGGAAGAATCCAGCCTGCGCAAGGCAGACTGGATTGCTTAATTAAAAGGCTCTTAACGAGTCATCAATGGCTTCACTACAAGCTGCAAGGGAATGTGCTGGGCTGTTTGCTCACTAGCGTGAGTGAGGAGGGATCATATTTAATTAATATATTATCTCCTACCTTTCTAAACATCCCCACAAACCTTACCTGGTGATGTCGGGCATTGCAAGGAGAGGCAAGGGGGGGGGCTTGAGAAGGTAGGGCCGGTTCTCTGCCACTGGGCTACAGCGCTCCCCACAGGACTGGCCATTTTGGAGGGAGGGGAGGCAGCCGCCAGGCCTCCCTCGCTCATCCCTGGAGGGGGCAGGGGTGGCCCCTCTTCTCCACAGGCAGAGCTCCTTCTCTCTTTGCCCCCCTCCCCAGCGCAGAGCAGCAAGGAAGCAGCCCAAGTGGGTGGGGTGGCCTTTCCCCATGAGGTGCCCCCCATCTCACTCTTGGGTCGAGTTTGGCAGGTGCAGGGAGGGAGGAAAAGGAATAGTCCAAAGTAGGAATCTCAGCTCCAGAATCCCTGGCAACAGAGAAGGGATTGAGAAGAATTTCATGGGTCCCCTGGGGCTTCCATAGTCCTCTCCTCCATGAAGTTCTTGTTCTCGCCGTCTCATAGAATCATAGAGTTGGAAGAGACCACAAGGGCCATCCAGTCCAACCCCCTGCCAAGCAGGAAACACCATCAAAGCATTCCTGACATATGCCTGTCAAGCCTCTGCTTAAAGACCTCCAAAGAAGGAGACTCCACCACACTCCTTGGCAGCAGATTCCACTGCCGAACAGCTCTTACTGTCAGGAAGTTCTTCCTAATGTTTAGGTGGAATCTTCTTTCTTGTACTTTGAATCCATTGCTCCGTGTCCGCTTCTCTGGAGCAGCAGAAAACAACCTTTCTCCCTCCTCTATATGACATCCTTTTATATATTTGAACATGGCTATCATATCACCCCTTAACCTTCTCTTCTCCAGGCTAAACATACCCAGCTCCCTAAGCCGTTCCTCATAAGGCATCGTTTCCAGGCCTTTGACCATTTTGGTTGCCCTCTTCTGGACACGTTCCAGCTTGTCAGTATCCTTCTTGAACTGTGGTGCCCAGAACTGGACACAGTACTCCAGGTGAGGTCTGACCAGAGCAGAATACAGTGGTACTATTACTTCCCTTGATCTAGATGCTATACTCCTATTGATGCAGCCCAGAATTGCATTGGCTTTTTGAGCTGCTGCATCACACTGTTGACTCATGTCAGGTTTGTGGTCTCTGCCTGCTCTTCGGACGCTGCCAACCCCCAGGAATCAGAAAGCCTGGGAAGCCAGCTGCCCTCATGGATTCACCCAGCCCAGTCTCCTGCCCCACTGGCCAGGCCCACAAGCGCAGCTCTGAACAAGGAGCCCATATTTCTCCTGGCAGGGAAGCCATCCGCTCTCCTCGTGAGTCACAGGCTTGGGGAAAGGCTCTCCTTTCTCTGCGATGCTCCTGCCTCTCTCAGCTCTCTTCCTGCCTGCCTGCTCCCTCCTCCCTCGCCCTTGCAGGCGGCCCTGAAACCCAGAGAGAAACTCGCTGAAGGAGTCAGAGATAGACCCCAGCATCATCATCTCCTCCCAGAGAGCCCAGGAGCTGGCTGGCATCTGCATGAGCACGGAGGCGCACCGGTTTCCAAAACAAGCCCAGAGCAGGAGATTTATGCTCAAAAATAAACATGTGGGTTTACTGGAGGCAGCAGCAGCAAAGCGCAGAGGTCTGGGCAATCAGGCCCCGGGCAACTTGGAAATCACATTTTGGTGAGCAATTGCTTTCCTCGCTGCCGGTGATCTCACCTGGGGGCAGCTGAGCCCGCCTGCCATTGGCTGCATTATCCGGTTGCACCGGACCCTCTGGCAGGTCGGGGAGCTGTGAGCTCGCAAGAAGGGGATCTCCCTCGGGGAATCGAGGCCCAGGAGGAAGGTAGCCATGCCTCGCCTGGCATTGCAGGTGTGCATTTGTGTACACACACACACACACACACACACACACGCATGCTCCTTCTCTGGTGACCCTCTGGAGCACAGCTGGATGTGATGTGGGAAGGGACCACGGCCGCAGACAGAGGACAAGTCTCGAAAACGGCATGAAGTCAACCTTCCCTGCGCTCGTGTCACGGGTGTCAAGTGAGCCAAGCGCTCGGCAGGGTTGCGCCTGATTGTTTTGTCGCACCACCAGGTTGCGTGAGGAGGCGGCAGAGGCTTCTGCTTCTGCTAAGTGGCCGCTGCTGCTGCTGCTGGCTCTCCACATCAATGTGGTGTAATGGCTAGAATTTCGGACCCGAGTTCAAATCCCCAATCAGTGGCCAAGAAGCTCATTGGAAGACCTTGGGGGCCATTCGCTTCCTCTCAGCCTAACCTACCTCACAGGGTTGTGGTGAGGATAAACTGGGGAGGGGAGAAGCAGGCATTGAGCTCCTTAGTGAAAAGGAAGGTGTATAGATGCAGTGAAATAAATATATATATAATAAAACCACCCCAGATAATGATGATGATGATAATAATAATAATAATAATAATAATAATAATAATAATAATAATACAGTGGTACCTCGGGTTACAAACACACAAACACTTCAGGTTACAGACTCTGCTAACACGGAAGTAGTGCCTCGGGTTAAGAACGTTACCTCAGGATGAGAACAGAAATCGTACGGTGGCGGCACAGCAGCAGCGGGAGATCCCATTAGCTAAAGTGGTACCTCAGGTTAAGAACGACCTCCGGAACGAATTAAGTTCTTAACCAGAGGTACCACTGTAATAATAATAATAATAATAATAATAATATACATTAAAATGTCACACATTAAAAACTTCCCTAAACAGGGCTGTCTTCAGATGTCTTCTAAAAGTCAGATAGTTGTTTATTTCCTTGACATCTGATGGGAGGGCGTTCCACAGGGTAGGTGCCACCACCAAGAAGGCCCTCTGCCTGGTTCCCTGTAACCTCACTTCTCGCAATGAGGGAACCGCCAGAAGGCCCTTGGAGCTGGATCTCAGTGTCTGGGCCATAGCTGCCAAGTTTTCCCTTTTCTCGCGAGGAAGCCTATTCAGCATAAGGGAAAATCCCTTAAAAAAAGGGATAACTTGGCAGCTATGGTCTGGGCTGAACGATGGGGGTGGAGACACTCCTTCAGGTCTACTGGTCTGAGGACGTTTAGGATTTGAAAGGTCAGCACCAGCACTTTGAATTGTGCTCGGAAACGTACTGGGAGCCAATGTAGGTCTTTCAAGACCAGTGTTATGTGGTCTCGACGGCCGCTCCCAGTCACCAGTCTAGCTGCCGCATTCTGGATTAGTTGTAGTTTCTGGGTCACCTTCAAAGGTAGCCCCACATAGAGCGCATTGCAGTACTCCAAGCGAGAGATAACTAGAGCATGCACCACTCTGGCAAGACAGTCCGCGGGCAGGTAGGGTCTCAGCCTGCGTACCAGATGGAGCTGGTAGACAGCTGCCCTGGATACAGAATTAACCTGTGCCTCCAAGGACAGCTGTGAGTCCAAAATGACTCCCAGGCTGCGCACCTGGTCCTTCAGGGGCACAGTTGCCCCATTCAGGACCAGGGAGTCCTCCACACCTGCCCGCCTCCTGTCCCCCACGAACAGTACTTCTGTCTTGTCAGGATTCAACCTCAATCTGTTAGCTGCCATCCATCCTCCAACCGACCTCAGTCACCTGCATCTCCGCCTTTCCTTCATGGAGTTCAGGCACCTGCTGCTCTTCCACCCACTTGCTTGGCCCCCTCCTCCACTCCACGTTGGGCCGTTTTCTTGACAATCTCCATCTGTGAAATGGGAAATTGTGGTCCAAGCAAGGTGGGGTTGAGTTGCCAGGGCAGCCTGCAGCAGCTAAGCTCTCGCCCGCCTCTTCTTATAGCCATAGGATTGTCGAGTTGGAAGGAACCCGAAAGGTCATTTAGTCCAAACCTCCCTCCCTCCCGCCCCCCATGCAGGAATCACAGCTGTACTGGGCCAACTGCAAAAGCTGTTCCGCTCACAATCTGCCATTTGTGTCAACAAATACTTTCTCCTCCTGCTGCTTATGCTGCTTTGGTTCTTTCTAAATTCTCCTAAGTGAGCAAGGAACACTCTAGATATTTCTAAAGTAACCGTGTCCGTTATAACAGACTCTGCGGTGGCGCACATTTGTCTCATGCAAAGATCCCCAAAATGATGGCTTTGTTAAACGGGAACTCAAGACAAAACACGTGAGCAGTTTTGGTATCTGCCAACTCCTTGGCAAGCTGGGAAATGTTGCCTAGTCACGATGGCTCAGCTCTGCCCTCCAAAACCGGGGGGATGGGGGCCGACACAAAACGCTTCTGAATCCCCATTGCTGGAAACTGCAGGAGGGGAAAGTGTTGCTCTTGTGCTCAAATCCTGCTTCCCACAGGCAGATGTTTGGGAGGAGACCATTGGCATGACCCAACAGGCTCTTCTCTCTTCTTGTGCTCTTACAGAATCCTCTTTTGCTCAAATCCTGCCTTCTGTTTTCCTGCAATGGGCATCTGGCTGCTCACTGCGAGGACAAGATGCTGGGCCAGGAGGTCCCCCTTTGGCCTGATCCAGTAGCCTCTTCTGGTGGGACCATAGGAGAAGAGAGTGTTCTTGTGCTGAGGACCTGATTGCTGGTTTTGTGCTTGATGCGGTTGGCCATCGTGAGAAAGGAAGCTGGACCAGATGAGCCCCCTTTGCTCTGATCCAGGAGGGTCTTCTTTAGTGAAAGAGGGATGCCCAGCCTGACCATAGGGCAAGGGAAGGGCCACATCCTGGCCTTGCGGAGAGAGGAGCTGCCCAACTCGGCCCTCTCTTTCTGATTTGAAGCCTTCTCCACTACATTATGCAATGGCTCAGGCAGCCTGGACAATCCAGCCTTCTAAGCAATTAATATTCATTTCTCCTCAAGGGATGGGGCGGAGGAGGAGGAGGAGGAGGAGGAGGAGGAGGAGGGAAGCATCTTCAAAACCCACAAAGCAGCCGCAGCTCGAAGCACATCAACCGCAGACACGTTCCTTCACGGGATTATGGGAGTAAACAAACAGGCCCCCCTCTCTTCCTGGTGATGGAGGCAGGTTTAGAGGGAAGCTTACAGAAGCCCATCCTCAACCTCAAGAGAAGCATCTTCAAATATCTGAAGGGTTGTCCTTGTTTTCTGCTGCTCCAGAAGGCAGGACTCAAACCGATGGATCCAAATTACAAGAAAGGAGATTCCGGCCGAAGATTAGGAAGAGATTTCTGGTGGAAAGAGCAGTAAGACAGACTCCCCTGGAAGGTGGCGGCCTCTCCTTCCTTGGAGAAGTTGGATGGCCGTCTGTCAGGGGATTCTTTAGCTCTGACTCCTGCATTGCAGGGGGTTGGACTAGATGGTCCTTGGCTGCCCCGTCCAACTCTACGATTGTATGATTCTAACAGAATGCCAGTTCCGAAATGTAAAAAGCTGGAGGCCTGGGTTCATTTTAAGCATCTGTTTTCCCTAACAGCCAAAGACCGAGAGCAGAGAGAGACAGATGGGGACATTTTGATTGATTGATTGATTGATTGATTGATTGCGTTTCTATGCCCCTTTTCGTTCACATGAACCCCACAGTGGCACAAACAATAAATGACAATAATAAAACATTCCAAATACAACATAAAACATATAAAATGATTTAAAAATCATCTCTCAAACAATTGCAATCTATAAACAACTAAATGAAACGGCAACTCAAAAGACGCCAAACATCACAATTACAGCAAAAGTCATACTGTATTATATAATTAACAAATTGTTACGGCATTTGCAACCTATAAAACAATATTAACACCATTAACAAAATGGCAAACTAAAAGAAACAAGCAGAGCGCTGCTAAGTTAAGACCAACTATCTCCAAACCCCCCCCCCCAATGACTCTTGAGGTCCCACTCTGTTTCCTTTCATTAAAATGTACATCATGTAGGTTGTTAAGGAAGCTCAGCCAGATGCTGCCCCGGCTGGGTCCTTGGTTGTGGGGCCACGGTGGAGAGGGTGGGGCAGGGGGCAAGAAGGATGCTGGCTCTGGGTAGCCCCTCCAGGGGCCGGGGATGAGAAACTCTCCCCCCCTCTCCGCCCTCAATATTCAGAAGCTCCTTCCCCATCTGATCTGAGAGGGGCCTGTCCAGCAGCAGATTCTCCATCCACACCTTGGCCAACTCAGTGGCAGGAGCCATTCCCCAGGCAGGAGGAGGAGCCTCAGAAGCAGCCTTCTAGGACAGTGTTTCTCAACCTTTTTTGGGCAACGGCACACTTGTTCCGTGAAAAAAATCACGAGGCACACCACCATTAAAAAAGTTAAAAAATTTAACTCTGTGCCGCCCTATATTATAATTATGACTGTAAGAAACACTTGCCAAATATTGCTTTCCGGTGGGTCAGCTCAGGGTCGTTTGCAGTGAGCTTTGGGAAAGAGGAGGAGAAATATTGCTTTCCGGCGGGTCAGTGCTGTCTATTGGCAGCCGCCAGGCACGTGACTATGCAAATCACCCTTCCAGTCGCCGCACGTTGCGGCACACCAGCCAGCGTCTCGCGGCACACTAGTGTGCCACGGAACAGTGGTTGAGAAACGCTGTTCTAGGACATTCTGGTCCCGATGCTTATCTCCTTCTTGCTCCATTGTCACGGCCACCGGAACAAAGATAAGTGGCTGCACTGGGGACCTTTGCGGAGAGATGTTCTTTCTCTGCAGCTCCTCTGGGTGCATTAAGGTGATCAAACAGGAGGGTGGGAGGAGGAGCACATCAAAAGAGGACCTGCTACTGTGAAGCGTTTGCCCAGAGTTCTCCTGAGTTGAGAGCAGGCTGGGGGAAAATGGGGAGGTGACCAAAAGGAAGCTATTATTGAAGGTGCCGTTGGGGGGGGGGGGGGAAAAATGAAAGGCACAAATACATGATGGGAGACACCTGGCTTGAGAGCAGTACATGTGAAAAGGATCTAGGAGTCTTGGTAGACCACAAACTTGACATGAGTCAGCAGTGTGATGCAGCAGCTAAAAAAGCCAATGCAATTCTGGGCTGCATCAATAGGAGTATAGCATCTAGATCAAGGGAAGTAATAGTACCACTGTATTCTGCTCTGGTCAGACCTCACCTGGAGTACTGTGTCCAGTTCTGGGCACCGCAGTTCAAGAAGGATACTGACAAGCTGGAACGTGTCCAGAAGAGGGCAACGAAAATGGTCAAAGGCCTGGAAAGGATGCCTTATGAGGAACGGCTTAGGGAGCTGGGTATGTTTAGCCTGGAGAAGAGAAGGTTAAGGGGTGATATGATAGCCATGTTCAAATATATAAAAGGATGTCATATAGAGGAGGGAGAAAGGTTGTTTTCTGCTGCTCCGGAGAATCGGACACGGAGCAATGGATTCAAACTGCAAGAAAGAAGATTCCATCTAAACATTAGGAAGAACTTCCTGACAGTAAGAGCTGTTCGGCAGTGGAATTTGCTACCAAGGAGTGTGGTGGAGTCTCCTTCTTTGGAGGTCTTTAAGCAGAGGCTTGACAGCCATATGTCAAGAATGCTTTGATTGTGTTTCCTGCTTGGCAGGGGGTTGGACTGGATAGCCCTTGTGGTCTCTTCCAACTCTATGGTTCTATGAAAACCTAACGTTCTCCCCAGCAGGATTCTACCCTGTGCAGGCGGATCCCACACTCTGCTCCAGGTGGCTGTTGTGCTCATGGCTTGGCAGGCTTCTGGGCTCCCTGGGATGAACTGGGCCTTCTGTCCTGGGACCTCTCTTGACTTTTGCTTCCTTGGGGAATCTTCCCTGTGCCTCATTCACGCTGCATGGGGTTAATGTGTGGAACTCCCTCCCACAGGAGGCAAGGGTGGCCACAAACCTAGAAGGCTTTAGAAGAGAATGAGACAGATTCATGGAAGAGAGGGCTACCGATAGAGCGGCTATGCTCTGTCTTGGAAGCACAAGGTCCTGAGTTCATCTCCCGGTACGGTTGGAAGAGACTCCTGTCTGAAATCCTGAAGAGCTGCTGCCAGCCAGTGTAGTAGACACTACTGATCTAGGTGAGCCAATGGTCTCCATCAACAGAAGGAAGCTTCCTATATTCCTATGCCTGGATGGTCCCCCTTTGACCCGACCCAGCAGTCTCTTCTTACATTAATATGCTCTTGTGTTCGTGGGTATGGGAAAGTGGGCATGCTGTCAAACGCAGCCGCTTCCACCTGCCAGGAAAGTCTAGCCAGGCCAGGATGATGCTCCATGAAGCGGCGCCACCTCCCTCTCCATCTGCACCCAACTCCCTGAAGGGTGTTTAAATCCCATCCAAACACGAGCAGAAACACTCGAGACACCGAGAGGCAGCTAGAGAGGAGGCTGCGCAGGGACTCTCCAGATCCCCGGCTGATGACACAACGTCTCTCAGGATCCTGAGCTCTGTTTGACTGGGAACAGGATGGAGCCCCCGGAGAGAGGCGAGGGAAGGCTGGAAGTGTCCCATTGCACACAGGCGATGCCTTTCGTCGCAGGGAGGGGGCCAGGAGAGGAGGGGTCCTTCCCAGGGATACTCGAGGAGAAGACCATTCACCCATGGGAATTGCAAGCTCCCTGGTAGCAGCTCTGCATGAGAAACTTAAATCACCTTAACTGGAGAAGAGAAGGTTAAGGGGTGATATGATAGATATGATAGCCATGTTCAAATATATAAAAGGATGTCATATAGAGGAGGGTGAAAGGTTGTTTTCTGCTGCTCCAGAGAAGTGGACACAGAGCAATGGATTCAAACTACAAGAAAGAAGATTCCACCTAAACATTAGGAAGAACTTCCTGACAGTAAGAGCTGTTTGGCAGTGGAATTTGCTCCCAAGGAGTGTGGTGGAGTCTCCTTCTTTGGAGGTCTTTAAGCAGAGGCTTGACAGGCATATGTCAAGAATGCTTTGATGGTGTTTCCTGCTTGGCAGGGGGTTGGACTGGATGGCCCTGGTGGTCTCTTCCAACTCTAGGATTCTATGATTATATGCTGTGGCTCCCTCTTCATGGACTCTGGGAACTACAGGACTGATGGGGCATAGATTAATGCAACTTGTACAGTAGGAAGGGACCCCGAGGGTCATTGTTCCAAGCACCTGAAATGCAGGAATGCCAGCTAAAGCATCCTTGACACCCAAACCTCTGCTTAAAATCCTCCAGTGAAGGAGAGTCCATCCCCCTCTAAGGGAGTCTGCTTCACTGTCGATCATCTCTTACTGTCAGAAAGATGATCTAACTATTCCGAATTTAAAAATGGTAAGTGTAATGCTGTGGTCAACAAAAAAGGTTTAAAGATGCTCTCAAGGCAATTTTTTTAAAAGAAAAGTAGTATAAACACCGACAACTGGGAAACATTGGCCTGCAAACACTCCAGTTGGAGAACAGGTGTCCTGGGCTTTGAAGACTCTCAAACTCAGGACGCAAGGGGAAAATGTGCTAAGAGGAAGGCACGCTTGGCAAACCCTCGCCGTGATCAACTCCTGCCCGGAAACCTATGTCTCCACTGTGGAAGGACATGTGGATCCAGAATTGGCCTCCACTTACGGACTCACTGTTAAGACTGTGTTCATGGAAGATAATCTTACTGGGCTACAAGGGATTGCCAGAGAAGAAGAAGAAGAAGAAGAAGAAGAAGAAGAAGAAGAAGAAGAAGAAGAAGAAGAAGAAGAAGAGGAAGAAGAAGAGGAAGAAGAAGAGGAAGAAGAAGAGGAAGAAGAAGAAGAAGAAGAAGAAGAAGAAGAAGAAGAAGAAGAAGAAGAAGAAGAAGAAGAAGAAGAAGAGGAAGAAGAAGAAGAAGAAGAAGAAGAAGAGGAAGAAGAAGAAGAAGAGGAAGAAGAAGAAGAAGAGGAAGAAGAAGAAGAAGAAGAAGAGGAAGAAGAAGAAGAAGAGGAAGAAGAAGAAGAAGAAGAAGAAGAAGAAGAAGAAGAAGAAGAAGAAGAAGAAGAAGAAGAAGAAGAAGAAGAAGAAGAAGAAGAAGAAGAAGAAGGTGGTTCTTCCTGATGTTTAGTCGGAATGTCCTTTCTTGTCTTCTGGTTCCATTGGTTCTGGTCCTGCCCTCGGGAGCAGCAGAAAGCATGCTTGCTCCACCTTCCATGGTTCTTCTCATCAGGTATATGGAGATGGCTGAAATATCACCTCTCTGTCTTCCCTTGGCTAAATAGACTCAACTCTCTCCACCATTCCTCATAAATCTTGTTTTCCAGACCCTCCTTCATCTCGCTGTCCCTGCCAGCTTGCCAAGCTCCTTCTTGAACTGTGGCAGTGGTGGACCCTGAGCTTTGAGATTTCAGTGGTGCCACGCAGTTGCAGAGGCGGCGAGGGGCAGCCCGCTTCCAAAGCCCTGGCTCAGTGATGGTTGCTGCTTGCCAGGAGGCACCCCCCCCCCACGTGGCCGGAGAGAAGAGACCCAGCACCCTTGGATGGATGGAGGAATGGCCAGTCGGCCCGAGGAGCAGGAGGACTCCCACAAGGCAAAGCATTCTGGGGGGAGAGGAAACCGGCGCAGGCAGATCCCAGTGCAGCATTAATATTCCAACTGGAGGTTTGTTTTCCCCTTTAAAATCATCATCCCCACAAAGCTAATAACTTGAAAAAAAAGTCTAATTAAGAAAGTCAGGCGCCTGCAGCACTCGGCGCTGAGCAGAGACGCCAGCTATTTGCATTTCTCTGGGAGTATAATTGAGCTGTAACCGAGCCCTAATAAGGCTGCACTCCTCCAGCGCTGAAAATGGATTCCACTGCTGCTCTTCCATGGGCAAGAAGGAGAGGGGGCTCCGCAGCAGCAACAGCAGCAGCAGCAGTGGGAAGAGGCCCTTTTTAATGCCCCATTCTCCAGTGGTGCTGGGTGCAACCTGTGCCCTGTAAGATGGGCATGTGAGGAGAGCTGCGCATTTCATTCTGCTTCATTTTGAGCTGTCTTGGCCATCGCACGTAGAAAGGCAGGTGTCACAGTGGCCGGAGTGGACTACTTCAGAGTAACGACGCTACGCAGCTCTGCATTTTATTCTTTTATTGGTGCTGCGTATTTACAGTGCTCAAGTCATTGCTATTTACACGGAGCGATGTTGTCAGTCGGTTTCAGAACCTCCTAATGGCTTTTGGCGCGTCTTTCTCCAACACAAAAGCTTTGGCAGACCCATCCTCTTGCCCCTCCTCTTCCTGCGTAATTCTGGAGTTGGAGGGATGGGTCTTCCCCCCTTGCTTGCCCCTTCCTGTCCCACCTGGGACCCTGGCTCCTCTACCTTGCCTGAGCCTCGGACACGACTTCCTGCTTCCCCACTGGAATCGGAACTCTCCCTGCTTTCCCCTTTGCTCGGGGACGGGCTTGAACTCAGGAGGGGAGGGACTTCGCGATATCCCCTGTCCCTCACATCCACCCCCCTCCCAAGCTCTCCTTCACCCCTCCCCAGGCCCCCCCCATGTGTCGGTGACGACTGGAAGCCTAAGAACTCAGTGCTCTCCGAGCCCGTTGGTGTGAATACCTCCCCCCAGTCCTGCGAGCCCCCCCCTTCCGCCTGGGCGGACGGGAATCCCAAAAAGTCCGTGGCGTCAGAGCTGGTGGGGGTAAAAACGTTCTGCCAATCTGCTCCTTCCTCTGACTGGGTGGATCTCGGTGACACCCATACCTCATCCTCTGGTTCCTCAAACTCCGCTTCCCAGCGCCATGGTGAGCTGCTCTCCCGTGCCTCCTCCTCCTCCCCCTCCCTTTCCATGTGCCAGGGCTTGGGTCTGTGGGGAAAGAGGGCGTGAAATTCTTCCACCAAGAATTCCTCCTGTATCTGAGTGGCTGGGACCCATTCATTCTGGGACGGTGGAGCATCCTCCCATGCCATGAGGTACTCCAGTCCCCCCACCCCCCACCTTGAATCCAGGATGGCCGTGGCCTCATTGAGTTGCTCCCTGCCTTCCCTCTCCCCCCCTCCCTCGGGGGTTTGTTCGCCGTCTCGGAGCCTGCTGCTTTCCCTGTACGGCGACAGCAGCGATCTATGAAACACTGGATGCACCCTCATGTCCTCTGGCAGTGCCAGCCTGTATGCCACCGGGTTTACCTGTTGCGTGACCGTGAAGGGGCCCAGCCTTTTGGGTGCCAGCTTTTTGCACCTCCCTCTGGTGGGAAGGCCCTCCGAGGACAACCACACCTTGTCCCCCACCCTGATGACCTCCCCTTGTCGCCTGTGGCGATCTGCCCCCTTTTTGTACGCTTCCTTGGCCCTCTCCAAGTGTTCTCTGAGCTGCTGGTGCACCGTCTCCAGTTCCTCTGCCCAATCCTCAGCCTGTGGGCCCTCCTCCTCCTCCTCCTCCCTCTCCCTCTCTGGGAAAGATCTGAGGTCGCGCCCGTAATTGGCCTTAAAGGGCGACACCCCTGTGGAGACGTGCACTGCATTGTTGTAGGCAAATTCTGCTAGTGGCAAGCGATCCACCCAGTCCGTTTGCCGCTGGCTGACGTAGCATCTCAGGTACTGCTGCAGAATGGCGTTGACCCTCTCCGCTTGTCCGTTGGTCTGCGGGTGTCTAGCCGTCGACAAGCTGACCTCCACCTGCAGGAGGTTCATGAGCCGCCGCCAGAACCTGGAAACAAATTGGCGGCCACGATCCGAAATAACCCTTAAAGGTAATCCATGCAGTCTGAAAATGTGATCAACAAACAGTTTGGCTGTCTCTTCTGCCGAGACTGCCCTGGCACACGGTATAAAGTGACACATTTTGGACATAAGGTCCACCACCACCAACACTGCAGTCTTACCCCTGGACGAAGGCAGATCTGTGATGAAGTCCATGGACACCACTTCCCACGGCCTGTGTGGTGTGGCTAAGGGCTCCAGCAACCCTGGTGGCGCTGCTCTGACCACCTTCGCCCGCTGGCAGGTGGTACAGCCCCTTACATAGTCTCGAACATCTTCCCGCACCCCTGGCCACCAGAAGTGTCTCATGACTAGGTGAGCGGTTTTGTCCCTTCCAAAATGCCCCGCTGTAGGGTTGTCGTGCATCTGCTTGAGGACCGTACGTCGAAGCTGGGTGGTGGGTAGGTACAGCGCACCCTTGTAGAAAAGCAGCCCTCTGCGTTCTGCAAAGTCTTTTGCCTGCTCCCTCCCCCCTCTCAGTTCTCTGAAGATGCGGTTGGCAAATTCATCCGCTGCCGTCAGTGCTGTGAGTTCTGCCTCGCTCACCACAGCTGCTCCGCAGGACCATGCCGACGGGGGGAAAATGTGCCTTGGGGCTGGTGGCGCCTCCTCCTCCATGTACTCTGGCTTGCGGGAGAGGGCATCCGCCCTGACATTCTGCTCCCCCGGGATGTAGTGGATGGAGAAGTTGAAGTTCGAGAAGAACTCTGCCCACCGTATCTGCCGCTGGTTGAGCACCCTGGCAGTTCTCCAGAACTCCAGGTTCTTGTGGTCTGTGCACACCTGGATGGGGTGCTTCGCGCCCACCAGGAAGTGTCGCCAGTGCTGGAACGCAGCGTAGATCGCAAGAAGTTCCCTATCAAACACTGTGTAGTTGCGTTCAGGCTGTGTCAGCTTCCTGGAGAAGAAGGCACAGGGTCTCCACTCCCTGTTGGCGTCCAGTTGCAACAAAATTGCGCCCACAGCTTTTTCAGAAGCATCTGTCTCAATGCGTAGGGGCGCGTCCTGCACCACATGGAACAGGTTTTGGTCTGAGGCGAACACTCTCTTGAGGCTTTCGAACGCTGCTTGCGCCTCTGGTGTCCACTTGAACTTCTGCTTGCCTCTCAGGCAGTCCGTGATGGGAGCCGTAACGCGAGAGAAGTTCTTGATGAACTTCCTGTAGAAGTTAGCGAAGCCTAGTAGGCGTTGGGCATCTTTGCGCGTCCTGGGGCTGTGCCAGTCCAGGATGGCCTGCACCTTGTCCTTGTCCATCGCCAGCCCCTTGTCTGACAGCTTGTAGCCCAGGAAGTCCACCTCTTTGGTGTGAAACTTGCACTTCTCCAGCTTCACATACAGGTGGTTCTCCTTCAGGCGTTGCAACACCTCTCTGACATCTTTCACATGCTGCACTGGGTCATTCGAGTAGATAAGGATGTCATCTAGGAAGACCAAGCATTTCCTGAAGAGGAGGGACCCCAGGACGTGGTGCATGAAGGCCTGGAAGCATGCTGAGCCCCCTTGCAAACCGAAGGGCATCACCAGATATTCAAAAGAGCCCAGAGGCGTGAACATCGTGGTTTTCCATTCATCTCCTTCCCGGATCCTGATCAAGTTGTACGCCCCCCTTAGGTCCAGCTTGGTGAAAATCTTGCCCCTGCGTGCCGCTGTCAGGAGATCATCCACTCTGGGCATGGGGAAAGCCACGGGCTCTGTCACCGAATTCAGCCGTCTAAAGTCCACCACAAGACGGCGCTGTTGCGTGTCTTTCTTGTCCACCCAGAAGACCGGGCTGCCCCCTGCTGCCTTGCTTTCCCTTATGAACCCCCGCTTGAGGTTCTTG
This sequence comes from Zootoca vivipara, assembly GCF_963506605.1. Lineage (NCBI taxonomy): Eukaryota > Metazoa > Chordata > Lepidosauria > Squamata > Lacertidae > Zootoca > Zootoca vivipara. The sequence continues at coordinate 71,345,779 of NC_083285.1, forward strand.
TCGATGAAAGCGCGCAGATCCTCCAGCTCCTGGTCTGACATGGCGTACAGCTTGGCTGGGGGTATCGTCGCCCCTGGCACCAGGTTGATCTGGCAGTCAAAAGGCCTGTGCGGGGGTAGGTGGTCGGACTCCGCTTCGCTGAAGACCTCCTGCAGGTCCCAGTACTGCTTGGGTATTGCCTCACCCCCTCTGATATGCATGGTGGCCACCGTGGCTATCGGAGGCCCCTCCCCTGGTTGGTGCTGCATGCAATGTTCCAGACAAAAGTCTGACCCAAACGTGATGCACCTCTGGTGCCAACTGATGGAGGGGTCGTGGCGCGCCAGCCAGCTCATGCCCAAGACGATGGGGGGGTCTGAGATGGTGGTGACGTTGAACGCCAGTGTCTCTGAGTGCCTTCCCACCGTCATTCTCATGGGGGGGGTTTGATGTGTGATGGCCCCTCCCAGCAGCTCCCTGCCGTCAATGGTTGCTACGTGCAGAGGAAAATCCAACTGCAAAAGCTGGATTTGGTGCTCTTCTGCAAAGCTTCTCGAGAAGAAGTTGGCGGACGCCCCACTGTCAATTAAGGCGAGGACCGTCAGGGGATAGCCATTTGGGAGCGTTAGCGTCACTTCTAGAACCACTCCTGCTCTGGGAGGGGTGGGCTGGCTCTGCACCTCTCTGTGCGGGTGGGCGGGCTGGGGCTGTTGTCTGCTGACTGTGCCTGGCTGCTGCCCCTTGTCTCCTGCAGCCAGGCTTTCCCGTTTCCCTGCTGTGGTGCTGCGTCAGTGGGGGAGGGCACCACCGTTCCCGCCTTTCCTTGCCACTCCCTGCGATGTGGGCAGTCTCTGACGAGATGCTGGGGTGAGTTGCAGAGAAAGCAATTCCCGCCCCTTCCCTCCTTGCGTCTTGGCGCCGCTGGGGTTTGAAAAGCCCGCGCGCGCGCGCTATCAATCTGCATGGGCTCCTGGTCCTGGCTGGCTCCAGGCGTGGCCTGAAAGGGTTGTTGAGGGAGTGGCTTCTCCTGCGACCGTGGGAACCAAGCCCGCTTTGCGCGCGTCGCTTGCTTGTCGTTCCACCGGGATTCCTGCCTCACCCCCACCGCCAGAGCTGCTTTGCTCAGCTGATCCATAGTACTGGGCTTTGGACCTCTCGAGAGTTCATCCTTCACCTCCTCGCTCAAACCCAAGTAAAACGCAGCTTGCATGGGAGGCGAATCCAAAACCCACCCCAGTCTGTGCACCAGCATGGTGAATTTCGCCCAATATGCGCGAACTGTCATATTTCCTTGGCGTAAATTATGCAGTTCCTCCTTAGTCTGGTCCAAATGACTATCGGACGAATACATCGTCCTCAAACCTTCTAGAAATTGTTGGACATTTTTCATGCAAGGATTCTTGGTTGCGATTAATGGTCTTAGCCACTCCCTGGCTGCTCCGGTGAGATGTTCCACAATAAACGCTACTCTGTGCTCATCATCGGGGAACTCATTCTGGTGCAGCTCAAGAGCATACACGATCTCAGTCTCAAAGCCCTGAAACTCCTTCGGGTCTCCATTGAACTTGCTTACAAGGGTCCCTGCTCTCCTTCCTGGCAGCACTTGGACTTGGGGAGCCCCTCCCGCCTTGTTTTTCTCTGCATCCAGCTTGTTTTGGAGGTCTACCGCCACCGCCCTTAAATGCTGCTCTTTTTCCTGGAGCTCTCTCACCTGTTCCGCAAGTTGTAGCCGGTCGTCCTGGACCTTCTTAGTCTCCTCTTTAGCTGCCTTCAATTCTCCCTGCGCCTGCAGCGACAGCTGTTGCAGTTCTAGCTGGGCTTGCTCAGCGATCTGCCGCCACTTCTCCGCCTCGGACACGCTCATCCCGGCAACTCCGAAGTAGCCCAAAAATGATTAGGAGGTTGCTGTCACAGTGGCCGGAGTGGACTACTTCAGAGTAACGACGCTACGCAGCTCTGCATTTTATTCTTTTATTGGTGCTGCGTATTTACAGTGCTCAAGTCATTGCTATTTACACGGAGCGATGTTGTCAGTCGGTTTCAGAACCTCCTAATGGCTTTTGGCGCGTCTTTCTCCAACACAAAAGCTTTGGCAGACCCATCCTCTTGCCCCTCCTCTTCCTGCGTAATTCTGGAGTTGGAGGGATGGGTCTTCCCCCCTTGCTTGCCCCTTCCTGTCCCACCTGGGACCCTGGCTCCTCTACCTTGCCTGAGCCTCGGACACGACTTCCTGCTTCCCCACTGGAATCGGAACTCTCCCTGCTTTCCCCTTTGCTCGGGGACGGGCTTGAACTCAGGAGGGGAGGGACTTCGCGATATCCCCTGTCCCTCACAGCAGGATATAAACCTTTACAAATCAAGATGTAGGTGTGTGTGTGTGTGTGCAGACACAATCTTCAGAGCCCCCGGGTTGGGTGTCAAATGCACGGAAATGACACAAACCTCAATCCCAACACGCTGCAGAAAGCCGTTTCATCACAGCCGTCTAGAAAATAGCAAAAAGTGTCGGAAGCACCTTCCGTAAGAAAACAAACAGAGAATCAAATATTGTTTTAAAATTGCATGCTCAGATAGGAGCCATTTTTAACCCTCCGGCTGAAGATTCTACAAGAGAGAGAGAGAGAGAGAGAGAGAGAGAGAGAGGGGAACGCTGGATTTAGGGCCATGAGGGCAGTTTCCTCACAAAGGGCAAACTTAGGGGCTGTAGAACAGACGGTCGTCCTAGGGAGCTCGGATAAAAGAAGAAGAAGAAGAAGAAGAAGAGTTTGGATTTGATATCCCGCTTTATCACTACCCTAAGGAGTCTCAAAGCGCCTAACAATCTCCTTTCCCTTCCTCCCCCACAACAAACACTCTGTGAGGTGAGTGAGGCTGAGAGACTTCAGAGAAGTGTGACTAGCCCAAGGTCACCCAGCAGCTGCATGTGGAGGAGCGGAGACGCGAACCTGGTTCACCAGATTACGAGTCTACCACTCTTAACCACTACACCACACTGCCTCCTCGAGAGAAGATCCCTTTGTGTGGCTGCCCCTAAACTTTGGAACTCCCTGCCTATTGAGACCAGGAGGTGCCTCCACAGTACTCTTTTGGGCACTTGCTAAAAGCACTTCTGTTTAGACATGTAGAATGTTTACATGTATTTTAATCTGTGTTCAGCTTCACGCTGATTTTTAATCATTTGAATGCTTTAAAAAGCTATTTTTAACTGTTTTTACAGATAGTTTTATTGTTTTATTCAGTTTGATGTTTGCTTGTTTCTTTTAGAAGCATAGAGTTGGAAGAGACCACAAGGGCCATCCAGTCCAACCCCCTGCCAAGCAGGAAACACCATCAAAGCATTCTTGACATATGGCTGTCAAGCCTCTGCTTAAAGACCTCCAAAGAAGGAGACTCCACCACACTCCTTGGCAGCAAATTCCACTGTTGAACAGCTCTTACTGTCAGGAAGTTCTTCCTAATGTTTAGGTGGAATCTTCTTTCTTGTAGTTTGAATCCATTGCTCCGTGTCCGCTTCTCTGGAGCAGCAGAAAACAACCTTTCTCCCTCCTCTATATGACATCCTTTTATATATTTGAACATGGCTATCAATCAAGAGGTGTAAAAAATGAAATAAGTAAATATGATCCTGAGACTGCACGGTATCCAGAGCAGCCTCTGAATGTTGGCCGCTTGTCTTATTTTATTTTATGTCAGGATTTTCTATCCTGCCTGATTTTCCAAGGAGACTTGAAGAGGCTAAGGAATCATTCAAAGAACGACTTAAAAGAAGCCGTCTCTCCCGCCCCCCCAAACCGAACCTAATCAGGATATTAACATAAAACAAATTTAACACCTTCCGAAACAGCCGTCAAATAAGCACAACACGGAGCTGGCAAAGAAATCAATTAGCCAGCTAAATGAAAGAGCCGCATTTTCTCCGACCGCCTGAAGCTGCGTAAGGGTTTGGGGTTGGCATCCCGTGGGGTGGCAGCCCAGGGGGAGAGGAAGCCCAGGCCCTGAGAGATCCCAGCCTGGCCTCACCTCCGGAGAAAGAGACCTGGAGCAGGGGAAGATCCGGATGAGCAGGTGGAGGGAAACCATTCAGAGCAGGGCTGAGAGCAGCACCAGGTTTATGTATAAGCTAAACAAGCTCTAGCTTAGGGCCTCTCTCTCTTGGGGCCCCCCCCCAAAAAAAAAAATCAAAGAAAAAAACTGGATGTACATTTCCTAAATATAAGATTAAAAATAAAGTAAAATAAAATAAAACCTACCTACAGCAACCCTGTTTTGTATTGTGTAGGCTCCTATTATGCTCACCTGCTCCCTCAAATATCCCTGGTTTGCTCCTTTCTATATATAGGGTGCCTACAATCTGCATGGACAGGTTGCAGGGCAAGATGCGCAAATGGCTTTAGATACCTATTAGATCCATCAATTACCACATAGCATATATTCAACACAAAAAACAGCGACCATTTGTTGTTGACAAAGGGCAGCTGGACCATACCTGCCAAGTCTCCCGCTGAAAAAATGCGGGATCAGCAGCGGCGCGGCACCGGAAGTTGCGTAGAAGCAACTTCCGGGGCCGCTCTTCCCATGTGTGGGCACCGGAAATCGGGCAGAGTGGCACCGGAAGTCGCTTCTATGCATGCCCGGCGGCCATCGCCAAGATGGTCGCCAGGCATGCGTAGAAGCGACTTCCGGTGCCCACACTGTTAGCATTTCGCCAGTTGTTAGACTGGACCCACAGAGCAAATAGGTGATTGTTCCCCAACGTGAAGAACAACACACACAGGAACATTTAGTAGTGGTTAACTACTTTAATATAGAGAGCTGCAGAGAGAGAGAGAGACGTCTGGCATATTGGGAGCCGGAAGAGTGTAGAATACAGTGTACACATCACGTGAGGAGAAAGAGATAAGAGACTTCCTTTCTCCTGGGAACAGACACAAATACCACACTCGCCTCGCTCTTGAGTAGCTTGGCAGTGAGCAACAATCTCAACACACACATGGGAAGAGCGGCACCCAAAATGGAGGCTCCCTGGCAGGTAGGAAATTCGGGGGATTTCCAGGATTTTTCTCCATTCGGGAGAACAGCGGGAAACGGATTAAAATCCGGGGGTTTCCCGCGAAAAACGGGATACTTGGCAGCTAAGAGCTGGACATATCAAGGGCCCCACTACCTTCAGGAGCTGAGGGCCGCATCAAACCTCTATCTGGTTGGCGAAGCACATCTCTGGCGCTCCCTGCCAAGTCAGCGCATGCCCACACTTCTGCTTGTCCTGGGGTGCCTAGAGAGAATGGGCCCGAGGGGTTTTCTGCACGTTCCACTGCTTTCCCTGGGAAAACCAGCTCTTTAGCAAGCAATCGGTGGTAAAGATCTGGTTTTCCCAGAGGAAAGCAGTGCGGCAAATGGAAGTTTGGATGAGCTTTGAGACAGAAGTTTACGAAATTACACAGTAAGCGTTTAGGAAGCCGACGGAGAAAAGTTTCCCTCCATCTCTCATGGCGCAAGAAGAACTCGTGGACTTCCAATGAAGCTGAATGTTGGAAGATTTGGGGCAGAGAAAAGAAAGTCTTTCACGCAGCACTTAGATGAACTATGGAACTCCCTCCCACAGGAGTCAGGGATCACCACCAAACTAAACAGATTTAGAAGAGGGTTAGACAAATCCATGGAGGAGTAAAAACCTATGAGTGGCTCCTAGCCTGGATGGCTGGGCTCTGATGCTTCTGAATGCCAGTAGCTGGAAACCACAGGAGGGGAGAGTTGCTCTTGTGCTCGGATCCTGCTTGCGGGTTTCCCGTTGGGGCACCTGGTTGACCACAGTGAGAACAGGATGCTGGACAAGAGGGGCCATGGGCCTGATCCAGCAGGCTCTTCTTGGGTCCTTATGGGCTCACGACAAGTTTTTTCTCTGCAAGTTTTCTAGCTATTGTTGTTTAGTCGGGTCCAACTCTTCGTGACCCCGTGGACCAGCGCACGCCAGGCACTCCTGTCTTGCACTGCCTCCCGCAGTTTGGTCAGACTCATGTTGGTAGCTTCGAGAACACTGTCCAACCATCTCGTCCTCTGTCGTCCCCTTCTCCTTGTGCCCTCCATCTTTCCCAACATCAGGGTCTTCTCTTCTCATGAGGTGGCCAAAGTCTTGGAGCCTCAGCTTCAGGATCTGTCCTTCCAGTGAGCATTCGGGGCTGATTTCCTTCAGAATGGATAGGTTGATCTATCTATAGAATGGTAGAATCATAGAGTTGGCAAGCCTGACCCCCCAGCAATTTGGAAATCAAGCTCATCAGCTCTGCGGTTTCACCACTCCAAGCTCCCTGGGGTGCCAGCAAACAGGAGGGACTCTGGTTATCAGGAGAGGGCCCCTGGGATGAATTGGGTCGCTGGCCTGGGCCCTGTCCACCTTTCTGGAATCTGCCAGAAGATTTCAGGAAGTCAGCAGGACCACCCCATGAGCCTCCAGGGTGGTGGGTGGTGGTGGTGGTGGCAGCCAGCCCAAGGGTCCTCCTGGCCCCAAAGACCAGCTTCTCTGCCAATCTCACCTCTTTGAATGACACCACAGCTGCCTGCTTTCGGTGGAACTGGATCTCCCAGCCTGGGCGAAATCCTGCAATGTGTGCTGCTAATTAAGTGGGAGGAGAAGGGAGGAGAAATTACACCATGGCAATGAGAGATGTGGAAGGCAGGCGGCATTCGCCAAGCACCCCAAGTGGGAAGCAGCCGGCTTTCTCTGGTTATTGGGAAAGGCAGATGGTGACGTGACATGCCAGAGATTCTTTGCCGCCGGCCTGCAGGAAAGGGCTTCCGTGCTTTGTGTGCTCAGAGCCCCTGGCTCACTCTGCAGTAGCCCACCCTCACTTGTCCCTGCTAGAGTTGGAAGGGACCCCAAGGGTCATCCAGTCTATCCCCCAGCAATGCAGGAATCATAGAAAAAAGTCCAGGACAGGTGGCCGTCCAACCTCTGCTTGAAAACCTCCAAGGAAGGAGAGTTCTCCACCTTCCAAGGTCTTCCATTCCACTGCCAAATGGCTCTTACTGTCTGAAAGTTCTTCCTGGTGTATAGTCCGGAATCTCCTTTCTTGTAACTTTAAGCCATTGGTTCGAGTCCTACCCTCCAGAGCAGGAGAAAACAAGCTTGCTCCATCTTCTGCCTGACAGCCCTTTAGATACTGAAAGACAGCCGCCGTATTTCCTCTCAGCCTCCTCTTTTCCAGGCTAAACACCCCCAGCTCCTTCAACCGTTCCTCATCAGGCTTGGTTTCCAGTCTGGTTCACCCTCCTCCGCTCACCTTCCAGCTTGTCAACATCCTCCTTCAATTAGACATAGTATATAACGCATAATATAAAGCAAATCCCTGTATCCCTAAATCGGAGCACAGGTCCATTTGGAGGTCTTTAAGCAGAGGCTTGACAGCCATATGTCAAGAATGCTTTGATGGTGTTTCCTGCTTGGCAGGGGGTTGGACTGGATGGCCCTGGGGTCTCTTCCAACTCTATGATTCTATGACTGCCGGCAATGATTCTCTAGGGTTTCAGACGTAGAGTTTCTTTCAGGAGAGGCTGTTGGGGATTGAACCCGGGGCCTTCAACCTGAAAGGCAGTTGCTCTGTCCCTGAGCTACAGCCCTTTCCTGGCTGCCATTCAGCCTCCCCCTCATCTCATTCTGCCCAGCAGTGCATCCCCCCCCCCACATTCAGACACAGCCCCTCCGGGCTTCCCTGGTGCCTCCTGAGGACGGGAGGGTGTCCAGCCAGACCCGGCTCCCCCCTTGTCTGCCCCCTTCCTACATCTGACAGGCCTGCCAAGATGGGGTTGCGGGAGGGGGGCAGATGAAAGGGTGTCCGGGCCGAGCACATTTCATTTTCCATTACGAGTTCAGGGAGGAAATGACCCCTCTGCAGAACTTTCAAAGAGATTGTTTTCAAATCCCATTAGCTCTCTGAAAAATAACGTGTCGGGCCTGATTTGTGGCAGTGGCGGCCGCGGCTCAACCCCCCACTCACTCGCTCGCGGCTCTTGCAGCATCTGAGCTGCCACCAGGAAAGGACCCGAGCGCCAGAGCCCAGGACTGGAGGCAGGGAGGCTCTGGGTGCAGAGGTGGTGGAGAACGCGCAGGGCAAGGGCCCCACAAGTGGGGAGGCGGGGGGGAAGGGGAGGCACCTCTGAAACCCTTTGAGGGGGCTGCATTACAGACCACCCCAATCTCTGAGATTCCAGGTACTTTCAGAGGAGACTGGTCTCTCTATGAATCCCTGCGTGGTAGTTTTTCCTGCTGTTGTGGGTTTGGGGAGCGAGTTTGGATCATGTGCTGAGCCCGGTCTAATTCTTGGAGTTGTGAACCCAGTGGTGGTTAGTATCTAAGAGAGGATTCTGCAGCTGAACAGGCCAGACAGACTTATTTGCAAGAGAAGGACCTCAGCTGGCCATTCAAGTGTCCTCATCAGCATCCCCAAAGGATGAGCTCAGTTGCAAGAGCTACAACTAAGAGAGGGTGGCCTCCAGGCTAGTGAGAGGGCCTTCCTCCACCCCCTCACCTAGCTACTACGTAGGAGAACAATCACCAGAGTATGTGTGAGAGAGCTGGAAGCTGTGCTCTGTGCTGAATCCAAAGCTGTGAAGGAAGGAAGAGCTTTTGGGGTGTTAAGGCCGTGAGCCCCTCCATCTTATGTTCAGGTTCTATATTTGGTACGCAGGATGAGACCCTACCTGCCCGCGGACTGTCTCGCCAGAGTGGTGCATGCTCTGGTTATCTCCCGCTTGGACTACTGTAATGCGCTCTACGTGGGGCTGCCTTTGAAGGTGACCCGGAAACTGCAATTAATCTAGAATGCGGCAGCTAGACTGGTGACTGGGAGTGGCCGCCAGGACCACATAACACCGGTCCTGAGAGATCTACACTGGCTCCCAGTACGTTTCCGAGCACAATTCAAAGTGTTGGCACTGACCTTTAGAGCCCTAAACGGCCTCGGTCCGGTATACCTGAAGGAGCATCTCCACCCCCACCATTCAGCCCGGACACTGAGATCCAGCACCGAGGGCCTTCCGGCGGTTCCCTCATTGCGAGAAGTGAGGTTACAGGGAACCAGACAGAGGGCCTTCTCGGTAGTGGCACCCGTCCTGTGGAACGCCCTCCCAGCAGATGTCAAGGCAATAAGTAACTATTTTACTTTTAGAAGACAACTGAAGGCGGCCCTGTTTAGGGAAGTTTTTAATGTTTAATGCTGTACTGTTTTAATATTCAGTTGGAAGCCGCCCAGAGTGGCTGGGGAAACCCAGCCAGATGGCCGGGGTATAAATAATAAATTATTATTATTATTATTATTATTATTATTATTATTATTATTATATACGTGTAACTTAAAGCAAAAAATCCTGAAGACATCACAGTCTCCTTCGACCTTCATTCCAGGTTTTTCAACAGAAGTTGGGTGTCCACCCGCCAGGGTTTCTTCAGCTGTGATCCCTGCATTGCAGGAGGTTGGACTAGATGACCCTTGGGGGTACCTTCCAGCTTTACAGTCCTCGGATTCTGTGATTCCTTCTTCTCGCACGGGGTAGGTGTGTGTCTCTGGAGGATGCTCCAGATTCCTTTCCCTGTCTGCGGAGAAGTTAGCACATTAGCAAAGACGGGGGGGGGGGGCATAACCTCCTCAAGGCCACCCAGCAGAAGATGGCGGAGATGGAACCAAGCAGCAACTGGCTGGCAGAAGCCCAGGAGGTGCCTGGGGTGGCAGCGGCACGCCCCTCCGGCAGCTGCCCTTGCAGACTCTGGGGGCACAAGGAAGGCGGTGGCTGTCTCCTGCTGCTGGCACGTTAAGAGACTCCGGGAACGAAAGGCCAGGAAGCTATTAAAACAAGCAATAAAACGATTAATTTGTAAGGGCCCAGAGGAAGCAGGCTGAGTGCCAACTGTCTACCTGGGCTTATTAAGAGCAAGCGGTGCCAGGCCGGCCTTGGTTGGTTGGTTTGTTGATAAAGCAACCGTCTCCGTCGACAAGGGCAGCACAATATATTCCGGCAACGAGAGACGTCAGGCGGGCCCAATCTACTCCCACATGTCATCCTTCCAAGAAAGCTTGAGAAAATGTGGGCTGGGGGAGACTCTTCTCAGATGCAGAGGCACTTGTCTGAAAGATTTCCTTCTCCTCGAAGAGTAGTAGATGCTGCCAATGAGCGAGACGTATTTCGGGGGAGTTTAGCAGCGTCCGCTCCGTGGTCTCTGTTACTCGGTTGCCGTCGCTTGTGAATCGGATAAGTCTTGTGGGCAATGCAAAACGGAAAAGGCTGCCTGCATTTTGGAGGATGAACTCAAAACCACACCTTGGTCCAGGCATCTTGAAAATGCGCATATCTTCTCTTTTGGAAGAGCTCAAGGGAGCCAAGGAGAATAAAGACATTGTGGCAAAAAGCCTCAGGTCTGGAGGAGATAAACTAGAAAGCGGACAGCAGGGGATGGCAAAACAATCCAATAAAGAGGCAGAGCTCTACCAAAGCTGAAGGGCAATGTGCAAATTGGTTGAAATGGGAGAGGGAAGGGTCGGGGGGGAGAAATCAATCTACCTCTCTAAAAAGCCAGGATTTGCCAGGCACTGAAAATACTCAGTGTTGGGGCCAGGTGGGCCTCTTTGGGGAAGGTCTTTGAGGGAGTTGGTGCCTCCACTGAGAAGGCAGCTAAAAAAGCCAATGCAATTCTGGGCTGCATCAATAGGAGTATAGCATCTAGATCAAGGGAAGTAATAGTACCACTGTATTCTGCTCTGGTCAGACCTCACCTGGAGTACTGTGTCCAGTTCTGGGCACCACAGTTCAAGAAGGATACTGACAAGCTGGAACGTGTCCAGAAGAGGGCAACCAAAATGGTCAAAGGCCTGGAAACGATGCCTTATGAGGAACGGCTTAGGGAGCTGGGTATGTTTAGCCTGGAGAAGAGAAGGTTAAGGGGTGATATGATAACCATGTTCAAATATATAAAAGGATGTCATATAGAGGAGGGAGAAAGGTTGTTTTCTGCTGCTCCAGAGAAGCGGACACGGAGCAACGGATTCAAACTACAAGAAAGAAAATTCCACCTAAACATTAGGAAGAACTTCCTGACAGTAAGAGCTGTTCGGCAGTGGAATTTGCTGCCAAGGAGTGTGGTGGAGTCTCCTTCTTTGGAGGTCTTTAAGCAGAGGCTTGACAGCCATCTGTCAGGAATGCTTTGATGGTGTTTCCTGCTTGGCAGGGGGTTGGACTGGATGGCCCTTGTGGTCTCTTCCAACTCTATGATTCTATGATTCTATTCTATGATTCTATGGCTCTGCTTCTCGTGGGCAGAGGGACCAGCTAATCTAAGCACCTAAGCAGAGCCTCCTGGATTAGACCAATGGGGGCCAGTGGCGGAGCTAGGTGCAGTGACTCTCCAGGGTGTTTAGGCAGGAGTCTTTCTCTTGAATACCTAGAATCATGGAATAGTAGAGTTGGAAGGGATGCCCAAGAGACATTTAGTCCAGTCCTCTGCAATACAGCTAAAGAACCCCCTTCAGGGCCAGTGGTATTTGACTCCTACTAAGTTAGCAAAAATGTACAGGACAATTTCAAATATCTGCTGGAAACGTAAAGAAGAAGAAGAAGGTAAAGAAGGTACCTTTGATCACATGTGGTGGACATGTAAGGTAATGAAAGCTTTCTGTGAGATGATATATAATGAAATTTTTAAAAGGCTTAAAATAACTTTTGTTAAGAAACCAGCAGCTTTTTTATTAGGAATTACAGGTACTGACATTCCAAAGGAGCAGAAAAGACTTTTTTATGTATGGAACAACAGCCGCTCAGATGTTATTGGCCCAGAGATGGAAAGAAGACAAAATCCCTACCAGAGAAGAATGGCAAACCAAGCTGATGGACTATGCCGAAACGGCAAAACTGACTGGAAAACTCAGAGATGAAGAGGACAAAAACTTTATAAAAGAATGGGAAAATTTATAAGCTATTTAGGAGACTCTGTAAGCAGATGGAAACCGTAGCAGGATTTTGATTTCTCTTGTAGTGTCAAAATTACCATGGATAATAGGGTGTGATATAAAGATTGGAGTATGGAAGAATATGCAGTTGTGGGTGTTTGAAATAAGACTCCATAGCCTGGACGGGGGGAAGTCACGAGAATCGGAGAATCTCTTTATACAGATAGGTTTTTACTAGGTAAAGGTAAAGGGACCCCTGACCATTAGGTCCAGTCGTGACCGACTGGGGTTGCGCGCTCATCTCGCATTATTGGCCGAGGGAGCCGGCGTATAGCTTCCAGGTCATGTGGCCAGCATGACAAAGCCACTTCTGGCGAACCAGAGCAGCACACGGAAACGCCATTTACCTTCCCGCTGTAGCGGTTCCTATTTATCTACTTGCATTTTGATGTGCTTTCGAACTGCTAGGTTGGCAGGAGCTGGGACCAAGCAACGGGAGCTCACCCCGTCACAGGGATTCGAACTGCCGACCTTCTGATCAGCAAGCCTTAGGCTCTGAGGTTTAACCCACAGAGCCACCTGGGTCCTACAGAGCCACCTGTTTGTGTTTATTTGTACTTTGTACAGTATTTGTAAAACCAGTAAAAACGATTTCACCCCAAAAAGAGAAAAGAACCCCTGGCAGGTGGCCCTCCAACCTCTGCTTGGAAACCTCCAGTGAAGGAGAGTCCACCACCTTCCAAGATAGTTTGTTCCGCTGCTGAACGGCTCTTCCCATCAAAAACGTTCTTCCTAAGATTCTCCTTTCTTCTCATTTGAATCCATTGGTTTGGGTCTTACCTTCTGGAGCAGCAGGAAACCATTTCGCTCCACCTTCCATGTGACATGGGATTAAGGTTCCCTGCTTGCTGATCAAAAGGCCCCCAAAATACTTCGGGGGCCACTATATGTTGTGGAGAAACGTGAGCTGTGAATGGAGAGATAATGAGAACCTTTCCCATCTCTGCTGGAATCGCCTCATCTTGAGTCCCCTGTTCAGCTTGGAGCACCAGGATCTCAAGGAAAGCAGGATCTCAAGGATGGCAAGATAGGATCACCCTGGGGGGGAAAGGTGGTTGAGAGAGTCGAATGTGACTGCTGTGAATATATATACTGTATATGTATTTGAAGATATATATACTTAAAAAGGCTTCAGGGGGAAGAGAGTGGGAGACTTGTTTCCCCAGTGGAGGACGAGGCCCTGTCTGATGTCTGCAAAGGAGAGAGATGCCTGCTAAATGAAGTCCCAGGGGAATTCTGCCCACCAAAGGCAGCTGAGCCAGGGACTAATCATCTGGACCAGTTTGGCTGTGGAACGGCTCCTTTCTCAAGAAAGACTTCTCAAGACCTTGGATGATGGGCTTGAGGGCATCCTGAGCAAGTTTGCAGATGAAACCAAATTGGGAGGGGTGGCTAACACCCCAGAGGACAGGATCACACTTCAGAATGACCTTAACAGATTAGACAACTGGGTCAAAGCAAACAAGATGAATTTTAACAAGGAGAAATGTAAAGTACTACACTTGGGCAAAAAAAATGAAAGGCACAAATACAGGATGGGAGACACCTGGCTTGAGAGCAGTACATGTGAAAAGGACCTAGGAGTCTTGGTAGACCACAAACTTGACATGAGTCAACAGTGTGATGCAGCAGCTAAAAAAGCCAATGCAATTCTGGGCTGCATCAATAGGAGTATAGCATCTAGATCAAGGGAAGTAATAGTACCACTGTATTCTGCTCTGGTCAGACCTCACCTGGAGTACGGTGTCCAGTTCTGGGCACCACACTTCAAGAAGGATACTGATAAGCTGGAACGTGTCCAGAGGAGGGCAACCAAAATGGTCAAAGGCCTGGAAACGATGCCTTATGAGGAACGGCTTAGGGAGCTGGGTATGTTTAGCCTGGAGAAGAGAAGGTTAAGGGGTGATATGATAACCATGTTCAAATATATAAAAGGATGCCATATAGAGGAGGGAGAAAGGTTGTTTTCTGCTGCTCCAGAGAAGTGGACACGGAGCAACGGATTCAAACTACAAGAAAGAAAATTCCACCTCAACATTAGGAAGAACTTCCTGACAGTAAGAGCTGTTCGGCAGTGGAATTTGCTGCCAAGGAGTGTGGTGGAGTCTCCTTCTTTGGAGGTCTTTAAGCAGAGGCTTGACAGCCATCTGTCAGGAATGCTTTGATGGTGTTTCCTGCTTGGCAGGGGGTTGGACTGGATGGCCCTTGTGGTCTCTTCCAACTCTATGATTCTATGATTCTATGATTCTATGATTCTATGATTCTATGATTCTATGATTCTATGATTCTATCTCCTGGGGCTGGACCTGGAGGACTGGTGAAGACTGTGGATTATTAAAAGGGACTCCTCATATCCCAGAGCATGAAATCCATCCACAAAGGATAGCCATCTTAATATATCTGAAGCGCTGCCACACAGTTGGAAGGTACCCCCAAGGTTCATCTAGTCTGACCTCTTGCAATGCAGGAATCACAGCTGGAGCATCCCTGGCAGATGGCCACCCAACCTCTGCTTGAGAGCCCACCACCTTCTGTTCCATTGTCAAACAACTACTGCCACCAGAAAGTTCTTCCAGATGTTGAGTCAGAATCTCCTTTTTTGTAACTTGAAGCCATCGGTCCGGGTCCTGTCTCCTGGAGCAGCAGAAAACTAGCTTCCATGGGACCACCCTTGAAATATTTGAAGATGGTTCTCCTATCACCTCTCAATCCTCTCTTCTCTGGGGTCAATGCACCCAACTCCCTCAGCCTTGCTCAGCATTGCCCACACTGGCTGGCAGCAATGGCTCTAGCGGCTTCCGAACCCTACCTGGAGGTGCCACAGCAAGATTTGAACCCACAACCACCCACCTGCAAAGGCAGGTGCTCCTCCACTGAGTTCTGGCCTCTTCCCATGTTGAGGGCTGGCTAAGCACAGGCATCCTGGCACCCAGGGGGGCGATTTTTCTAACAATATCTCTATTGATCTGCAAGGCTTTTTTAAAGATTAAGTAGCTTTCTTTTTTTTAAAAAAGAAGAAGCTCTGGCTGAGTTTTTAATATCGGGTCAGATAGAATCCTATCATCTGCCTTCAGTTCTGTTTGCTTGGATGCCCTGCAGTTTGCTCCGGCTCCCGCAGGGAGGTTTTAGCTGGATTGAAACTAAAACGTCTTCAGGGATTACGGGTCCTCGGGCGGGGGTGTGTGTGACAGCGGCGAGGGGGCAAGGCTGGCAGTGGAGCAGCAGTTGGTTTTAACCTGCAGGAGCTCCACGTGACAGCCTCCTTTCCCACACCGCCAAGGAGAGGCCAGGTCGTTCCGTTGCGCATGCGTCCCCCTCCAAGTAGCAGTGCCTAGCGCAATATCAATTCATCAGGCTCCAGAAGTTAGTCATAGAATCATAGAATCGTAGAGTTGGAAGAGACCACAAGGGCCATCCAGTCCAACCCCCTGCCAAGCAGGAAACACCATCAAAGCATTCTTGACATATGCCTGTCAAGCCTCTGCTTAAAGACCTCCAAAGAAGGAGACTCCACCACACTCCTTGGCAGCAAATTCCACTGCTGAACAGCTCTTACTGTCAGGAAGTTCTTTCTAATGTTTAGGTGGAATCTTCTTTCTTGTAGTTTGAATCCATTGCTCCGTGTCCGCTTCTCTGGAGCAGCAGAAAACAATCTCTCTCCCTCCTCTATATTACATCCTTTCATATATTTGAACATGGCTATCATATCACCCCTTAACCTTCTCTTCTCCAGGCTAAACATACCCAGCTCCCTAAGCCGTTCCTCATAAGGCATCGTTTCCAGGCCTTTGACCATTTTGGTTGCCCTCTTCTGGACACGTTCCAGCTTGTCAGTATCCTTCTTGAACTGTGGTGCCCAGAACTGGACACAGTACTCCAGGTGAGGTCTGACCAGAGCAGAATACAGTGGTACTATTACTTCCCTTGATCTAGATGCTATACTCCTATTGATGCAGCCCAGAATTGCATTGGCTTTTTTAGCTGCTGCATCACACTGCTGACTCATGTCAAGTTTGTGGTCTACCAAGACTCCTAGATCCTTTTCACATGTACTGCTCTCAAGCCAGGTGTCTCCCATCCTGTATTTGTGCCTTTCATTTTTTTTTTGCCCAAGTGAAGTACCTTACATTTCTCCTTGTTAAAATTCATCTTGTTTGCTTTGGCCCAGTTGTTTAATCTGTTAAGGTCATTTTGAAGTGTGATCCTGTCCTCTGGGGTATTAGCCACCCCTCCCAATTGGGTGTCATCTGCAAACTCGCTCAGGATGCCCTCAAGCCCATCATCCAAGTCATTGATAAAGATGTTGAACAAGACTGGGCCCAAGACTGAACCCTGTGGCACCCCACTAGTCACTACTCTCCAGGATGAGGAGGAGCCATTGATGAGCACCCTTTGGGTTCGGTCAGCCAGCCAGTTACAAATCCACTGAATGGTAGCATTGTCTAGCCCGTATTTTACCAGCTTCTTTACAAGTCGTGGACAGGCACCCCCGAACTTGGCCCTCCAGATGTTTTGGGACTACAACTCCCATCATCCCTAGCTAACAGGACCAGTGGTCAGGGATGATGGGAATTGTAGTCCCAAAACATCCGAAGGGCCGAGTTTGGGGAAGCCTGTTCATGGAGAAAAGGGAAGGAGGAAAAAGAAACGGCTTTTTCCCACAGAACATAAAATTAAGTCTATGGGACTCCTTCCCGCAGGAGGCAGTGGTTGGTGACTAACTTGGATAGCTTTAAAAGAGGATTGAAGAAATTCATGGAGGAGGAGAGGGCTATCGATGGCTACCAGCAATGATGGCTCTACTCTGCCCTCCCTAGTCGGAGGCAGCAATGATTCTGAATCCCAGTTACTTGAAACCGCAGGAGTGGAAAGTGCTGATCTTGTGCTCAAATCCTGTTTGCTAGTTTCCCACAGGGAGCTGTTTGGCCACTGTGAGAACAGGAGACCATTGGGCATGACCCAACCGGATCTTGTTATGCTCTTACGGAATCCTAATCTGGCCCTATTCCCAGGGCCAGGAATATGGGAAGTTTGCTTCTGAAAGGAGTGCCTCTGAGCACGCTTATCTTGCCACCGGAGGATCATCCAGACTTCTGCTTGACCTGTATTTTGATTGCATCTTGTACCGATTCCTTCCCCTCGCTCGGAGAGCTGTTCTCACTCTTCCATGGCTAGGCTTTGCAGAAATCCGATCTTGCCCACAGAATTGAAGCTCGGTTAAGCAAAACCTCTCTCTGGATTTTCCGCGCATCTGATAATATCTGATTCAGCGGGCGAGATCGGATTTCCACAAGGCACAGCTGCGGAACAGCGAGAAACACTCTGGGACCTGTGGAATTAATTGGGATGCAACACAACTGAAAGCAAAAGGGGGGTGCTTCCAGGTCAAGAGGGCATTTTGTACCCCAAAACTTCTCATGTGTGTGTGTGTGGGGGGGGAGAGATTATTTTAAAATATTGTGCAAATCTGCTTGATTTTGGTCCAGGGTGTTGACAGGCCTGTGGAGCTGAAGCAGGTCAAACTGCTTCCTCTGTGTGGGGGGGTGTCGCTAAAATCTCATTCTAGCCTAGTCTAACACACACTCTTCCATGAATTTGCCACATTCAGTAGCTTTTTGTAATGGCGGATTGAGGGGAGCATGACCTGGGTGAAGAACCTTGGGGGTGCTGCAGGGGGCGCCACAGCTATGATATAGAAAGGGAAGTGTGAAGCGGGGGGGGGGGGGAATGAATTTTGCTGTTGCACAGGGGGCCACTGAGATTTGAGACCCCAAGGTCTGCCACTGGTTGTAACTCCACCTTGTCTACACTGGGGGTAGGGGGCTATGTGTTTGGAAGAAGTGAATTGTTGGGGGTTGGGGGGGGTCAGTCTGGAGGATGCCCTGAGTCCCGCCCAGATCTTGGGGTTCTGTACCCAGTGAGAGTTACACTCTAATAGAGGATTCTGTTGCTGAACTGGTCATATAGGTTTCTTTGTAAGATCTTAGCTGGCCACTTGAGTGTCCTCATCAGCATGCCAAAAGAATAGGCTCAGTTGCAAGAGGTACAACTGAGTGAGGGGTCCCTCCAGGCCTTTCCTCCACCCCCATCACCTAACTGCTAGGGAGCCAGAGTTTTGGGGTGTGAGCTGAGCAGGAAGCAGGCTGTGAGGGATCCAAATCTGCTACTAACAGAGAAGCAAGATCTGCCGGGGGGGGGGGGTTAATGCTGTGAGCCCCTCCATCCTATGTTCCGGCGGTATAAGAACTTCCTGACAGTAAGAGCTGTTCGGCAGTGGAATTTGCTGCCAAGGAGTGTGGTGGAGTCTCCTTCTTTGGATGTCTTTAAGCAGAGGCTTGACAGGCATATGTCAAGAATGCTTGGGTGGTGTTTCCTGCTTGGCAGGGGGTTGGACTGGATGGCCCTTGTGGTCTCTTCCAACTCTATGATTCTATATGTGTGGAAAAAAACCAAATATTTAAGAAAGAAACCGAATGTTTTTAGGCAGCAGGAGCCCCCCAAATCTCTGCCAGCTCAAAGACTGGGCGGCTTTCTAATGCCACAATGTGTTTAGGGCATCTCGTTCATTTATCCAGGCATCTTGCTGGGTCAATCAACTGCAAGCTTGGAGGGCTGAGCTGACTGGCTTTCTCCCGGAGTCCCAGGCGCTGAGCCACGCTCCATCACTCCCTGAATTAGCTGGGAGGAGGAGGAGGAGGAGGAGGGAAGCGCCAACTCCACAAGCCCATTTCTCTTGCCCCCTCCTTTCCCTGACAAAGTGTTATGAGGCTTTTGCAGCCAGCCTCCATCTTGCATTCCGAGGCGAACCAAAGATTGGCCTGGCGGAGCAAAGCATCCTGGGTAATGCTCCCTGCCGCCACCATGTTGCCTGTCATGTTTCCTCTCGCCAGCAAGGTCACGGGGAGTGCGGGTGACAGCAGGGGCTCCCTTAATTAAATCTCCAGGAACGCTGGCTTGCAATAATGATAATGAGGCAAATAATTGGCAAGCGGAAGGTCGTCGCGTGCGGGTCGGGGGGCCCCCAAAGCTGCTGCGTCGTCAGGCTCTCTGGGCTCCAGAGACCGGCTCGCTCTCTCCACCGAAAAAGAATCCTACAGGTGGAAACCAGGTGGAAGAGGAGCAGTTCATGGCAGGTGCGCTGACAGGCCAGGGAGCTGCTTGCCACAGTTGGCGTCCGGATCTTGGCCTCAGCTGCTGGTTCCGATGGCACCTCTTGAGACACAGGCTCAGTGATCTCGGCCGCCGTGTCCTGTTTCCTGAGCGTGCCGCAATGCCCCTTCTTCATTCTCCTCTCTGAGATTCTCTGAGATTAGGGCATCACATTTTTGCAGCCTGAGGAGTGTGGATGTATTAGCGATAAGTGCTGACCCCCCACATCTCCTAGCTGCTTCCTTGGCATTGCTTAATGAGCATTTCCTTCTGTGCGCTCCTTGCCTTGTAACAAATTCAGATGGCCTTGCGTGAGCGGTTGTTCTTTGGGTAAAAAGGGTATTGCTGCACGTCGCTCCGATCTCCACGTCGTGGGCAGAGGCTCGGGGCTGGTTTTCCCTTGGAATGAAGGGCAGCAACAGAGAGTGGGGTGCCCCTCGGGATGTTTGGCTTTATTTACACATATATACAACCCGAGCAGAGAGTGAAGGGGCTCACAGCATGAGCGCCCCAGAAGATAGTGCTTCTCCATTAGTCTCTGCTTCTCCCGCTCCCAGCTCAGATCTCCACGCTGGGTGTTCACAACCGTTGCCTAGACAAAGGGGCTCCTCTGGCAAGCTTTCTCTTCATACTTCCTACAAGATGCCAACAACTGCAGAGGGACTCAGGGGATCATCGAGACTGACCCCCCACAAACCCCCAAGCATGGGTGTACCCAGCATTGGGCAGGGGGGGCAGCTGCCCCCCCAGAAGGCCAAACCGCGGGCCCGACTAGGGAAGCAAATACCCGGTGCAGGCGCCCCACTTGTTGACACGGGAGGGGAGGGGGGGAGGAAATGCTGCTGGTGCCGCAGTTCCTCGGTGTCGGCTCCTCCTCTCAGCCCGCCCTGCCTACATTTGCACCAATCCCCACCCACTAAAGCCTTCGCGCCTCCCAATGGAAAGCCCTGCCGGGCGGCAACCTCCTACCTAAGAGTTCTGCTGGGCTGGCAAGTGAAGGAGACGCGGCTCCCTGCATTGGTTGCAGCCGCTGCCGCGCTCTGCCTCCCGGTAGGCTGCACTGCAATCGTCATTTTGGGGTTCATTTTGCGGCTGCAGCCGCTGCAGTGTTGTCAGGCCCACTGGCCCTGTAGCCCCGCCTACATTCCCACTTTGTGGCCCCTCCCCTCCCGTGCCTTGGCCCCGCCCCTGAACGACCATGGCTCCCCCCCCTAGATTTGATCCTGGGTACGCCCCTGCCCCCAAGAGCATGGTTCTTTCCCTGGGCAAAAGCTCTCCCCTCTCTCAGAAGCGGGCTTCGAGCGACACGCTTGCCTTTATGCGCACGCATGTCCTGCGACGTGCATGTAGCGAAAGACAGGCCAGGTTGCCGGGTAGTATTTGCGCTTCCCTTTCTGCAATGGAACTTCTTCCTCCCTGCCTTTCTTGTGTTTTGTGACAATCTTGGCTGACAGTCCCCCGCA
Organism: Zootoca vivipara; assembly: GCF_963506605.1. Lineage (NCBI taxonomy): Eukaryota > Metazoa > Chordata > Lepidosauria > Squamata > Lacertidae > Zootoca > Zootoca vivipara. The sequence continues at coordinate 71,366,360 of NC_083285.1, forward strand.
CGCTTCCTCCCGGGGAGGCCCTACAGGCTGTCTTTGCTTTGTTTCATTAAATCATGCCATGTTCCATCATTACACACTGCTAATTCTGCTGCAGTGTGTAAAACCAGGAGTGGGCATTCAAAGGCATCTCTGCCAGGGAATGCGGAACCGGCTGGCGCAGGCTCCGCTCCGCTCCGCGTCTCAATGGCCGCCACAGCCTCCATCTTAGCTGCGTGCTCCCATATGGAGGGGTAAGGAAAGGGACTCCCAAGCCTTTGCACCCCCAAGGCTTAGTTAGAGGGGGTTGGGCCAGGACCTGGGAGACCAGGGTTCAAATCCCCAACTCAGCTCAGTGGGTAACCTCAGGCCAGGCACAGTCCTTCAGCAAAGCGACCAGACCCTATTTTCCAGGGATTTCCTGGATTTACAGAAGCCATCTTGGTTTCTGATTTGATCCCGGAATGGCCGGCTTTTCCTTAGGACGTCCCTATTTACACTGGAGAAATATCGGAGGGGGTTGAGCTGTGCGACCCTCGAGCCAAGGAGATAAGTCACTTTTCAACCTTTAGAAGACACTTGAAGGCAGCCCTGGATAGGCAAGCTTTTTAAAAAGGGTTGTATTATGTTTTTATATATGTTGGAAGCTGCCCTGAGTGGCTGGGGCAACCCAGTTAGATGGGTGGGGCATACACAGTAAAAGTATTATTATTATTATTATTATTATTATTATTATTATTATTATTATTATTATCATCATCATGTGAGGATAAAATGGGCAGTGGGAGAGCTTGGATCCTACTTGTGGGCTTCTTCCCATTGTGTGCATAAGGGGCATGTGGTTGGGCTATTGGCCTGATCCTGCATGCTCCTCTCGTGCTTTTACGGACACCACAGGAGAGGGGAAGCCCTCTTGTGCTCAGATCCTGCTTGTGGGTTTGCCATTGTGGGGCATCTGGCTGGCCACTATGGGGATAACAGACTGGACTAGACTGGCCCCCCTTGGGCCTGATCCTGCAGGACTCAGCGTTTCTGCCCCAGCAGCCGCCCCCTCTACACCTCCCCCTTTTCGCCCTCCTTGCTGGCAAAATATCTCAGTGCTTTGCAGGAACCAGAGACCCTCTTTTGCTGCCTGGCAGGGTGGGGGCTGCCTAGCCCTTTCTGCGGAGGAGCCTCTGCGTTAACAAGGCTGCGCGGCCTGATCTATGCAGCCCCGGAGAGCTGGCAGCAGTAAACAGGGCAGTAAATCGTGGTCAAAGCAGGGAGCCAGAGGCTGATGGATGGGGCCTCGTCCCTCTCCGGCGCTGCCTGCCACAACGATGCTCAGTTACCAGGGACGGCTGGCTTCGCACTTCCTGGGCCACAAAGGGCAGGCGCAGATCTCAGCCGCCGGCAGCGGATCAGAGAGTGGCCTCTCTGCTGCAGGATTGCTGGAAGGAGGGAGGCTCTGCTGGCATGGAATACCTGCGCCCAGAGATCTGCTCTGGTCGGCCAGTTGCTCCCGGGTCAAGTTCAAGGGATTGCTCTTAGTCTATAAAGCCCTTAACAGCTTGGGACCAGCAAGATCATGGGGGGATCATGGGAGTTGTAGGCCAAAACATCTGGAGGGCCACAGTTTGGGGATGCCTGATGTAGAATCTTCACTAAGGGGTAGCAGTGAGGGAGGCATCCAGTACTTAGTGGGTCAGCCACTGGCATAGTGTTTAACATGAGACTAGCTATGAAGAATAGCCATGAAACAGAGAATGAAATCCTTATCTGCAGCACTTAGGATAGTTCCCAGGCAGGAGACAACCTTCCCCGAGTTCCAGGGCCTTTCTCTCTAATGGTCCTGCTACTTCTCTTAAGGTCTGTCCCTTCTTTGAAGAGGGGAGATATGTCAAGAATGCTTTGATGGTGTTCCTGCTTGGCAGGGGGTTGGACTGGATGGCCCTTGTGGTCTCTTCCAACTCTATGATTCTATGATTCTAAGATTCTAAGATTGCTTTGCTCAACAGGCTCCCACTTGACCACTTCCACCAGCGGAAATGGCAATATTACCGGTGTCCTGTAAGGCCGATTCTTCATTTGTAAGGACTCGGTTGCTCAGTGCCGCATCACCTTTGGAACTCCCTGCCTATTGATATCGATCAGGCGCCTGTCCTCTTTTTGGTGCCTGCTAGAGACATTCTTTTTTAGACAAGCCTAACCCAGATGCTTAAAAAAGTTGGTGAGAGTTTTATTCTGCTTTAGTATTTTAACTTGGAAAAAGCTTCTCGGTTTCATTGTTCTACGCTTTGTAAACCACTTTGAGGCTTTAAAAAGATTGAGTGGAATGCTGGGATAGCTCAGCTGGTAGAGGATGAGACTCTTAATCTCAGGGTCACGGGTTCAAGTCCCACACCGGGCAAAAAAGATTCCTGCATTGCAGGGAATTGGGCTTGAAGGTGATCCTTGTGATCCAACTCTCTAATTCTGTATAAATTTTATGAAATAAATAAATATAAATAAATATGCCACCATCCACAGACACTTTGCTCCCAAATCCAACACATTAATGTCACACACACACACACACACACACACACACACACGAAATGCTCCATCAGCACAGTGCAGGCCAGGTGTGTCACGGACCATACCTGGAGTCTGCCTGACTCCCCAGCCCACCTCAGCACCCACTGTCAGGAGGCAGTTTTTGCATTGCAAGCAGAGATTAAGCTGCCAGGGGAGAGGGGAGCCGAAAGGACAGCGTCTCTCTATCTCTCTGCTCAGAGGCAGGAGGGCTGTCAGATGCTGCGATTAACAAGGGAGACGGATATTCCCATCATGCTCTGCTCAGAAAACCTCCCAGAGGCAGCCAGCTCTCCACTTTCAGACAGCATGATGAGTGAGAGGGACCTTTGGCTCTTGAGCGAGCACCGTGGCCTCCGGGCCTTTGTCTCCTTGCGAGAAAACATGGTTTCCGTCCATCAAACATGGCCAACGTTCATGGCTGCTGTTGCGGAAAAATCCCCCTCCCTCTTTCTATCACACTGCCGCTTCCCCCTTTCCCCATTCACTAAGGTGCGCAAAGGGTCATAGAATCGCAGAACTGGGAGAGGTATTAAGAAGCTGCTTAAGAACCTCTAAGGAAGGAGAGTGCACCACTGTTAGAGGGAGTCCGTTCCATTGTGGAAAGGCTCTTAGTGCCAGAAAGTTCTTCCTAACATTTAATCAAAATCTCCTTCCTTGCCAATCGAGTCCATGGGTTCCGGTCCTCCCCTCTGGAGCAGCAAGAAACAGCCTCCCCCAACCTTCTGTGCCACTGCCCTTTGGATCTTGGCCTTCTCTTCTCCAGGCTGAACAGACCCAATGCCCTCTCCCCCAGCACGCCGTCCCTTTCTGACAAACTTCTGCCTGAGGATTGAACCTGGGACTTGGGTTTGCAAGGCCTTGCTCTCCCACTGAGCTATGGCCCTTCCCCAGGTCACAGACCTGACTCCAACACTTTCATCTGCTAGGCTCCCTCTTGCCGTACTCGGGGGTTTTTTTTGGGGGGGGGGTGTTCTCAGAATCATAGAGTTGGAAGAGACCACAAGGGCCATCCAGTCCAACCCCCTGCCAAGCAGGAAACACCATCAAAGCATTCTTGACATATGGCTGTCAAGCCTCCGCTTAAAGACCTCCAAAGAAGGAGACTCCACCACACTCCTCGGTAGCAAATTCCACTGCCGAACAGCTCTTACTGTCAGGAACTTCTTCCTAATGTTTAGGTGGAATCTTCTTTCTGATCAGCAAGTTTAAGCTGAATGTTGGAAGGTCCAGGGCAGAGAAAATAAAAGCCCTTCTTCGTGCAGCGCTAGTTAAACTGCGGAACTCCCTCCTGCAGGAGGCAGGGATGGCCACTAGCCTAGAAAAGCTTTTAAAGAGGATTGGACAAATTCATAGAAAATAATAGGGCTATCAATGGCTCTGCTCTGGCCTGATCCAGCAGGCTCTTCTTATGAGGGAGGCGAGAAACAACCCTTTCCATCACTGAGTGAAAGGTGTCCATTTCTGCTGCCTATGCGCAGTGTGGCTAAGCCACTCCCCACCCCCATGACCAGGTGGGCCTGTCCCTGCCAAAAGGCTTGCCCACCTTCCCGTTTCCACGAGGCAGGTGTCTTTCTTGGGCTACAGCCCGCAGCCTGCCAAGAGAAAGCCTCCTGCCTCCAGGCAAATGATTCTTGCAGATTGCTTTCCCGAGCAGAACTAGTCCAGCTCCCACGGCTACCGTACACACGGAGAAACATTCCCGACTTATGGTTGTCATCACAACCAACCAAGAATGCCGAGGCTTCTCTCTGCCTCCCCTCCCCCCTCCCCCGTAAGCCACCCTACAATCAAAAATTAAATCGGAATGAGGACATAAAAGAGAGTTCTCTGTAACAACATCTCTCCCAAGGCCAAGCGGACATTCAACACGCAAACAGCAAGCAGCACTAAAGGCGTTTCCATGACTAGACCGTCAGCGGTGCTCAAAGCAGGGGGGGCAGGAGCAAACAAGTTCACCTCCAGAGCACACCCAGAACATACATCCCTGGGAAGAACAGATCTCTCCCCCCCCCCAACATCCAGTGCTCTTCGGTGATCAGTGTACAGATGTGTTTTGTGGTTAGGGCAGAACCAGCAGCAGCAAAGACCCCAGGAGAAATGTTGGCAGAGAGAGGAGGGAGGGCGGAGACAGAGAGGGAGCGGGGGCAGGGAAAGGGGACGGGTCACCCCGGCAGCCCCCAGCAAAAAGGGGTGTGCAGGAAGGAGAAGCCCACAAGAGAGAGCAGGCACCCAGCCGTGAAATTCACACACACCCAAAATGCACACTGCAGACTTGATTCCAAAAAGGACTCTGCACCCAGGAGGTCCGGGAAATTGCCTTGGAAAAAAAGAAGTGTGAGAAGAGCACTTGGCTGGCAAAGGGCAAACTCGTCCCCAGCCAGGCCTCCGTCCCTGTCTGCAACCCTAAAGAGGACACACAAACATGTGCCTCCATTGCCATGCAACGAGGGGCCATATCTGCTCGAGCCAGGCAGAAAGATCTCTCTCTCTCTCTCTCTCTCTCTCTCTGCCGGAGTCAGGACGAAGTATATAAATTTATGTCTGGCATGGAGGAAAGGTTTTCTCCCTCTTTCGTAGCACTAGAGCTTTTAAAGAAAGAAATGCTGCTACAGGAAATAAGGACAAAAGAAAAAATATTATACAAAAATCATACGAAAAAAGGTAGAACAAGAACTTAAGATATTAAGATTGGAATTTGAAAAAAATAATTGATCAAGAAATAGAACAACAAATACAATTCTGGAAATATAAAAATTTCAAATGGGCAAATAAACCGAATAAATTATTGATTTGGCAAATAAAAAAGAAACGAAATGAAGAAATAATCAATAGAATTAAGTTGGAAGGGAATTTTTTTTAGTAAAACAGAAGAAATTATGAAAGTTTTCCAAAAAATTTATGAAATATTATATCAAAAAGAAGAAATCTCCAATCAGGAAATTGATGATTTTTTAAATCAATATCGATTACCACAAATTCCAATTGAAAAATTGGCCCATTTAAATAAAGAAATAACAACTTTAGAAATAATGGAAGCCATCAAAGCCATGAAAAAAGGGAAAACACCAGGCCCGGACGGGCTACCAATAGAATACTATAAAGAATTACAAGAAATTAAATTAGAGCCCCTCAAAGAATTAATGAATTTAATATTAAAGAAAGGAATCACCCCCAATCTTGGACAGAAGCCCAAATTGCAAACAGATATAGAAGCCCTGGGTAATTATAGACTGATTTCGCTACTAAATAGCGATTATAAAAATTTTACAAAAATTCTGGCTAATAGATTGAGTATAATATTGGAAGATATCATCCATAAAGATCAAGCGGGGTTTATTAAAGGGAGATACGCCAAAGATAACATAAGAAATGTGGTAAATATCCTGGAGTGTCTAGAAAATCGAAGGGATAAGCATGCAGCTTTACGCAGAAAAAGCGTTTGACAGGGTCTCGTGGCCCTTCATGTTGAAAACAATAGAAAATTTAAAATTAGGGGGAAAGATTGACAAATAAAATAAAGATCATGAGAGGCACCAGGCAAGGTTGCCCTTTATCTCCAATTCTCTTCATAATTACTTTAGAAATATTATTAAAAAATATAAGAGAAGATGAAAAGATTAAAGGTATTATAATTGGCAAGAAAAATTTTAAAATCAAAGCCTTTGCGGATGATATAATTATAACAACGGAAGATCCTATTCATTGCATTCCTAGAGCTATTGAAAGAATAAAAGAGTATGGAAAATTAGCGGGCCTAAAAGTAAATTATGAAAAAACCAAAATGCTAGTGAAAAATTTGGAAACAAAAGAAAAAAATAGAACTCCAGGAAAAAACAGGATTAAGGATAGCTAAAAAAATAAAATATCTAGGCATTCAAACAACGGTAAAGGGGATTGATTTGATACAAGAGAATTATATGGAAATATGGAAGAAAATTAAGAAAAATTTGGAAACATGGGACAAATTGAAATTATCAATTCTAGGGAGAATATCATTAGTAAAAATGTGTGTTGTCTCTAAGATGATCTATTTGTTTCAAAATTTACCAATATTGGGAAGAGGAAAAATATTTAAGGACTGAAAAAAAGATATTACCAAATTCATATGGAACGGCAATAGGCCAAGGATAAAATACAAAATCATGATAGATGATAGAGAAAGAGGGGGGTATGGGGTGCCTGATCTTGAAATCTATCATGACGCAGCAGCAATAATGTGGATCAAAGAATGGATGGAACTTAAAGACACTGACTTATTAGATTTGTGTTTTTTTTTCCATTTCTTTATTGAAATACATTATTTGTACAAACAAGGAGAATAGAAATGAAGAAAACAAACATTGATAAATAACAAAATATAAAACATCGAACAAAAACAAAACAAAAATAATACATTTTTTTCCAAGTTGTACATATTCTCTTATACTCCTATTTCCTATATCCCTCCACCCTACCCACCACCCACCGTGCGTGGTTAGATACTTCCAGCCTTATTCTGTTCTGCGCCTTTCATGTTCTTGCGTGCAATTGTATACCTGATTTCTTATTGTGGTACTGTTACTGAACCTTTTTGTATCTGAGCCCTCATATGGCTTCTGCTAACGAGGGATTTTCCACCATTGTTCTTAGATAGTTTCTGTATTTCCCCCAATCTTTGTTTCTAACTTCCTCATTTATTCCTTTAACTTCAGCATTTTTTGTTGCTGAGTTATAATATATAAACAATTTGTTTTGCCAATCCTCTATGGTCGGTATCTTATTGCTTTTCCAATTTGAACCAATTAAAGTCCTCGCTGCTGTTCCTGCTTACATTACTATATTTCTGTCTTTTGGTCGGATTTCATCATGAAGCATTCCCAGGAGGAAGAGTTCCGGATTCTTTTTAAAGGAGTATCTGAGCATTTTTTTCAATTCCCTATATATCATATCCCAATATGGCTTGATTTCACTGCATCTCCACCATATGTGAATATAGTTACCTGTCTCCTTTTTACACCTCCAACACTTTTCATCTGCTCCCTTGTACATTTTGGCCAATCTGTGTGGGGTTAGATGCCATCTATATTGCATCTTGATTAGGTTTTCTTGCAGATCGTAGCTTGGTGTGAAATACGTGTCTCTGTTCCAAAGTTTTTCCCAACTCTCAATCATTATTTCTTTTCCCAGATCCTGTCCCCAGCGAATCATTGAGGTCTTAGTTAATTCTTCTTTTGTTTCCCATTCCAATAGTAGATTATATAAATTTTTTATGTATTTGCTTTTGCCGATTGTTAGAATTTTATCAAATTTAGACATTTCCTTATTGAATCCTATCTTTCTGTCTTTTTGAAATCTTTGATTTAGTTGGAAATATTGTAGCCAGCTGTTTAGAAGATGTTTTAATTCATTGTAGCTTTTAAATTTTAATTTGCCCTCGTCTTCTTCTAATAATTCTTTGTAAGTTGGCCAGTTTGTGCCCATATTGCGTTTTTTGACTGCCACCACTTCCAATGGGGATATCCACTTGGGAATTTTTGTTTCTAAGATGCCTCTATATTTTACCCAGATTCTATAGATAGACTTCCTAATAATATTATAAAAGAAAATATTTTGGGGCCTTAGATTTTCTTGAAGTAAATAAAAGTGCCACCCGAATCCTAACCCATCCCCTTCCAGGTCCAATATATCATCATTTTTGAGGTCCACCCATTCCTTCATCCAAAAGAGGGCTGCTGAATCATGATATAGTTCTAGGTCCGGTAGGCCCAGGCCACCTCTGCTTCTGTGGTCTATTAGCACCTTATATTTTATTCTAGGTTTTCTGCCTCCCCATATGAATTTGGTGATATCCTTTTTCCATTCACTAAAACATTTCATTCCTCCTAGGATGGGTAGATTTTGGAAGTAATAATTCATTTTCGCTAAGACTGACATTTTAACCAACGATATTCGCCCTAATAAAGAGATTTTTAATTTTGTCCAAATTTCCATTTTCCTTTTAATCTCCTTCCAGATTTTGACATAATTTTCCTGAAACAGATCAATGCTTTTTGACGTTATTTGTATCCCTAAATATTTTATTTTATTTTTGATTTGAATACCAGTCAATTCTTGTAATTTTTCTTTTTCCTCTAATTCTAAATTTTTACCATCATATTTGTTTTATTATAATTTATTTTAAATCCCGCCAACTTTCCATACTCCTCAATTTTTTCCAACGCCCTGGGTACGCTATTGATTGGGTCCTCCGTTGTTACAATAACGTCGTCAGCAAATGCTTTCACTTTAAACCTTTTTTGGCCTATCACCACCCCTTTGATTTCCTCTTCATCTCTTATATTTTTTAATAACACTTCCAGCACTATTATATAAAGTAGGGGAGATAGGGGGCATCCCTGTCTGGTCCCTCTTTTTATGTCTATTTTATCCGAAAGGCCACCATTTATTATCAATTTCGCTGTTTGATTAGTATAAATCGCATCTATTGCCCTTTCCAGGTTATTTCCTAATCCTACCTTTTTGATTAATCTATTCATAAAGAGCCATGAGACTCTGTCAAAGGCCTTTTCCGCGTCAATTGATATCACTGCTGCCTGTTTACCTCTATTGTTCTCCAAACATTCAAAGATGTTTATGATATTCCTGATATTATCTTTTGCCTGTCTACCTTTAACAAATCCCGCCTGATCTGGATGTATAATGTCTTTTAAAATCAAATTTATTCTGTTAGCCAATATTTTTGCATATATTTTATAATCCGAATTTAGTAATGAAATTGGTCTATAATTTTGCGGTAATTCTAAATCTGCATTTTGCTTGGGCAGCAGTGATACCAATGCTTCTTTCCATGATTCGGGTAATTTCCCATGCTCCATAATATTATTAAATAGGTCTTTTAATGGTTTTAATATTACTGCTTCCAGACATTTATAAAGCTCCGCCGGTAGGCCATCCGGACCCGGTGCTTTGCCCCTTTTTATCTCGTTCAACACTGCTTTGATTTCATTTTCAGTAATTTCCTGATTTAATAATTCTATTTTTTCCGGTGGTATTTGGGGTGCCTTGTATTTTTCCAAAAACTTTTCAATCTCAATAATAGCCGGATCTTCATTTTGGTATAGCATCCTATAATAATTTTCGAATTGTTTCATTATATCTTGGGGTTGATCAACAATTTCATCCTGAATTTTTAGTCTATTTATAAGTTTTTGATTTTGTCGTTTCTTTATTTTCCATGCTAATAATTTACTTGGTTTGTTTGCCCATTTAAAATTCCTATATTTCCAATATTGGATTTGACGTTCCAGCTCTTGATCTACCAAATTTTCATATTTTGCCTTTAAAATTTTTAATTCTTGATTAATTTCTTTTCTGCCTGATTTGTATAATATTTTTTCTTTATTTCTTATTTCCTCCAATAGATTCGCTTTAAATTTTTCTCTTTCTTTTCTTTGGAACGAATTTTGCTGGATTAGGTAGCCCCGTATCACCGCTTTTCCCACGTCCCAAACCGTATTTATGTCTACCTCGCCATTTGCATTTATATCGAAGTATTCTCTTATTAACTTAAAGGCTCCCTGTACAATTTTTTCGTTGTTTAATAGGAATACATTCATCCTCCATTTCTTTGCGGCATATTGGTTTCTTCCCTTTATTATAATTTTAATTGGGTTATGATCTGCCAGGAGCTTAGGTAATATTTCTACCTTATCGACTCTAGAGATTAATTCCTTTGGTGTCCATATTGTATCTATTCTGGATGCCGTTTGGTGTACAGGGGAGAAATATGTATAATCTTTTTGTGTAGGATGTTTGAATCTCCAAGCATCAATCAATTCAAGATTTTGCATCATTTCTGAAAATTTTTTTGGAAGTTTGTTATCTTTTTTCATTTTTTTACCTTTTGTTCTATCCATTACCGGGTCTGTCACTCCATTCATGTCTCCCATAATAATAATTTTAAGCCCTAAATAATCCAATAATTTGTTTTCCACTTTTTTGAAAAAGTCCACCTTGCTCCCGTTTGGGGCGTACAGTCCCACCCACAACCACTCTTCACCTTCAACCAGTGTTTTTACCATCACGATCCTACCTTCTGCATCACTCCACACTAGTTTTGGTTCCCATTTGTCTTTAATGTAAATTACCACACCCCTCTTTTTTTTTGCATCTGCCGATATGAATTCTTTTCCCAATTTTTCATTCTTTAGTATCCTTTCATGTTTTTTGTTAATATGAGTTTCTTGGAGGCATATTACATCGAAATTCCTTTTTTTCAATATATGAGTTAATCGATTTCTTTTCTTCTTATTATTTAATCCATTTATGTTCCAAGAAATAACATTCAAATTCATCATTTTGATTTAGTTTATATATATATATATATATATATATATATATATATATATATATATATAATGATATACGTTACAATTTCGAATTGATGATAGAGGGGAAAGGGGGAGAGAGAAAAAAAAATAGATAAAGGAGAAAAAAAAGAAAAAATATGTGCTAATAAATAGCCAAAGGGGGAAATAGATTAATTTGCAATTGATTAAGATGATCGGGGGGAGGAATTGGGGAAAAGGCAAATGGGAATATTAAGTAAACTTATTCACAATAGTCCTTCAATTAGCAACAGGGGAAATTATATATCAATTTGCGTTCTTTCTTTACTTTTGTAATTCCCCCTCTTCTTCCTCTTCGGCCTCCTCCTCCCCCTCCCCCTCCTCCTCCTCTCCCTTCTCGTGCTCCCCTTCAGACAGATCCTGGTTCAGCTCCTGATCTTCATCAGATAAATTCATATCGTCTTCTTGTTCTTCCTCCGGTTCTGCTTTTTCCTCTTTAGCCCTCAGTCTATTCCCGCCCAGCTGGTTTGCATAAGTCCTCCAAAATCTTTCCGCATCAGCCAATGTTTCGAATCTTCTTCTCCTGCCTTTGTAGGTAAAGCTTAATCCTTGAGGATATTCCCAACGAAAAAAAATTTTCCTCTCTTTCAGGGCTTTGGTCAAGAAGTGATAGTCTTTTCTTTTGTGAAGAAATCTTGGTGGAATTTCTTTCATTATGAAGATTGTTGTCCCGTCTATTTTAAGTTTTTTCTTGCTTTTGGTCTGTAGCATTTTGTCTTTTATCCATCTAGACTTGAAGGTAACCAAGCAATCTCCTGGCCAGTTGTTTATTTTCGCTTTCTTGGAATTAACACGAAATACTCTTTCAATACTCGCTTCCACCTCCTCTTCTTCTAATTCTAACCATTTCGCCAGTTCTTGTACAATTTTCCCCTCTATATTTTCATTTGGGCTCTCTGGAATATTTCTCAGTCTCAACGTTTTCTCCCTGATCTGCATTTGGATCAGGGCGAGGGCGTCATGCGCTGCCTCTTGCATCATCTTTTGCTCCTCCAGGTCTTTTTTAACTTCATCTAATTCCCTCCTTAAATCTTTCTTTTCTTTAATCAATTTTTTGATGTTGTTTTCCATTGCTTGGTATTTAGTATTAATGTCCTCCTTAAATTTTTCAAGTTCTAGATCTTTTTCCTCCGCCTTTTTTATATGCTCCTTAACTTCCTGAAGTTCCTGCCTGTCCACCTCAGCATTTCCTTCCAATTTTACGACTTTTTCTTCCACTCCTTTGAGCCTTTCATTCATTTCCTTCTTAATTCCTGCGATGTCTTGTCTTAATTCCTGCTTGAAATCTACAATGTCGTTTTTTAGGCTCAAAATGAGCTCTTTCAAATCTAGTTCATGATCAGCTATAGATGTTCTTCTTTGTTGGGTTGTTCCTGTTCCTGTTCCTGTTCTTTTCCTCTCTCCCATTTTAGATGGCTTTTATACTTTCAGGTTTAAGCTTCTGCTTCTTCTCTTTTTTTTCTGGCAGGTTATATGCAATTACTCTTGTTGGCGCTAGTTGTCGCTGTTCGCTATTCAGTTCTATGGAGGGGTATCCTCTTTGTTTATCTCTCCTTGTTCGCTGTTTCTTTGCAGATCCGGCTACACCAGGTAAGCGTTTTTTGCTTAATCACTCCCTGTGTTCGCCATTTTTTCTGACTGGATATTGACACCGTTTGCCGCTATTTTTATAGGTGTTTTGGCTCAGTTCTTATGTATACTTGTTTTCTACGCTGCAGAACAAATGGCTCCTCAAGTTTCTTCCTTTGTTAACCTTATTAAGTTGCTTTCTTTGGCTTCCCGGCGGCGTCTTATTAGAGCTTTCTTAAATGCCTTCACGTTGCCCCTTTTCTTGCCCGCATTCCCCTGGTATTTTCTTCAAATTTTTGTTGTTATTGTCCCCTTTTTAGAGCCTTTTTAGGGCCCCGTTTCTCTCTGTCTCTCTCTCTTTTTTACGCTCCAGAAGGGGGGGATTTAGCGGTGGGGGGGCGGAAAGAATTATCTCTAGCGTGCGCTCTATACAGTAACCACACGCCCCGGCTTTAGTTCAAATTATCGGCAAAGGAATTTTACCGACAAGATCGCTCCAAACAGCAGGCTTCTCGCTGGGTGAGTCACTTACTTTGCCTCAGTGCCCAGGATCCTTCCTCTCCTCAGCGCGTTCGAGAGGGATGCCAAGGAGACCATGCAGGCACCACCGGCTTTTCGGTCGGGGAGCGCTTCCCGGACCTTTAGATTGTATTTGGGGGGACGTTTAGCCTCCGTCACCCCCTTAATCCCAGCAATAACCCCCTGAACTCCTGAGAGCCTCAGGGGTGCGTTGGTTGGCGATCCGCGGCAAAACCGGAAGTCTTATTAGATTTGGAAGGAGAAGGATTGGCTTTTGGGTGGCATTATTATTTAATGAAAGAAAGGATTGAAAAAAAAGAATGTATTTATGTTTAGAATCATAGAGTTGGAAGAGACCACAAGGACCATCCAGTCCAACCCCCTGCCAAGCAGGAAACACCATCAAAGCATTCTTGACATATGGCTGTCAAGCCTCTGCTTAAAGACCTCCAAAGAAGGAGACTCCACCACACTTCTTGGCAGCAAATTCCACTGCCGAACAGCTCTTACTGTCAGGAAGTTCTTCCTAATGTTTAGGTGGAATCTTCTTTCTTGTAGTTTGAATCCATTGCTCCGTGTCCGCTTCTCTGGAGCAGCAGAAAACAATCTTTCTCCCTCCTCCATATGACATCCTTTCATATATTTGAACATGGCTATCATATCACCCCTTAACCTTCTCTTCTCCAGGCTAAACATACCCAGCTCCCTAAGCCGTTCCTCATAAGGCATTGTTTCCAGGCCTTTGACCATTTTGGTTGCCCTCCTCTGGACACGTTCCAGCTTGTCAGTATCCTTCTTGAACTGTCTAATATTGTTAGAAGATCTTTATATTCTATAGGGCAAAAATATCGAACGTTTTTTGAGCCCAAGACACCCTGGTGGGTTTCACCACTTGAGATAGTAGCAGTGAGAAGAATTAATATGGAAAATAATTGGCCAACATATAAAGTATTATTAGAAGAAAAAGAGGCAATTTTAAAATTAAAAGAATATTCGGAAATAAAAAATTATCTAAATACCTGGTTACAATATTTTCATATTAAGCAAAGATTACAAATAGATTTAAAAAATGGATTCGAAAAAGAAATTTCTAAATTAGATGAAATATTATTGGTAAATAAAGATAAATATATAAAAAATATATAAAAAATCTTTATCAAATAATATTAAAATGGAATACAGAAGAAGAAATGACAAAAAGCTCCATGATTAAGTGGAGTCAAGACCTAGGTAAATTAATTTCAATGCAAAAATGGGAAAATTTATGGAAAAGGGACTCGAATTTCACGCCAAATTACGATTTAAAGGAAAACCTATTGAAAATGCAAAATGGATGGCATTTAACACCTGCCAAATTGGCCAAAATATATCCAGGTACTAATAAATTATGTTGGAAATGCAATACAGAAGTCGGTTCAATTATATACATATGTGGTGGAACTGTAACAAAATCAGGGTTTGATTTATAAAGAGTTAAAGAAAATTTTGAAATATTCATTCAAGGAATCCCCCGAGCTATTTTTGTTAGGAATGATACCAGAGGATATTAAACCACAGGACAGATGTTGTATAAGTTATGCTGTTGCAACGGCGAGAGTATTGATTGCAAAAAAAATGGAAGGCCACTAACGTTCCAGACAAAGAAGACTGGCAACAAAATTATATATTTATTATAATTTGGCGATAAAATATGAACAAACTAAAGGAATTAAGTTCGAAGATTCAAAAAATAATTGGAAACCATTTATAGAATATATAAAGGCTAAATTGGAGAAACCAAATCTCATATTAGATATATAAAGGTTCTATGAATAAATAATGAAATTGATAGTATATAACGAAATGATAAAATAAGAAAAAAAACTACTAGAATTTAGAAGGTTTAAGAAAAGTAAAGTAAAATAAGAGTGAAGTATGTAGAGGATGTATAAAGAAAAAATAAGGGAGAAGCTCAGATCTGGGTGAGAAGTCGACGGGGGAGGGAAAGGGAAGGGATGACAGGGGGAAAAGAGGGAGGAGGGAAGGGTGGGACGGGGGGAAAAAAGAAAAAGAAATTATGTCTGGCATGGAGAAAAGGTTTTCTCCCTCTTTCGTAGTGCTAGAGCTGGCGGATATCATGCAACATAGCTCCGTGCTGGAAGATTCAGGACAGAGAAAAGAAAGCCCTTCTTCACGCAGCTCCAACTCTGGAGCTCCCTGCTGCAGGAGGCCATGGTGACTTTCAATGGCGATTGAAGAAATTCATGGAGAAGAGGGCTATCAAAGGCTACTAGCCACCATGGCTCAACTCGGCTCCTGAATCCCAGTTGCTGGAAATCTCAGCAGAGGAGGAGAAGAGAGCGCTGCTTTTCTTCTCAAATCCTGCTTGCTGGTTTCTTGCCGGCAAGGGCTGGAGAACAAGATTCTGGACTGAATCTGGACCTGAGAAATGTAAGGTACTTCACTTGGGCAAAAAAAAAAAATGAAAGGCACAAATACAGGATGGGGGACACCTGGCTTGAGAGCAGTACATGTGAAAAGGATCTAGGAGTCTTGTGCCACAAACTTGACATGAGTCAACAGTGTGATGCAGCAGCTAAAAAGCCAATGCAATTCTGGGCTGCATCAATAGGAGTATAGCATCTAGATCAAGGGAAGTAATAGTACCACTGTATTCTGCTCTGGTCAGACCTCACCTGGAGTACTGTGTCCAGTTCTGGGCATCACAGTTCAAGAAGGTTACTGACCAGCTGGAACGTGTCCAGAAGAGGGCAACCAAAATGGTCAAAGGCCTGGAAACGATGCCTTATGAGGAACGGCTTAGGGAGCTGTGTATGTTTAGCCTGGAGAAGAGAAGGTTAAGGGGTGATATGATAGTCATGTTCAAATATATGAAAGGATGTCATATGGAGGAGGGAGAAAGATTGTTTTCTGCTGCTCCAGAGAAGCGGACATGGAGCAATGGATTCAAACTTCAAGAAAGAAGATTCCACCTAAACATTAGGAAGAACTTCCTTACAGTAAGAGCTGTTCGGCAGTGGAATTTGCTACCAAGGAGTGTGGTGGAGTCTCCTCCTTTGGAGGTCTTTAAGCAGAGGCTTGACAGCCATATGTCAGGAATGCTTTGATGGTGTTTCCTGCTTGGCAGGGGGTTGGACTGGATGGCCCTGGTGGTCTCTTCCAACTCTATGATTCTATGGACTGGATGGGCCTTTTGCCTGATCCAACAGCAGGCTTTGCTTATGTCCTTAGGGTGGCTTGTGAGCTGCACGGACTGAACACTCCTCTCGCCTCCCTAGACGAAGCCGCCTTCTGCGAGGCCACTTGGGGTTTCCCCCAGCAAACAGCAAGAGCGGCTCTGATCCCTGCTAATGCGCGGACGTGGGTGTTGCGGTCAACGAAGTGCTGCTACAGGGAGGTTAAGAGTTGACGGCTCAGCTGTGGCGCTAGCTGGCAGGCTCATCTCACTTTGCCCCCGGTCAGAGGCATTGTTACAACATTCACGGCTCAGCCAATAATGATCCGTGTGTTGCAATGTTCTGTCCAGCAGAACGGAGGAGCTGCTTTTCCCCAGTGGCTTCAGAGACAAGAGCTGGGTCAGATCCTTCGCTGCAGTGCCTGAGTCGTCAGCAGACTAACAAGAGGTTGAGCAGCGCAAGGGGAAAGATGCAGACTTGTGGTACCCGGTAAAATAGAATCATAGAATTGCAGAGATGGAAGGGACCCCCTGGGCCATCCAGTCTGGCCCCCAACAATGCAGGAACGATGCTGGAGAATCTCGGACAGGTGAAATTTTAGAAACCTGCAATGAAGGAGAGTCTGCTGCTTTCTGAGAGAGTCCGTATCCCGGTCAAACAGCTCTTGCTCTCAAATATATCTGCTGTGGAGGGGCGCTGCTTCCTGCTCACAGGAAGACCCCTCTGTCACTGTGCCCAAGTGCTTCATTGTTGGACTAGTTGACCACCGGGGTCCGTTCCAGCTCTACGATTCCAGGTAAAGGTAAAGGTATCCCTGACCGTTAGGTCCAGTCACGGACGACTGGGGTTGTGGTGCTCATCTCGCTCTATAGGCCGAGAGAGCCGGCATTTGTCCGCAGACAGCTTCCAGGTCATGTGGCCAGCATGACAGAGCTGCTTCTGGCAAACCAGAGCAGCGCACGGAAACTCCGTTTACCTTCCCACCGGAGCAGTGCCTATTTATTTACTTGCACTTTGACGTGCTTTCAAACTGCTAGGTTGGCAGAAGCTGAGACCAGGCAGCAGGAGCTCACCCCGTCGAGGGGATTCGAACCACCGACCTTCTGATCAGCAAGCCCTAGGCTCTGTGGTTTAGACCACAGCGCCACCCACGTCCAGATTCCATAGCAACTGAGATGTTTCCAGCCAGAGGTGGAGCTGGCTGCTCTGGCATACTGTGCACCCGGGGGTGGGGCTAGCCGCCCGCAGGGGCACAGCGTGGCGAGTGTTCCAGGGGGGTGACATGGTGATGTCACCCCCCCCCTTCAGGGATGACACCCGGGGCGGACCGCACCCACCGCATCCCCCTTCCTCCGCCAGTGTCTCTAGCAGGTGGAATCTGCTCCCACTCATACAAGATTGGGATACATTGGGATTGCGGGAGACGGAGGGTCAGCAAGAAGGTGTGGGGTCCTGGGTCCTGGCTGCTGCTGCTGCCGCCACAACCCTATAGGCAGGGGCGGAGGAAGTGGGGTGCAGTGGGGGTGGGCCGCCCCGGGTGTTACCACTGAGGGGGGTGACAAAATGCCAGGCGGCACTCACCGTGGGGGCTGCAGTGTGCCCGAGCCACGCGTCTCTCCTGGGAGTGATGTGGTGGCTTGGGTGCCTGCAGGCAGGGCTGGCTCTAGGGGTAGGCTGGGTGACGCGGGGCGCCAGAGCGATCTCCGCACCACGGCGCCAGGGCACCCGACATGCTTGAGACGGCCCTGCCTGCAGGCTCCGTGCTGCCCCAAACGGTCTGCCTGCCACGTCCCCCTCAGCCACAGAATCCTAGAACCACCAGAAGCCTTTTTGCTAGGTAGAATAGGTGAAGAGTCACCAAGAGAAGACCAAAGACTTTTCATGTATGCAACGACGGCAGCGAGAATGCGACTAGCCTGGAGGTGGAAGGAAGGAGAAGTACCAATGAAAGAAGAGTGGCAGATGAAACTGATGGAGTATGCAGAGATGGCAAAACTGACAGGGAAGATCAAGCCTAGCCTGATGAGGAATGGTTGAGGGAGTTGGGTCTGTTCAGCCTGGAGAAGAGACCGAGTGGTGACAGGATAGCTGCCTCCCAGGATCTCGAGTATCTGTCAACATGGGAAATGAGCCAGCTTTGTTTTCTCCTCCTGTGGAGGGGAAGGACTTGAACCAATGGCTTTGAGTGAGAAGAAAGGAGATTTGACTGAACACTAGGAATAGTTTTCTGGCAGAAGGAGTCCCTCAACAGCGGAGCAGATGACCTTGGAAGGTGGCAGACTCTCCCTTCATTGCAGGTTTTTAAGCGGAGGTTGGATGGTCATCCGTTACGGACGCTTTAGCTGAGATTTCTGCATCACAAGGGGTTGGACTAGATAACCCCCCAGGGTCCCGTCCTACTTTATTGTTCTATGATTCAAACTAGGGGGAAACTACAGGCAGAAGATGGGAGCTCCTGCTCCCACCTAAGGCACTTCTGCCCCCCCCCAGCTTGCTTGGGGTGAGGGGGCTTGTGGTGCTGCTGTGTGGGTGCAAGATGGGCCTATTCCCCCTCCCCTGAAGAAACTGAGCTCTGAGCCACAAACAGAGTGACAGTCCTCCATCCAATGAGCATTATTTATTTACTGCATATTATTTTCTACCATTTCCCCCCCAAGGAGCTCAAGACGGCTCCATGGTTCTCCACCCCCCCTACCCCTATTTTAATCCCTGCAACCACCCTGCAAGGTAGGTTAGGCTGAGAGTCTGTGAATGGCTCACCCCCAGTGAGCTTCATGGCTGAGTGGGGATTCGAACCCTGGTCTCTCCCAGGTCCTCGTCCGACACTCTTTCCCAACCTTTCTTATGGAACCTCCAGGCCCAGATGCAGTCTGTCTGCCATGGCTGCCCCAACAGTGGTGAAGTTGGACTGGCCCCCCAGGAGAGCTTTCATAGAATCACAGAGCTGTAGAGTTGAAAGGGACCCCATGGGTCATCTAGCCCAACCCCCTGAAGTGCAGGAATCCTTTGCCCAACGTGGAGTTTGAACCCATGACCCTGAAATGAAGAGTCTCATGCTGTACCAGCTGGTGGCTTTGCTTGGACCTTTCCCACCTGCCCTCCATTTCCCGTTGCTCAGCTTCACGGACACCCCCCCCCAGCCGTAGCACAACTGCCTTCCCACAGAGCGTGTCGCCCTTTATCCACGAAATCGCTCGCCTCCCCCGTCGACGCATCGCAGCACCGGGAAACATATGGCGCAGGGACGTCTGCCATGGCACCCGGGACTCGATGCGTTTGGAAGCATTTTGGTCCTAATTAAATTGCAGATTTCCCCTCCTGCGTCTCCTCGACAACACGGCACCAGCGCCAAGCCTGCGGGGCGGGCCTGGGAAGCAGAGGCGGCTGGGCAGGAAGCTGCAGGAAGTGTTGGGCAGGTGTGGGGGGAGCAAATCTGGATGGTGAAGCTGGGGGTGGGGGGGATGAAGGCTAGTAGGGGCAGCCGCGGAACTGGAACCTAGAGATGTAGCCATTTCAAGCCTCTCCAGCCCTTCTCGTGTCCCCTGTTCCAGGGCACATTTGGCCCTGCTAAGAACCTCAGAAGGCTCTCCTGGATCAGGCCAAAGGGGGCTGTTCTCACAGCAGCCACCCTCTATGGACTGGAGTTACGAAGAGAAAGGGAAGGGATTCTCGCCCAGGCCAAATAGGAAGGAATGTTTGGCTTGCCCGAGTTAACCTTGCGGAGGGTGCAGCTTGGCACACTCTCTCGAGACGTCTCTCTCTCTCTCTCTCTCTCTCTCTCTCTCTCTCTCTCTCTCTCTCTCTCTCTCTCTCTCTCTCTCTCTCCATCCCTTTGCCTTATGTACACATTGTACACACACACAGCAGTTGTTCTTTAGATTAAGGAGGAGGCCACAGAAGGGAGACGGGCTGTTCTCCAGGTATAAGAAGCGGGTTGTCTCTGGGTCAGGCCCATAAGCCATCAGCAGAGCAGGAATGGAAGAGGCAAGTCTCCAGTCCCTTGTAGCCAGACGATGCCGTGAAACGGGGGCACTGGGGGGTGGTAGGCCATTATCCTGGGCTGGAGGAATGTCAAGCAGGATGCCCAGGCCTGGTCTCCCACCTGAAGCAAAAGCAAACACATAGAATGGTAGAGTTGGAAGGGACCCCCAAGGGTCATCCAGTCCAACCCCCTGCAAGGCAGGCACCTCGGCTCTAGAATCCATGACAGATGGCCATTCAACCTCTGCTTTAAAACTTCCAAGGAAGGAGAGTTCACAACCTGCCAAGGGAGACCATTCCACTGTCAAACAGCTCTCAGCAGCAGAAAGTTCTTCCAGATGGGCGGGGTATGAATAAATTATTATTATTATTATTATTATTATTATTATTATTATTATTATTATTACTATTCATGCTGGGTCCTGACTGGGGGAAAGGTGGGATATAAAACAAGTAATTAAATAGCTAAATAACTGCCCAGGTGCTCATTGCCAGCTTGCCAGGGCCAGCGCTACAAAAGCAGGGATGCTCACCTTCCCTAACCTCCCTGCCTCATTTAAATATATTTGCATGCCACCCAAGTGGCTTTTCTTCAAGCTGTTCTTCCTCTCCAAATCTTTTTTTTTTTTAAAGATCCTGTTATGCTCAAGTGGGGGCTGCAGCCATGTACAGAGAAGCCTTCTGCCGAGTCTCCCCTCGCCTCTTGTCGCTGTGCCGGTCGCACCACGGCTTCTCTGCCCTTTGCGTCAGGAGAAAAGGTGAAGCTCTCCACCTCAGGACGTAATTTAATCTTTCATTACCTGAGTCGCGGATGTCCTTGATTCCACTTATTTCGAATTATGAACTGAACGGAAAGTAGCCTCTCCACCTGTACGTAGCCTTGTCTTCCTGCGGACTAGAGCGGGCGAAGTGGGAAGCAATAGAAGGCCATGCCTTCACATTAAGGGCGAACCCCTCCCCTATTCCCTCCCCCCCAATACAGATCAGAAGTTCCCCTATGAGAATGGGATGGGGGGGGGGAATGAGTGCTGAGCCTTTGTAATTAGGAGAGGCAAGGAGGGGTGAGTGTGGAGTGGAAAGAGTTAAGGCCTGGGGTCCCCAAACTTTTGGGGGTCCCTTATTTCCAAGAACCCTATAAAAGGCAACTCTGCAGTTCTATGATTCTATGAACGGCGGCTTGCACGACTCACCAAGGACGATAATAACGCCATAAAATTCAAAACAGAAGCGATTAATTGCGCATTTATTCAAAACCCAATTAAAACGATGTAGTTTAATTAATTCGACAAAATGGATGGGCTCGATCCAGCGATAGGAGCTTTTCAAGGTCTGAGAGGCACTTACACCTCCAGCCCCCTCGCAGGTAATTCCACACATACAGCCCTCTGTTTGGGGGTCCCTGGGTTAGGGGCTGAGCTGCATGGAGGGGACCGGGACCTGGGCAGCGAGAAAGACAGACCATTGACAGGTGACGGGGGAATCATGAAGAACAGTGTGTGTGATTCAGACCCTACCTTTCCACACTGAGCCCCCAAACCAGGAGGAGGCGTTCAAGGCTGCCCCCCCCCAGGCTCCCAGGAAGAGCCATAGAACTGGCTTAGAAAGAGTCCCACCTTCCCAGCATTGGCCCCTTACTCTCCCCCAATCAGAAGATAAGAAGAGCCTGCAGGATCAAGCCAATGGCGCACCCGGTCCGCCAACCTCTCCTTGCAGGGGCCAACCAGTTGTCCATGATGGGAACCAGCAAGCAGGATTCGAGCAGAACTTGAGCAAATCTGCCTCCTTGGGGAGGGAGTTCCGTGGTTTAACTGTGCGAAGAAGAACTTTCTTTTCTCCATCCCAAACCTTCCCACATTTCAGCTTCATGGACAAACTTATTTCCCTGCTGCCAAACTGTGCCGGGGGGGGGGGGGCGCTCTCCCTGGCAGCATATGGGAGTGTTCCAGGCGGCTGAGATGTTCAGGGACCTTGGCAGCCAGAAGCCAGCTGTTTGTTCTCCGATTCGCCTCCGTGCCCCCGGATGCGTGTGTGTGTGTGCACGCGCGTCAGCAAAAGGGGAGGGGGTGCAAGCATGCACCCACTGGCTAGGCTGCCCTGCCCCCTTGGCCTCAGCACGGCTGCTGATAGGGCCCCCCTGGCTCGAGGTGCTCTGCCCCCCCTCCCTCTGGGCGACTGCTGCTCTCGCCCAGCCAAGGGCCCCTTTCGGATGGAGAAAAACACGTCCTCACGGGGAGGACCCGGGCTTTTGCACACCCACCATAAATCAGCTGGCCTGACCTGCTGAGCCTTACCTGTGTCTGGGCTGGCAAGGGACATTAAACAGGCTGCCAGGTCATCGCAAAATCCCTGCACTTTTGAGAGCTGCCATTGCTCATTTTCAAAAAGGCCTGAGTTAAGGATTCTTCAAGGGTCCTGACCCTGAACATGCTTCCTGCTGTCTGTACAGCCCCCCACCCCCAACTTTGGCCAACATTTGCTGCTGTTATGAGAATTATAAGGTCTAAGGTATAAAACAAATGTACCAGGCAAACACATACATATATATACCACATGTCTGAAACAGTATAGGAAAACAATCCTAAAGCCATTTTGACTTTCAGTGACCTCAAATATTCCTCTGCAACTTGGGTGGAAATGGGGAAAGCCTCCCCATTGTCTCTGTGCTCACAAATCCTACCTTAAGGGCACATTTAAGATATGCCACAGAGCCTAGGGCTTGCTGATCAGAAGGTTGGCGGTTCGAATCCCTACGACAGGGTGAGCTCCCGTTGCTCGGTCCCAGCTCCTGCCAACCTAGCAGTTTGAAAGCACGTCAAAGTGCAAGTAGATAAATAGGTACCGCTCTGGCGGGAAGGTAAACGGTGTTTCCGTGTGGTGCTCTGGTTCGCCAGAAGCGGCTTAGTCATGCTGGCCACATGACCCGGAAGCTGTACGCCGGCTCCCTCAGCCAATAAAGCAAGATGAGCGTCACAACCCCAGAGTCGTCCGCGACTGGACCTAATGGTCAGTGGTCCCTTTACCTTTAAGTTATCAATAGGACAAGCCTGTGACCTGGACTCAGGAATTAGGTATTTGTCACCACAAAAGAATGGCCAGACTCTCCAGGTAAACCCATCAAGAGGTTTCCTGCCAGACAGGATTTCTGCTGTAGACTGCCCCTTCTGTGATGGCTGTATGATGAATTGGGAGGTGGTCTTGGGCTAGGGTGGGCAATCTATATAAGGGCTTGCGTACCATTGTTCTGGGTTCCTCTCCTCCCTCCTGCGTGTGGGGAGTGTGGGGGACCCTGTTGCAACAGTTTAATAAAGATCAGGCTTACTAGCAGCTTTGCTTCTCAATATTCTCTGGTTGGCCTCTGTTATTTTCTCCGTCCGATAGAGAACCGAAATAAGGACTGGACTGTATCCGGGTTCGTGGGTACCCCATAAGGGAAAAGGAGCAGTTTTTCTTATAACACTGCTCTCTGTGGGGTCTGCGCTCTGTCACCCAATGTTGAGGGATTTTATTTGTGCAGCTCTTAATTCCTCGTGGATTTATATAGTTAATTCCTAAATTTATATCCCACCTTTTCCTCCAAGGAAATCAAAGAAGCATACAGGGTTGTCCCCTTCTTCATTTAACCTCCACAACAATCCTGTGAGGTAGGTTGGATTAAAAGAGGCAGTGACTGGCCCAAGGTCACTTCATCTGAGCTTCATGACTGAGTGGGGATTTGAACACAGGTCCGGGCTGACACTCTAACCACTGCACCCCACTGCCTCTGGTGAGGCTCCAAACTTCATCCCCGTTTGTGTTCTGCTGCTTCCCCCCAGCTGGCTCTTCCTGCTTAAGTGCAGAACCTTACATTTGCCCTTATTGACATTCATGTTGTTAGTTTGGGCCCAGGTCTACAATCTGTTATGGTCATTTTGAGTCCTGATTCTGTCTTCCGTGACGCTAGCAGAGTTAATCTATGGAACTCACTCCCACAGGAGGCAGTGATGGCTTTAAAAGAGGGTGGGACAAATTCATGGAAGAGGAAAGGAGGGCTATCAATGGCTCCCAGCCAGGATGGCTGGGCTCTGACTCCACGGTTAGAGTTACAGGTAGGTAGCCGTGTTGGTCTGAGTCGAAGCAAAATAAAAAAAATCCTTCAGTAGGTTGGTCTTTAAGGTGCTACTGAAGGATTTTTCTTATTTTCCATGGTTTGAGGCAGCGATGATTTCTGAACACCAGTTGCTGGAAACCACAGGAGGGGAGAGTTGCTGCTTTGGGGCATCCCATCCCTGTGAGAACAGGAGGCTGGACTAGAAGGGCCGTGGGCCGGATCCATCAGGCTCTGCTGAGGTTCTTGGGTTCTCAAGAGTTGCAAGAGGTTGTGATTCTGAGCAGAGGAGCAGTAGGAGAGAAAGTGGGGAGGGGGCTTTTAGCCCCCTTTCCCTGCCAGATGTTTTTCTGCCCAAATTGCTCCCCAGATGTTATGCCCCCCGAGTTCCGGATGTATATTAATCCCCAGCCCAATTGGGGCAGCGCAGGAGCAGCTGAAGGGTTGGTTTTGACCAGCAAAAATACTTGCCAGGAAAGGGGTCAGCAAAGTTTTTCAGCAGGGGGCTGGTCCACTGTCCCTCAGACCTTGTGGGGGGGCTGGACTATTTTTTGGGGGGGGGGGAAGAGAACGAATTCCTATGCCCCACAAATAACCCAGAGATGCATTTTAAATAAAAGGGCACATTCTACTCGTGTAAAAACACGCTGATTCCTGGACCATCCATGGGCCGGATTTAGAAGGCGATTGGGCCGGATCTGGGACCAGGCCTTAGTTTGCCTACCCCATGGGCCAAGCAGACATGCAGACCCCTTCACACCACCCCTCCCGACTGCAGCCTCCCAAGACTGCTTTTCATTAAGGCAAAACAGGAAAAAGCTCCTGTCATTACATGGATTTGCGCTAGCCGCTTCCAGTTTGCCCCCCAGGTCATCTTGTCTGAAGCTGAAACAGATTTCAGAGAAATATAAACCCCTGGAAAATGCTCCTTCTCGAGTGCGTTTACTTGCAATGATTTGCTTTTATTTCTTCCTGATTCCATTTTTTAAAGTACATTCCCAATTATGGATGCTGGCAGGTCTCCATGCTGGTGCGAATGCGGGAGGGGGGGGGACGCGGACGGGGGGGGGATGGGGCGGAGTTTGTCAAGGTGATCCTTAATGCTTTTTTTTTTCATCTGGGAGATTTCTAAAGAGCCTTTTCTAAATTAAACTTCAGAAGAACAGCATTTGAAAAAACTTGACATTTCAGCTGCGGATTTCAACATGCTGCAAAAAGAAAAAAGGCCATTTGCTTTTCTCATTTGAGCGAGCCCCTCCCCAGCTGAATGGGGGGCCCTACCTCCCTCCTGCTGGGTTGTTGCCAAAGCAAGGGTGGCTGCTCAGGAGAAGGACAGGCAGGAGGCATTCCTGGTGCCACAGGACAAGTTCTCCGGGTCCTCCAGTCGGATTCAGCCACATGCCAGCAAATTCGGGTTGCATATGCCCAGTGCATTGGGAGGTTTCACGCCCTAAAATTATGGTTTTTTTCTCAAAGTGACACACCACCCGAGTTAGGCTCGGGGTTTTTTGGCGAATTTTGACACACCAAGCTCAAAAGGTCACATCACCTGACCTCCCCATAAGGAAATCCTGAGGAATGCTCATTCAATAGATCTCCCTGGAAACAAAGCAGGTGTCAGGGACTGGATGGGCAGAGAGGAGCAGTGGGCGGCACTAGACGAGGAAACTCCAAGGCTCAGAGCTTGCAGGGAGAAGATCATAGAATCCTAGAGTTGGAAGAGACCACAAGGGCCATCCAGTCCAACCCCTTGCCAAGCAGGAAACACCATCAAAGCATTCTTGACATATGCCTGTCAAGCCTCCACTTAAAGACCTCCAAAGAAGGAGACTCCACCACACTCCTTGGGAGCAAATTCCACTACCGAACAGCTCTTACTGTCAGGAAGTTCTTCCTAATGTTGAGGTGGAATCTTCCTTCTTGTAGTTTGAATCCATTGCTCCGTGTCCGCTTCTCTGGAGCAGCAGAAAACAACCTTTCTCCCTCCTCTATATGACATCCTTTGATATATTTCAGGGGTGTCCAACTCCCAAGAGACTGCGATCTACTCAGAGAGTTATAAACTGGCAGTGATCTACCCCCTTTTGGGGGGTTCAGGTCAAAGTTGAGCTTTTTTAGGGAGGAGGATAGCTCTGTTTAGGGGGGGCGGGGGGGAATGTTGAGCTTTTTTTAGGGGAGCCAAAGTTGTTGAGCTTCTTTGGGGGGAGCCAGTGATCTACCAGTGATCTACCACAGACGTCCAGTGATCTACTGGTAGATAACGATCTACTTGTTGGACGTGCCTGATATATTTGAACATGGCTATCATATCACCCCTTAACCTTCTCTTCTCCAGGCTAAACATACCCAGCTCCCTAAGCCGTTCCTCATAAGGCATCGTTTCCAGGCCTTTGACCATTTTAGTTGCCCTCAAATGCAGTGGCAGGAGGGGCTGGGTGCTGAAGGGGCAGCAGGGCTTAGGGGGGAGGAAGAGGCAGGGAGCAGGGAGCAGGGCAGACTCTGAGGCTGAAGCAGAGGAAGGGGGTCAAGAGGCAGCTGAAGAATCCAGGGATTCTCCCTCTCCAGTGTTACTGGAATTGATGTAAAGATGTGGGGGGGCGCTGCCTCTCCAGCAGACCTCATATGGTAAAAAGGTAAAGGTAAAGGACCCCTGGACGGTTAAGTCCAATCAAAGGCAACTATGGGGTTGTAGGGCTCATCTCACTTTTCAGGCTGAGGGAGCCGGCGTTTGTCTACAGACAACTTTCCAGGTCATGGGGCCAGCAGGACTAAACCGCTTCTGGTGCAACATAGAATCATAGAATCACAGAGTTGGAAGACACCACAAGGGCCATCCAGTCCAACCCCCTGCCAAGCAGGAAACACCATCAAAGCATTCCTGACATATGCCTGTCAAGCCTCTGCTTAAAGACATCCAAAGAAGGAGACTCCACCACACTCCTTGGTAGCAAATTCCACTGCCAAACAGCTCTTACTGTCAGGAAGTTCTTCCTAATGGTTAGGTGGAATCTTCTTTCTTGAAGTTTGAATCCATTGCTCCATGTCCGCTTCTCTGGAGCAGCAGAAAACAATCTTTATCCTGTTATAAAATCATATTGGGGGGGTTGCAGGACACCATTATTAATGAACAGAGAGGGGTGACGGGGTGACAGAATTTGACAGCTGCAATACCCAGAATCCTGTTCAATGCCATCTTCCCTGTCTCCCCACCCCTCCCGCTAGGACGTGACCCTGCCTGAAGGAAGGCTCAAGGATCTGCATATGCACAACAGTTAGCATAAACTCACACATTTCCCCTCTCCACCTCCCCTCCGCCCAGAACAAAACAATGTTTCCAGAAGAAGGGGGGGAAGCCACCCAAATCCAAAGTGACACTTTTCTACTCAAGTTAATAATACAGCCTATTATATGTTCTCTTACCATGAAATCTCTATCCGCTGCCTCTGTATTAGAATTGCTGTTTTATATCTTAGAACTGTATATGTCAGGACTGCTACCTTTTAATTAGAAATCCCTGTATTAGGTATGTTTTCCAGGTATATTTTCTGTATGAACCCTGTATGATCCCAACCCACCTGAACCTTGCCCTACTACCACCCTATACCCATTCAAGGACACATGGACAATAGAGGGATTAGCTGGAACAACTTTATTCAAATAAATTGCCATCCTCAACGTAGCCCACCCTTCCATGGCCTGGAGGAAAACACCTGCCGGGTGGACTTCCACCCCACGGAAATTGCCAGGAACTGCCCCACCTCTGCACCCATCTCGACTGATTGCCCCTCCTGCCAAACAAAGGGAAATGCCATCAACGACAGGAGAAGAGCGATTGACATCTCTCCATCTGAAAGGAAAAGTCATCTCCACACCCAGCTAATCCGATCTCCCACCCACCGCCCTTGTCTCCCCCTCCCTCCCAGTCCAGAGATTTCCATGCAGGAACAGGAGGGTATATAGGGGGTCCTTACCATTTCCCGGGGTTCCTTCCTTCTTTCCAGAGGCAGGGACCCTACAGCTGTAGCTTTGCATTCTGCAATAAAGGGATCAGTTTGTTTTTCCTGACAGCATTGCGTGGTCTCTGTCATTTTCCCGGCGGAGCTGAACTTAGTGCAAATTTTGGAGCTTCCGACCCGCGTCTGTCCTTCTTAAAAGGCAACGCATTTTGGGGTACATTTTTCATAACAATCCCTCCTCCATATGACATCCAACAGGACACCGTGATGGAAGCCAGATCACACGGAAACGCCATTTACCTTCCTGCCGCGGCAGTACCTATTTATCTACCTGCACTGGCGTGCTTTTGAACTGCTAGGAGGGCAGGAGCTGGGACAGAGCAATGGGACCTCACCCCGTCGCAGAGATTTGAACCGCTGACCATCTGATCAGCAAGCCCAAGAGGCTCAGTGGTTTAGGCCACAGCGCCACTGGCGTCATACACCCACCCCCACCCCAACTACCAAAATCAATACAATCACTCCTGCAAATGTCCCCACAAAACATTTCATCACAGTTTTTTCTCTCTCTATTCAAAGGGCCTCTGCTGCATTACCAAATGCAACAATTCACTGATAAATGTCTCTATGTACTGCTCACTGGGAAAACTTCAGAAATTCATATAAAACCACTCCCGTATGGATTTGTGCCATTCCACTGTTCAGGAAAGGAATGGCTGCCAAGGGGGGAGTCTGGGATGTGGGCAGCCATAATCCCTCAAGCCTGAGACCACGACTCAGCAGCACTAGAGGTAATCGGTGGCATCCTGGCAAGATGGGTGCCAGGCAGGTAGTCATCCCATAGACAATAGCAGACCCTCCAGGAATGGATGAGGGTCTCAGTTCAAGACAAAGGAGCCTGATTACCTTGAAAAACAGGAGCTTGTAATTATTTCTTTTGTCTCACTTGATGGGTGTGGGGTGGAGGGCAAGGGAGAGATGGGGGGGAAACCTGATGAACTGGTTTCTGCCAAAAAACCCACAACCCTGTTGTGACATACCGACCAAAGGTGTTTACGGGAAAAGGGGAAACTTATAAAAGAGGAAGCATCCCTTTATTCGGGGGCTTCTTCCGGCTTCTCCCATGTGTTAGGTGGAAGTCTTTTTGCCGCAGTCTTTGAATAAAGACCAGGCCCTACTGGCTGCTGTTTTGCTCCGATATTCCTGGCTGGTGTCTTTGGCAATCCAAGTGAACCCAAGGATTTTCCTATAACACCAAGAATGTGCAGGATATTATTGAGGAGGGGAGAGCAGAGGCCAGAGGTGTGCAGGTAAGTCTGAGACTGCTTGGGAAACATTTGGGAGAGGAGGGTCCTTCTCAATCTAAAGGGTGGGAGGAGGCAGGGACCTCCTGTCCTGGCAACAGCTCCACAGAAGCCAGAGCTGCTGGCAAGGGCTGCAGAGCTGGATGTGGCTTCCTTGAATAGAGAGTTAACTTCACTGACAACCAGGGCCGGTGCGTCCATTTAGGCGGACTAGGCCATTGCCTAGGGCGCCAAAATGGAGGGGGCACTGCCAAGCCTGCCCCGCAATACCCCTGCGCCGCCGCCGCCCGCCTGCTCGCTCCCCGAGGAGCTCACAGCGTCCCCTCCACAGGCGGGAGGGCGGTGAGCTCCCGCCTTGGCCCGCGCTCCTCCCGCCAATGGAGGGGACGCAGGGGCATCAGCGGCGTGCGTGCGTGCGTCATGACGCATGCGCCCGGGGGGCGCCAGAAAGAGTTTTTGTCTAGGGTGCAAAAAGCCCTAGTACCACTCCTGCTGACAACAGAGCCTGACCTGCGTCTGACTTCGGCCCTGACAGCAGGAGGAATGGCCCATCAGCAGGTCTCATGCCTGCTTAGCCCAGAATTGCCTCCTTCCTCTCCTCCTGGCTGTGGGTCTTGAGCAGAATCTGCTACGGGAGGCTGGCAGATGCCAACCACCGAAATTGGGGGCTTCTGCATGCGGATCATGAGCTCCTTGAATGCTCCACGCATCTTTTGCAGTCTGCCTGGTGCTTCCTTGACATCCTTCATAGTCCGCCCGGCTTGTCAACAGCCTTTGCAGATGGGGAGCCAAGCCTGGAAAGAGAGAGAGAGAGAGAGATATGATGGAGGAGAGACTTGGAATAATAGAACTGAGTAGTTGGGAGGGAGCCCCAGGGGTCATCCAGCCCAACCCCATGCAGTGCAGGAATCACAACTAAAGCATCCATAGCAGATGGCCATCCAACCTCTGATTTCCTCAGCCTGGCACTCTTCGGCTGTTCAGGGCCAGAACTCCAATCAGCCACAACGTTGGTAAGCCTGGGCTGGCAGGAGGTCCATGAATGGTGGAGGACTTGAAGCTTATCCATATGAATAATAATAATAATAATAAAAACCTCACGCACAATCACAGACATAAAACGAAGAATTAAAAGGGAAGCCAAGTGATTGTTTCCAACTCCCGAAGAGCTCCGTAGAGGATTGCCTTGAACATTCAGGGCACTTATACTTGCGAAGCTCAGGATAGAGCAGTTATGTTAAAGCAGCAGCAGAATTTGACTGCTTTGCTAGTGACACTCAGACAAAGGAGTTGTGATACAACCCTCAGGGCTGAGGTTCCAAGAAAATAATTGACAGCTTATCAGAAGCAAATCTTCGCAAATGCTTTGAAATGGTAAATGATCAAGGGCCTGGAAACCGAGACTTAGGAGGAGGTTGAGTATCTTCAGCCTGGAGAAGGGAAGACGGAGAGGTGATTTGATAGCCGTCTTCAGATACCTGGAGGGCTGTCACATGGAAGATGGAGCCAGCTTGCTTTTCATTAATGCGATGGCTTCTTAAATGTGTTTGTGAAGGGGAGGGGATGAGCTTGTTTTCGTCTCGGTAGGTATTTTGTATTCTCATTTTGTATTTTTCTGTTGTGAAAAATACAGCGATGGGCAGTATACAAATTTAATAAATTCATATGAAGGACAGTATACAAATGTAGAGCAACAACAATTTGTCCTGCTCCAGAGGGCAGGGCAGGGAATCAAATTACATGGAAGGAGATTCTGAATGAGCACTAGGAAGACAATTTTAATGGGAAGAAGAAGAAGAAGAAGAAGAAGAAGAAGAAGAAGAAGAAGAAGAAGAAGAAGAAGAAGAAGAAGAAGAAGAAGAAGAAGAAGAAGAAGAAGAGTTTTGGATTTGATATCCCGCTTTATCACTACCCAAAGGAGTCTCAAAGCGGCTAACATTCTCCTTTCCCTTCCTCCCCCACAACAAACACTCTGTGAGGTGAGTGAGGCTGAGAGACTTCAGAGAAGTGTGATTAGCCCAAGGTCACCCAGCAACTGCATGTGGAGGAGCGGAGAAGCGAACCCGGTTCCTCAGATTACGAGTCTACCGCTCTTAACCACTACACCACACTGGCTCTTCACCGCAGAAGAGCCATTGAATGGTGGAACCGACTCCCTCAGAAGGTGGCAAGTTCTCCTTCACTGGAGGTTTTTCCAAGAGGTTGGATAGCCATCAGTCAGGGGATTCTATAGCTGTGATTTTTGCATTGAAGGGGGTTGGGCTAGAATGATGAACTCTGCAGTCCCAGCACTCTATAATTCTATGAAGTTTTCTCTCCCCCTTCTGATTTTTTCAGTCTGCCGTTCAGCTCCATAGTCCAAGCACTTTAGTGTGCCCGTGTTAATGCTAGGCTGCCGTCAGAGTTACCGGTATCCTGATGCTGGTTCTGAACACGTTTTATTGTATTGCAACTCTTGCTTTTAAACAATTTCTTCACATTACTTTGCATTTCATAGCGATGTTTTAAAACCACGAGGCGCCTTGGATCCCAACTTGGGGTGGGGTATAAATACATTCAAGGCACAAATAATCAAAACTAATAAAATGCTTCTTGGCAAATGGAGGTGCTGAGAGGCACCAAGAGCAGAGACTGTCTTGCCAGCCCACGTATCCAGGTGCCCAAATAAATATTAAAAGCACTCTATTTTATTTATTTCTTTTTAAAGGAGGCGGAAGGGTGTGATCCATCACCAGGTCCACTGCAAATGGTTGGGGGGGGGCTCTACACCCCACAAGGGAGCCTGTGCTGATTTCTCTGGCTCTTCCCTGCCCCCCGCCCCCACCGGCTCTTGCTGCTATTCAGCTGACAAACAGCATAACCTTTGGCAAGCAGAGATTTATACGAGTCCTGAGCACTGCTAATGAGAAATCAATAAGGGCTGGGTGGACCCAGGATCTTGCCAACAGTGGATGGGGGAGGCAGATGACCCCCCCCCACCCTCGTTCTCATGGACTCCTGCCTTCTTCAGCTCCACCCTTCCCCTCTCAGGAACTGTCCTGGGTGCTGAACCTGCAGCAGAGCACCTCTCAGGAACTGTCCTGGGTGCTGAACCTGCAGCAGTCTCACCTGCAGCAGAGCACCTTTGCTATTCTATCATGGCTCTGGCCTGCCTCCGCAGTTGGAGGCAGGGATGCTTCTGTTTTTTTTTAAAAAAAATATTTTTATTAAGCATTTTATAACATAAAAACATACAAAAAATACCAAAAATACAAAAAATACAAAAAACATCAATACAAACAAAAACAAAAACATAGCATCTTTAATCAACTTTTTGAATCATTGTCTTTTTGGCTTCCCCAACTCCCCACTGTCTGATTTTCATTTTGAATATCACTGTAGCAGTTTCTATTTCATCACTTTTACTTTCCTTCATACTATAATCTCTTTAATTCCTCTTAATCTCATCTTTATATTTGTATATCAATTTTTCAACCTTATAGACTCCTCTTTTCTCCCTATTGCCTTAACTTCTGTATTTCCCTAGATGTTCAGACTTTCAACTTTCAAAAATAATTCCCTATATATATTTTAAATTTTCTCCAATCTTCCTCCACTCTTTCCCCTGCTTGATCTCGGAGTCTTCCTGTCAGCTCTGCCAGTTCCATAAAGTCCAGCATTTTCATTTGCCATTCCTGTAAAGAGGGCAATTCCTCTTTTTTCCAATATTTTGCAATTAAAATCCTCGCAGCTGTGGTGGCATACATAAACAAGTTGACATCTTTTTTGGGAATTTCTTCCCCCACTATTCCAAGTAAAAAGGCCTCTGGTTTTTTCAGAAACGTATTTTTATATATATTTTTCATTTCATTATAAATCATTTCCCAGAAGCCTTTTATCTTGGGGCATGTCCACCACATATGATAGAATGAACCAACTTCCTCTTTACATTTCCAGCATTTATTATCACCTTTATGATACATTTTCGCTAATTTTACCGGAGTCAAATACCATCTATACATCATTTTCATTAAATTCTCTTTCAGCACCGTGCATGCCGTAAATTTCATACCCTTCTTCCACAATTTTTCCCAATCTGACATCATAACATGGCAGGGATGCTTCTGAATAGGTAAATGTTGTGGGAATGTTCAGGGAGGCAGGAGAGAATATATTGTTTATGAATTTCCTTTCCCAACTTGTGTTAGCAAGTTCTATAACTTAGCAGAGTTTTAAACATTCCCCGTTAAACACACAGTGGTCAGCTTGTTGCAAGCTTGCTTGAGCTTCTAAATATATAGGATTCCTGGTAATTCCCTTTACTCCCTCTTAAAAAGAATAGGCAAGACACAAAGTTGTGTAAAAAGTATAAAACAAGTTTACTCACACATTCAGTTCACAGATGGATCCCTGAAGGCAGACTTAGTTACAGAAGTATATACACGTGGAATACATTCCATAAGGAGATAGTCCGCTCTGCTGATTAGAAGCCAACAGGGCATCTCTAACTGAAGAGCTTTCAGCCGAGGGAGCCTGCATTTGTCCACAGCCAGCATTCTTGGTCATGTGGCCAACAGAACACCGTGATGGAAACCAGAGCGCACGGAAATGCCGTTTACGGAAATACCACCACAGTGGTACCTATTTATCTACTCGCACTGGTGTGCTTTCAAACTGCTAGGTTGGCAGGAGCTGGGACAGAGCAACGGGAGCTCGCCCCGTCGCGGGGATTCAAATTGCCGACCTTCCGATCAGCAAGCCCAAGAGGCTCAGGGGTTTAGATCACCGCACCACCCGCATTCTGAATACCAGTTGCTGGAAACCATGGGAGAGTAGACATCTAATGGAGCTGAATGCTGGACAATCCAGAAGAGATGAAAGGAAGGACTTTTTCATGCAGCAGAAGGTTAAACTGCAGAACTTTCTCCCCCAGGAGGCAGTGATGGTCACCAACCTAGATGGCTTTCAAAGAGGGGAAGACTGGACAAACTCACAAGGCTATGAATGGCCGTTAGCCACAACAGATATGCTCTGCGTCCATGGTTGGAGGAAGCAATGTGTCAGGAGTGGGTCAGCCATAAATCCTGCTGAGTAAGTGCAGTACATGTGAAAAGGATCTAGGAGTCTTGGTAGACCACAGACTTGACATGAGTCAGCAGTGTGATGCAGCAGCTAAAAAAGCCAATGCAATTCTGGGCTGCATCAATAGGAGTATAGCATCTAGATCAAGGGAAGTAATAGTACCACTGTATTCTGCTCTGGTCAGACCTCACCTGGAGTACTGTGTCCAGTTCTGGGCACCACAGTTCAAGAAGGATACTGACAAGCTGGAATGCGTCCAGAAGAGGGCAACCAAAATGGTCAAAGGCCTGGAAACAATGCCTTATGAGGAACGGCTTAGGGAGCTGGGTATGTTTAGCCTGGAGAAGAGAAGGTTAAGGGGTGATATGATAGCCATGTTCAAATATATAAAAGGATGTCATATAGAGGAGGGAGAAAGGTTGTTTTCTGCTGCTGCAGAGAAGCGGACACGGAGCAATGGATTCAAACTACAAGAAAGAAGATTCCACCTAAACATTAGGAAGAACTTCCTGACAGTAAGAGCTGTTCGGCAGTGGAATTTGCTGCCAAGGAGTGTGGTGGAGTCTCCTTCTTTGGAGGTCTTTAAGCGGAGGCTTGACAGGCATATGTCAAGAATGCTTTGATGGTGTTTCCTGCTTGGCAGGGGGTTGGACTGGATGGCCCTTGTGGTCTCTTCCAACTCTATGATTCTATGCCTCCTCCATTGGAAGCAGCCCTGCTTCTGAAGCCGCAGGAGGGGAGAATCCTGCTTCCTGGCTTCCCACTGGGGCATCTGGTTGGCCATGATGAGAGCATTGGCCTGATCCTGGAAGCTCTTCTTGCATTCTTGTGCTCTGTCTCTGGGCAGGTGGGGAGAGGCAGGATTCCAGGTCCTGAAAAATACAGAGGATGGAAGAGGTGTGTGCCTTAGTGAGTGTGTGAGAGAGAGGGGGGGAGGGAGGGAGAGAGGGATTACAGCAAAGAAGGTGGGGGGGGGGAGGTGAACAGAGATAAGCCGCCAGATCTTCCTGGGCCCAGACAGACTCATCACTCAGCCGTCTCCCCAAAGCCTTTCGCCCTGATGATGGATTCCCCAGCAGACCCAGAGAGGAAGGACTTTGCCTGGTGGATGCTGTGACTCAGGCCAGATAAGAGCCAGTTGTGAAATGGGATTCGTTATTTACTCCTGCGCAAGTTATTGATCCCAGGGAAGAAGAGATCAAGCACGACCCCCGTTTCTGCACCGGCCAAGGAGAGCAGAGAGAGGAGTGGAGAGCAGCCGAGGCAGGTTCCACGTAGCCAGCCATCTCCTTCACCCTCCTCCTCACCTGTACAGGTGAGTCGGTCAAGGATGGAAGAGCTCCTCGGAGGAGCTGCTTCTGCCGACTCCTCTCAAGGTCATGAGACAAATCTAGGAGTAACCAGGGCTCCCTCCCTCTCCTCTCCCCCACTCACCAATACATTTCCCCAAATGTGGCTGATGGAAGAATTTAAATGTGCTCTTGCCCAAGGAAGAAGATGAATGCAGAGGAGGGTAACCAAGATGATCCAGGGTCTGGAAATCAAGCCTTATGAGGAACGGTTGAGAGAGTCTGGGATGTTTAGCCTGCAGAAGAGAAGACTGAGGGGTCTTCAAAAAATATTTGAAGGGGTTCCATGTGGAAGAGGGAGCCGGCTTGCTTTCTTGCTGCAGAGGGGAAGATATGAACCAATGGGTTCAGATGACAAGAAAGGAGATTCTGACTAAATATGAGGCAGAACTTTCTGGTGCTAAGAGCAGATAAACCAGTGGTGTCCAAACTTTTTTCAAAGAGGGCCAGATTTGATGAAGTGAAGGGCCGTGAGGGCCAACCAAAGGGCCAACCATAGTTAAACCAAGATTGAAGTTGTTGAGCTTTTTTTAAGGTTGAAGTTGTTGAGGTTTTTTTAGGATTTTACCCCAGGAAATAAACTGCCACATGGGCTGGATTAAACCGACCGACTGGCCGGATTAGGCCCCCGAAATGGTCTTTGGACATGCCTGAGATAAACAGTGGAAGGGACGACATCAGAAAGTGATGAATGTGGGATGTGACATAAGCAGTCAAGTACAACACTTCCTGTTTGCCCAGAGTGGACACACAGCAGTGTGTTCCTCCAGCCAGGAGGAGACTTCCTGTCACACCTGGTCTGGAGCTTCCTTAGAATCATAGAATCATAGAGTTGGAAGAGACCACAAGGGCCATCCAGTCCAACCCCCTGCCAAGCAGGAAACACCATCAAAGCATTCTTGACCTATGCCTGTCAAGCCTCTGCTTAAAGACCTCCAAAGAAGGAGACTCCACCACACTCCTTGGTAGCAAATTCCACTGCCAAACAGCTCTTACTGTCAGGAAGTTCTTCCTAATGTTTAGTTCCTTCCCCTGCGTGTGACCAGGTAGATGGGCATGACCCTGGGAGACCCTATAAAATGGTCACACAGCCACCTTCCTCTTGATGCCATGCTCTCTCTTTTGCTGCTGATACTGTTGTATTTTGCTGTCTGCTGGCTCTCAGCCAGCAGCTCATGGATTCAAATCCCTACATGGGATGAACCCACTCTGCCTTCAGGGATCCGACTGTGAACTGAATGGGAGTAAACTTCGTGTTATACTTTTAAAGAAGACTGTTCTGTCTTTATTCTTTTTAGGAGGGATAAAAGGGGACTTACCAGGAAGAAAACAAAACTCAATCGGAACAAAGCCAGATTGGATTGCTTATATGTAACTGATTCAGACGAAACTACCAACTAGCTTCCTGCTATATATTGGGGAATATTGCTCTGCTGAGTGAGGAAGGATACTATTAAATCAATATATCCTTTCCTAGTATCTACAACATTCCCACACTGGACTCCCCT
Organism: Zootoca vivipara; assembly: GCF_963506605.1. Taxonomy (NCBI): domain Eukaryota; kingdom Metazoa; phylum Chordata; class Lepidosauria; order Squamata; family Lacertidae; genus Zootoca; species Zootoca vivipara. The sequence goes on from NC_083285.1 coordinate 71,403,786, forward strand.
TCATTGGAAGTTTTTGAGCAGAGGTCAGATGGCCATCTGCCAGGGATTCTTTAGCTGTCATTCCTGCATCGCAGGGGGTTGGACTGGATGACCCTTGGGGGTCCCTTCCACTCTACAATCCTATGAATCTGTGAAGCCATCCATCATGAGACAACCCCCCCCCCCCGCGCGCCTGCTTGCTGGCTGGCTGCTGTAAGGCTGCCCTGGTTCAAGAGCAAGCCATCTCCTTCCACTGCTTTTTATTCATTTATTTGGAGCATTTATACCCGGCTCCTCTTCAGTTGAAAAGGCTCTCAGAAAATGGAAACAGGACAGTCATAGAATCATAGAATGTTAAATCATCTGCATTGGCTGCTAACCTGCTTCCCAGCCAGATTCACAGTTCTTGTATTAATTTGCAACGCCCTGGAAAACTTAGGTCTGGGGCACCTCAGGGCTCACCTGAACCTTTATATCCCAGCTCCATCACTGAGATCATTTGCAGGTGTGTCATTGGTCATTAACTGTGTTGGAGAGGCTCATTAGACAACAACAAGGAACCAACTCTGTAGTGTCCTCAGCCCAGTCCTGTGGAACTCCCTGCCACTGGAAACTCAGCAGGTGCCTTCCGTTCCAGCTGAATGTTTTATTTTTCCATCAGGCTTATGCAGGCAAATTAAGAATGTATATTTCCACAACAGTTACCCAATTTCTGATTTAAACTCTTTTATATAGTTACAAAATTTATGTATCTGTTTTCTGTAAAGCTGTCGTGAACTGCTTTGCTATTTCCTTTTATGAATTAGTGGCACACATGTATTTTTACAAGTAAATAAATAAAGACAGCTCTGATTGCTTCTCAGCAGGACACCAAACTGCATGGATGCCGTTGAGGACTGCCAGCCCAGGAAACGAGAAATGGGGGCATCTTGCGGTTGGGGGTGGAGAAGAACATATGTTTCTAGCTCCTTAGGGCTTAGTTGAAACCCATGCCCAGACCCAGAACCTTTTCACCATGCCGAAGCAAATATCTAAAACATGTAAAATACTAGTAGAAAAGGGGGCAACTGGGCATGTGCAGAGTGTGCCTTCCCCCAGAACTGAATTACATCCTGCCTATAATACACCATCATAATAATTGTATTGCTTATGCCCAACCCATCTGGCTGGGTTTGCCCAGCCGCTCTGGGCAGCTTACAGCATATATCTAAACATTAAAAACATCAAACATTAAAAACTTCCTGACACAGGGCTGCCTTCAGATATCTTCTAAAAGTTGTGTAGTTCTTTATCTCCTTGGCATCTGATGGGAGGGTGTTCCACGGGGCAGGAGCCACCACCGAGAAGGCCCTCTGCCTGGTTCCCTGCAGCTTCACTTCTCACAGGGAGGAAACCGCCAGAAGGCCCTCGAAACTGGACCTCAGTGTCCAGGCTGACCGATGGGGGTGGAGACACTCTTTCAGGTATACTGGGCTGAGGCCATTTAGGGCTTTAAAGGTACTGGGAGCAAGTGAGGATCCTTTAGGTTGGACTGTTGTTCTATGGTCTTGGCGGCTGCTCCCAGTCACCAGTCTAATTGCCGCATTCTGAATTAGTTGTAGTTTCCGGGTCACCTTCAAAGGTAGCCCCACGTAGAGTGCATTGCAGTAGTCCAAGCGGGAGATAACTAGAGCATGCACCTGATATAGGCAAAAATCTGCCCTTATTCCCTTATTGGGTTCTCCATCGGTTGGAGAATATAACAGAGGCCAACCAGAGAAGTTTGAGAAGCAAAGCCTTTATTTTCGCTGTTGCAACAGGGTCCTTCCTCTCACGCAGGAGAACAAGGAAGGAACCCCAAACAAAGGTGTCCTGCCCTTAAAAAGAAATTTGAAATTGGTTTCAGCCCACCCCCCAGAAGCATCATCCATATATCACAGAAGGGGTGTAGCCCAAGACCCCCCTCCCTAGATTCATCATAGGTACATCATGAAAGGGGAGGTCTGGTGGCAGTAATCTGAGCTTCCTGGACCCTGCCCCCTGCCCCCAAAACCTAATCAACAAAAGAGAGAGATATTTACATTTCCCTGTTTCACACCCTTTTGTCTGGCACCCAGGTATCAGGATGCCAGGGATTATCACTTTAATTCCTAAGACAATGAGAAGGTTCCCCCAACCCCCCTTCTTCCTTGCAGAGGAACACCTGGTCAGGGAGAGAGAGTCAAAATGGTGTCAGTCAGGCCTGTCTTCCTGTGCTGCTTCAGACATGTGCCTGTACTGTACCTTCATGTACATGTTTTATGAACAATTATATATATATATATATATATATATATATATATATATATATATATATATGACCTCAAAATTCTTATAACACACCACTCTGGCAAGGCAGTCCGCCAGCAGGTAGGGTCTCAGCCTGCATACCAGATGGAGCTGATAGACAGCTGCCCTGGACACAGAATTGACCTGCGCCTCCATGGACAGCTGTGAGTCCAAAATGACTCGCCGGCTGCGCACCTGGTCTTTCAGGGGCACAGTTACCCCATTCAGAACCAGGGAGTCCTCCATACCTGCCTGCCTCCTGTCCCCCACAAACAGTACTTCTGTCTTGTCAGGATTCAACCTCAATCTGTTAGCCGCCATCCATCCTCCAACCGCCTCCAGACACTCACACAGGACCTTCACCGCCTTCACTGGCTCCGATTTGAAAGAGAGGTAGAGCTGGGTATCATCCGCATCAAGGAACCATCAAGGAAGGGCACTCTCAGAGAGCCTTGTGTTCTTCCCAGGAGTGTTCATTTTTTACATCTGCAGTCCTCGACCTCCCCTCCTCTACCCCCCCCACCTGCCAGCAAAAGGGGCCATGGAAGGCAAAAGCAGGATCCGTGCGAGATTCCGATATTTCAGAGGGAAATGCGCCACCTGCTGGCCTCCAGACCAGCCAGAAAGCAGGAGAAAAGAGCAGGAATGGGGTGAATCTGGGCCCCCAGAATCTGGGGGCCGAACGGGCGACCCAGAAGCCACCAGGAGAGGCTTCCCTTCCCCCCTCCAGTGAAGGATGGGCATGCAAGGGAGCCTGTGGTCAGAGGCTCCCTGCGGCTTGAATCCAGCACCCTCAGCTTTTCTCCGAGTGATTCAGCGTGGAGGAAGGCAGATTAATTTCTGGCACCCGTTTATATCCTGGTTTGGAGCGCACAGTAGCCAGCTTTCAGCTTACATATTAGAATTAAATTGCAGGCATAAGCAGCCAGGATGCAGCCAGCTCAGGAGCCAATGATTAGCAAGCCTCCCGAGAGATCAGCATGCTCTCAAGCAAGACATGTGCGCAACATCCCATGTCGGAGGACCAAGCCACCTGTCACTAAAGCGTGGTTAGCAAAAAAAAATATCAAGGCATGCCTCTGCTGAGCGGTCCCCGTCCAATTAATCCTGTCACTTCTTTGTTTTCCCAGGGAAACTCCCTGGTGCCTCCGCCACCTCTAGCCGGGGCAAGAGCATCTACTACCCATAGGGCAAAGAGAAGGAAGGCCTGGCGGTGGGGGGCCCCGGCCCCATATTTGTGGACTTCGACCCCATATGTGTTAGCACTCTCTTTGCAGTGGCCTTTATAGGTTTGTGGACGCCCAGAGAAGCTGGATGTTGGAAGAGCCAGGACAGAGAAAAGAATGTCCTTCTTCATGCATCACAAGAGTTAAAACTGTGGAACTCCCTCCTGCAGGAGGCACTGGGGACCACCAACAGGGATGGTTTTCAAAGAGGATTGGACAAATTCATGGAGGAGGAGGAGGAGGAGAGGGCTATTGGAGGCAGCTAACCCAGGATGGCTCTGCTCTGCCTCCACAGCTGGAAGCAGCAATGTTGCTGAATGCCAGTTGTTGGCAACCACAGGATGGGTGAGTAGTCTTGTGTTCGAATCCTGCTCGCCAGTTTCCCAGAAGCAGCATCTGTTTGGCCACTGTGAGAAGAGGATGCTGGACTCGATGGGCCACTGGCCTTATGTCTGTTTGGATTGCAGAAACGGTTTTGGTATCCTTTTTGTTTCGCTTGGGGTTTTAGGATTATGCTGGGCTGTTTTGCAAACTGGCTCTTTTCAGGTTTTAAGGATTTGGAATGTTTTGAATTGTGATTCTCTGTCCTTATGGGTTGTTGTTTGATTTGCATGCTTTGTGAGGATTCTTTTTCCTAAAGAAGCAGGTTTATGACAATAAATGAAGACCATTTCTATACAGCTTAATATAGGAAATATCTCTAAGCAGTGTGCATCCAATTAAAAAAGCAGAAATATTCATGATAAAACCAACAATATGCCTACAGATTTGTGGGATGGAACACTGGGGGCAGACAAGTCACAACAGTTCCTAGAGTGTCCACTAACAGGAACTCACCTGGAGGGACACCTGACTAAGTTCCTGTTCCTCCAGATATGCAGATGAGATGGATTAGCTGGGACAAAAGCCCCTAGCCAACAGCCATTCTCTCTCTTAGCCATCTCTCCTTCGATGGGAACACATCTCCAGAGAATCTCCAGTTAGGATGGTTCTCTCTCTTGGCCTGCAGCCAAGAGAGAGACCAGATAGAGCCTGCCTTTACTAAGTAGTCTCTACATGTACAATGGTACCTCTACTTACGAATTTAATGCGTTCCGAACACACATTTGTAAGTCGAATAAATTTGTAAGTCGAATCCCATAGGAATGCACTGGGAGAAAAAATTCGTAAGTCGAAGCAACCATATCTAAAAATTCGTAAGTAGAAAAAATCCTATCTAAACCGCATCCAAGATGGCGGACGGAGCTCCGTTCGTAAGTAGAAACATTCGTAAGTAGAGTTATTTGTAAGTAGAGGTACCACTGTATATATCTGTAACTTTTCTAAGCAAGGCTGCCTTTCTGAGATTATGCTGTTAACTCAGGATGAAACTGTAAGTAAACTCTATCTTGTTTTATAAACACTGTGTTGTGTATTTCTTTTAAGAGGGACAAAGGGGACTTTGCCAGGAAGTATAATATTGTACAGGTTTTAGCAAACCTGAACGCACACGCTTTGCTGCGCACAAAAGGGGAATGTCACTCTGCTGATATTGGAAGCTTGCTAACACAAGCTTGGATAGGATCTATCTAATAATATATCCTAATCCACATCCCTGACATTCCCACAAGATTAATGCAATGCTAATAAGACACACACTTTTACCAGTACTGTACTGTAATTGAATACTGATGTTAACTCCTTCTCTTTCTAACCCCCTTTCCTACTGAATGCCCCTCAAACTCAGATCACTCCAAAATCTCCCATAGCAAAGATGGTCCCCTGAAACAGCTGACTTCATCCTACTTACCTGATGGGCTAAACGTCACCAAATAATAATAATAATAATAATAATAATAATAATAATAATAATAATAATTTATACCCCTCCCATCTGGCTGGGTTTCCCCAGCCACTCTGGGCAGCTCCCAACAGAATACTGTATTAAAAACACAATATAACGTCAAACATTAAAAACGTCCCTAAACAGGGCTGCCTTCAGATGTCTTCTAAAAGTCAGGTAGTTGTTTATTTCCTTGACATCTGAAGGGAGGGCGTTCCACAGGGCAGGCGCCACCACCGAGAAGGCCCTCTGTCTGGTTCCCTGTAACTTGGCTTGTCGGAACATGGGAACCGCCAGAAGGCCCTCAGGGCTGGACCTCAGTGTTCGGGCTGAATGATGGGGGTGGAGACGCTCCTTCAGGTATACTGGGCTGAGACCATTAGGGCATTAAAGGTCAACAGCAACACTTTGAATTGTGCTCGGAAACGTCCTGGGAGGCAATGTAAGTCGTTGAGGACCGGTGTTATGTGGTCTTGGCGGCTGCTCCCAGTCACCAGTCTGACTGCCGCATTATGGATTAGTTGTAGTTTCCGAGTCGCCTTCAAAAGTAGCACCATGGAGAGCACATTGCAGTAGCCCCCACCCCAGTGGCTCCTCGGAGGGATGACCCAATGGGACAATAGCCTCTGGTGGTGACAAGAGGGCTTTCTTGTATGGACAAGCACCCAGGTCTGAGAGAGAGTCCTCTGGCTCTTCACAGCTGTGTTCCGTCCAGATCTATCCACTGAACTCCACACCCCCAGGACTAGGCTGTGGCGGGCATGGGGAGTTTGCAGCACAGGCAGACCGGGTCTCCTGCTGAATACAAATTGACACTAAAACTGCTGGCATCATGATTGCCTTTATACAAATCTATGGCACAAGGACATGTGGAGTTCTGTGCCCGTTTCTGGCCTCCTCACCCCGGAAAGGGTAAGGTAGAGTTGGAAAAGGCTCAGAAAAGGGCAGCCAGAATGGTCAGGGGGACGGAGAAACTGTCCTGTGACGACAGGTTTGAGCACTTGGGGTTTTTTGAGTTTGGAGGCAAGTAAGGGGCGACACGATCGAAGTTTATTAGACATATGCCTGGCGTGGAGAAAGAGGATGGAGAAAAGCTTTCCTCCCTCTCTCACTGTGGGATGGATCCAGTGCTGGGTTGACGTATAAGCTAAACAAGCTATAGCATAGGGCCACACTCTCTTGGGGGCCCCAAAAAATTCTAAAGGAAAAAAATGGATGTACATTTCCAAAATAGAAGATAAAAAACAAATAAAATGAAACCTACATAAAGCAAGAGTGTTTTTCAGTGTATTTCAGTCCAACAGTTCAACAATTACTTTGATAAAATACCTATTTTGTGATGTGCAAATGGCTTAAGATACCTATTAGGTCCATAAATGACCTTATAGCATCTATTCAACCAAAAAAACAACAACGGTGACCATTTGTTGTTGACAAAGGACAGCTGGACATAGAAAGGGCCCCATTACCTTCAGCAGCTGAGGGCCTCATCAAACCAAATCCGGCCCTGGATGTATCATCACTGAAGCAGTCAAATGCAACATTTCCTGTTTCCTAAAGTGGACATACAGGGGAATGTGGCGCCAGACAAGGAGGACTTCCTGTCATACCTGCTCTGGAGCCTCCTCCCCCTTTGTGTGACCAGGTAGATGGGCGTGACCTTAGCAGACCCTACAAAAGGCTAGCCATGCAGGCATCTTCCCCATTTTTGTGGGAATGTTCAAGGGAGGCAGGAGAGGATATATTGTTTAATTATATCCTTTCCAACTTGTGTTAACAAGCGCTACAATTTAGCAGAGTAACATTCCCCCTTTTTAAACTTGTGCAGCGGATAGTGTTTGCTAGGCTTGTATAAGCCTCTAAAATAAGTTTCCCGGTAATTTCCCTTTAGTCCCTCCTTAAAAGATAGACACGACACAGTCTTCTATAAAAGTATCAAAAGAGTTTCCTCAATCACTCATTCTGTTCAATAAAAAAATTCCTTCAGTAGCACCTTAAAGACCAACTAAGTTTTTATTTTGGTATAAGCTTTCGTGTGCATGCACACTTCTTCAGATAGTAGTGTACATGCACACGAAAGCTTATACCAAAATAAAAACTTAGTTGGTCTTTAAGGTGCTACTGAAGGAATTTTTTTATTTTACTTCGACCCAGACCAACACGGCTACCTACCTGTAATCATTCTGTTCACAAATGGATCCTAGAAGGCAGACTTAAGTTACAAAAGCAATATACCTGGAAACTCTCCCATAAAGAGATAGCGCCTTTGTCCTCTCTTGGCTGGAAGCTGGAAGCCAAGAGAGCATCTTAGGCTAAGCAGATGTTGCTTCTTTGAGGAATGTAGTTAGAGAGAGAGATGGCTGCCCTTCCCTGTGCTTTTGTCGTTACCTGCATAGGGAAGCTCATGCCCACCTCTGGTCACCTGTAGAGATAGCCTGTCCCAGCCCAGAAGGAAACAGGAAGTTTACCTGCTGGCTGGACAAACATTCCTCCTCCTGGTCGCTCTAGGAATGTTGTACTTGACTGCTCTGTGTTTCAGATCCCACACTTTTGCTCTTTTGCCATCTTCCTCTCTTCTGGCTCTCAGCCAGCAGCACATGGCTCATCCTTACAGAGGATGGAAGCCACGAGGTGGAAAGTCTAGGCCTAGCTCAGACTTCTTTTCTCTACAAATGTAACTGTAGCCACAAGACAAAGCCTGCCTTCAGGACAATACCGTGAACTGAATGTAAGTAAACTTGACTCTGACTTTTAAAGAAGATTGTCATGTTATTATTTTTAAGAGGGAAATAAAAGGGGAAACTTACCAGCAACAGCCCAGACTGGACAAGCCGGACTGGATTGCTCAACTTAAGTGATTCTAACGAAGCCAGCAACTTGGTGTCAACAATGTGCAAAGGAATGTGCTCTGCTGCTTGCTTACTAGCGGGAGTGAGGAGGGATAATATTTAATCAATATATCCTCTCCGACTTTCCTCAACATTCCCACACTCATAACACTGGCACTTGTGGGCCATCCAGTGGAGATGAATGTTGGAAGATTCAGGACACACAAAAGAAGGGACTTTTTCACACAGGGTGGAACTCACTGCCACAGGAGTGGACGCCAACTTCGAGGGCTTTAAAAAATGGATTGGAGAGATCCATGGAGGAGTTGTTGTTGTTGTTTAGTCGTTTAGTCGTGTCCGACTCTTCGTGACCCCATGGACCAGAGCACGCCAGGCACTCCTGTCTTGCACTGCCTCCCGCAGTTTGGTCAAACTCAGGTTCGTAGCTTCGAGAACACTGTCCAACCATCTCGTCCTCTGTCGTCCCCTTCTCCTAGTGCCCTCAATCTTTCCCAACATCAGGGTCTTTTCCAAAGATTCCTCTCTTCTCATGAGGTGGCCAAAGTATTGGGGCCTCAGCTTCATGATCTGTCCTTCCAGGGAGCACTCAGGGCTGATTTCCTTAAGAATGGATAGGTTTGATCTTCTTGCAGTCCATGGGACTCTCAAGAGTCTCCTCCAGCACCATAATTCAAAAGCATCAATTCTTCGGCGATCAGCTTTCTTGATGGTCCAGCTCTCACTTCCATACATCACTACTGGGAAAACCATAGCTTTAACTATACGGACCTTTGTCGGCAAGGTGATGTCTCTGCTTTTTAAGATGCTGTCTAGGTTTGTCATTGCTTTTCTCCCAAGAAGCAGGCGTCTTTTAATTTCGTGACTGCTGTCACCATCTGCAGTGATCATGGAGGAGGAGAGGGCTATTGAAGGAAGCTAGCCATCACGGCTCTGCTCTGCTCTGCTCTCCACAATCGGAGGCAGCAATTCTGAATCCCAGGAGGAGGGAGGGCTCTTGTGTGGGAATCTAGGAAACCCTTAGGATGTCTGGTTGGCCACTGTGAGAACAGCAGGCTGAACTAGATGGGCCCTGCAGATACTCTTCTTAGATTTGTCTGCAAACTTGGGGTTCTGCGGAGGGCAGGAAACTCCCGCTTCAGGAACTGGGAAATCTTTTCTGAAAGGCAAAGCCAGACTCATTTGGCTGAAGGTCAGATTCAGGACATCCACCCAAGTGAGGAGGACACACATCCCTCTAATGTCAGATGTAATAGGAGTCTGTGGGAAAGGGTGGTGAAGCCAGAGGCCTCCAGCCTCCTCCACAGGCAGGGACCGGGATGGTGGAGCTTGGCCGAGGGCAGGGGGCAGCCTCTGCCGCCTTATGGGATGGGCAGTCCCTGAGGCTCTCCCTCTGTTGTGCAGGAGCTGGAGACAGGAGGAAGGCACAACCCAGCGACTCACCCACCAATAGCAGGAAGGGGAGACGTGGAATAGATTGACTAGAATTAAAAACTAAATGGAAATAAATTACATTCAATTGGCAACTTTCGGGACTAAATTATTGCATGGTGCTCAAATTACATACAAAGGAATCAGTGTCTGGTAATTAACGCCTTTCATTAATGGTATATCATTTAAGCCTGCCGTCTGTTTCAGCTCTTGATGTGATTAAAGACATGTAGAATGAATGGGCTCCTGGAAAAGACAACTGGTGGAGCCCTTGGAAGCGCCCGCCCCACTCAGGCAGAGAGCCACTCCAACTCGGCAATGGGGAAGATGGGGATCCGATGGAGGAGATACCGTATCCTCTGCAGGGCCAGCCCACATGGACTGCCACCAGCCCTGACTGTTGAACATGCTGGTTGGAGCTGATGGGAACTGGGCAGGTCCCACCGGGAATCCTTTGTCCAATTCTGGGCACCACAATTTAAGGAGGATGTTGACAAGCTGGAAGGTGTGCAGAGGAGGGTGACTGAGATGATCAAGGGTCTGGAAACCAAGCCTGATGAGGAACGGTTGAAGGAGCTGGGCTGGTAAAGAGGAGACCGAGAGGAATCATAGAATCGTAGAATCGTAGAGTTGGAAGAGACCACAAGGGCCATCCAGTCCAACCCCCTGCCGAGCAGGAAACACCATCAAAGCATTCTTGACATATGCCTGTCAAGCCTCTGCTTAAAGACCTCCAAAGAAGGAGACTCCACCACACTCCTTGGAAGCAAATTCCACTGCTGAACAGCTCTTACTGTCAGGAAGTTCTTCCTAATGTTGAGGTGGAATCTTCTTTCTTGTAGTTTGAATCCATTGCTCCGTGTCCGCTTCTCTGGAGCAGCAGAAAACAACCTTTCTCCCTCCTCTATATGGCATCCTTTGATATATTTGAACATGGCTATCATATCACCCCTTAACCTTCTCTTCTCCAGGCTAAACATACCCAGCTCCCTAAGCCATTCCTCATAAGGCATCGTTTCCAGGCCTTTGACCATTTTGGTTGCCCTCTTCTGGACACGTTCCAGCTTGTCAGTATCCTTCTTGAACTGTGGTCTCAAAGGAGAGAGGAGAGCCATCTTCAAATATCTCAAGGGCTGTCCCATGGAGCAAGCTTGCTTTCTTCTGCTCCGGAGGACAGGACTCTGACCAATGGCTTCAAGTTATAAGAAAGAACATCCCATTTCAACAGCAGGAAGAACTTTTGGACAGGAAGAGCTGTTTGACAATGGAGCAGTCTCCCTTGGGAGGTGGTGAGCTCTCCTTCACTGGAGGTTTCTGACCAGAGGTTGGGTGGCCATCTATCAGGATTCTTGGGTTGTGATTCCTGCATTGCACGGGGTTGGACTCGATGACCCTAGGGGCCTCTTCCAACTCTACTGTTCTATGATTATATCCAAGGCAGGGAAATGAGCTCAATTCTAGGACCAGCTCTGAGCATGCAAGCATTTTAGTTCCCCAGGAAGCACGCAGGCTCTTAAATCAGTCAAAAATATTTTTTTATTGAGTTGTTACGCTGCCTTATCGGAATACCTCAAGGTGGCCTGTAGAAAGAAAGGCAAATGTTAACTTTGTGTGGCAGGATCATAAAGATAAAAGCACCATCCATCTCACTCGAAACCAAAAACGGAGAGGCAAGACATGGAACAAGGGGACAGAGGAAGCAGCTGCCTTATCTATCGTGAGTCCAGTCATCAGGGATTCATCTAGCTCAATGTTGTCTACTTGGACAGGCAGCAACAGCTCTCCAGGGTTCCAGGCAGAGAGCCTCTCCTTGAGATTCTGGGAATTAAACCTGCATGCAGAGCAGGTGCCCTTTGGCTGAGCTATGGTCCTTCCAGCTAGGAACCCAGGAAGTTGCCTGGTCTTTCCAGATACTCAGAGACCCACTTTGAATGCTGGGAATGCTCAGTGGGGAATGAACACATGGGGGGGAGTCATGCCAGAAAGCCACAAATTTTGAGAGGCAAATAGTATGTGCTACTTTGTGCTCATGGGCTTCCTTGGGGCATCTGCCTGGATTCTTCTGCCCTTGATGGACCCTCCATGGCGTGCTCTGTTCCACATGGCCAAGGACACCCAAAACAGCCACTGTATTTCAACTGTATGACTGGTAATTGTGGGAATGTTAGGGATGTGGATTAGGATATATTATTAGATAGATCCTATCCAAGCTTGTGTTAGCAAGCTTCCAATATCAGCAGAGTGACATTCCACTTTTGTGCGCAGCAAAGCGTGTGCGTTCAGGTTTGCTAAAACCTGTACAATATTATACTTCCTGGCAAAGTCCCCTTTGTCCCTCTTAAAAGAAATACACAACACAGTGCTTATAAAATAAGATAGAGTTTACTTACAGTTTCATCCTGAGTTAACAGCATAATCTCAGAAAGGCTTACGTAGAAAAGTTACAGATATATACATGTGGAGACTACTTAGTAAAGTAAGGCTCCATCTGGTCTCTCTCTTGGCTGCAGGCCAAGAGGGAGAACCATCCTAACTGGAGATTCTCTGGAGATGTGTTCCCATCAAAGGAGAGAAGGCTAAATGAGAGAATAGCTGCTGGCTGGGAGCTTTTGTCTGCCAGCTAATCCATCTCATCTGCATATCTGGAGGAACAGGAAGCTGAACTTAGTCAGGTGTCCCTCCAGGCGAGTTCCTGTTAGTGGACACTCTAGGAACTGTTGTGACTTGTCTGCCCCAGTGTTCCATCCCACACTAATAGAGGGTCATCTCTCTCTGCCCTGCGATCTACAGAAGAGCCTTGGCTCTGGGGCAGAGCATCTGCTTGCATGTAGAAGGCCCCAGCTTCAAGCCCACCTTGGGGCCAGTTTACCTGCAGCATCACCTGGCCCCACAGGTGCCCACTCGAACCGCTTTCATCATCTGAACCGGTGCTGTTACAGGTGCCAGGCATCATACCCATTCCACAATGGCAAGAACAAAGTCTTTTAAAGTGTGGCAGCATCTCTGGAACTCCCTGCCTATGGACACCAGGCAGGGGCCTTTGCTGTACTCTCCTCAGTGCCTGGTAAAAACATTCTTGTGTAGACAAGCCTGCCCTGGTGCTTAGAAAGCGGATGCGAGTTTTCATCTGCTTTTAGTTTAAAGCTGATGTAACCCTTTTTTTATAAAGCATTTTATTGAATTTTCCAAATAAACACATTCAAAACAATAAACAAAACAAACAAACATTCAAAAACAAATACAACACACACAACTATCTTTTTAACAATTCTTTCCAAATTTCTCCTTCTCAATGCTCTGCCGAGCTTGACTTCCCTCCCTCCCCTCCTTTGGTTTTCTATTCAGCTCATATCTTGTAGTTCCTTTATTCCATCCATTTAAAATCAATTCGTAGGATTTATTTCAATCCTGCAAGTGTCTCTAAACTTCTACAGTTCTTTTCCATATAGTCCACAAATTTACTCCACTCTTTTTGGAACCTTGTTTCCCCCTGGTTCCAGATCCTGCTAGTCAGTCTTGCTAATTCCGCATAGTCTATCATTTTTGTCTGCCACTCTTCAATCGTCGGTAAATCCTGAGTTTTCCATTTTTGGACTAATAAAGTCCTAGCCACTGTTGTCGCATACAAAAATATTATATAGTCCTCCTTTGCAATCTCTTGTCCAATAAGTCCTAATAAGAATGCCTCTGGTTTTTTGGGGAAAGTATACTTAAGAATCTTTTTTCAGTTCATTATATATCATTTCCCCCCCTTTTTTAAAAACTTTTTCGCATTTCCACCACATATGATAAAAATCTCCTTCCTTCTCATTACATTTCCAGCACATGTTATTACTCATCCTATACATTTTAGCTAATTTTGCTGGTGTTAAATACCATCTATACATCATCTTCCAAACATTCTCTTTCAGGGCGGTACATGCAGTAAACTTCAATGTTTGATTCCATAATTTCAACCACGCATCATACTCAATATTATACCCAAAATCCTTTGCCCATTTTATCATCACATCCTTTGTCAATTCATCCTTTGTATACCATTCTAACAACAAATTATACATTTTAGACAACAATAAAGCTGATGTAACCCTTTCAGTGTTTTAAAGTTGTGTCTTTTACTGATAGGTTTACTGATTTATTCTCTTTGCAAACTGCTTTGAGGTTTTCTCCTAACCCAGTGGTGCATGGACTTCATGCAATAAAATAGAATCAATAAAACGAATCTCAAAGCAGAACTAGGGGAGGCTCCTGTCTGCTGCCAGTCAGTGCAGACAATACTGGGTTCAATGGACCAATGGGCTGACTCAGTGTAAGGCAGCTTCCTCTGTTCCCAGCTCAGCTCTGACCATTTATTGAGGAACCGCGATGAGCTGAAATGCTGACTGGCTGAAGGCCCAAGGGATGCCAAAGTCTGAGGCCTGTATCTCTGCGGCGGGTGCAAAGGCCCCCAGTTCGATCCCTGCCCTGGCCTCTCCTCTGCCTCATCTGTCACTGGGGATGCTGGACAAGACGGGCCTTTAGTCTGACCAGGGCAGCCAAGCGTCTTCTGACCGTCTTCCCTCATCCTTCATCTAAGGCAAGGCAGAGCGACACGCTCTCTGCAGGTTTACTGGATTTTGTGTTCCATTTCTGCCGGTGCTTGGAAACTGGAGCCGTAGCTGGCGATTTTCCATTGCTGATTGTGTTATGTTGTGATTTTTGTGGGTTCTGTTGCTGCAAATTTAATTCCTTTTCTGCCTCAGCCTTCACTGGTGCCCAATTCAATCACCTGCGGCCATTTCGCGGTCCAGGCGAACATTTATCTCGGCCAGATCTATATCAGGTTAAAGCCCCCGAGATCCAGGGTCCTGCTTGGGGGAAACCTCTTCCAAGATCACCTGCTCACCTCCTCAGCCATCCCAACCTGGTACAAAGATGAAGGGATCCCCATCACAGAGTCGGAAGGGACCCCAAAGCGCCATCTAGACCAGCTCCCTGCAAAGCATGAATTGCAGCTAAAGAATTCATCTGATCTCTGTTTAAAAACATCCAAGGAAGGAGATGGCAAGAGCCGTTCAAGCTCTTGTCCCAACGAGCGGCTCTCACGCCAGCTCTTGCACAAATGTTCTGGAGGGAGGGGGAGTTGTCCCACTTTTGTTACGCCCCTCCAGATGCCAACGATGCTGTGATTTTGAGGAAGCATCTCAGGGCAACTGATAAAGCAGAATCATTGCAAGCTGTTGGACTAAAATGACACCTTCCAAATCTATTGAGTGACTCCCCTGCGAAGAACCACTGCAATATTGGGGGACTTTTTTAGTTTCGAGAAAAGGTGAGCAAGAGGCGACATGATGGAAGTGAACAGAATTATGCCTGGCATGGAGAGAGCGGCTGGAGAAAGGTTTTCCTCCCTCTCTCACATCACACCAGAACTCGCGGGCATCCAATGAAGCCGAATTTTGGAAGAATGCACAGCACAGAATTAACCAGTGGAACTCCTTCCCGCAGGAGGGATACGGCTATCTAAGAGCCACCGGTGGCTCTGCCCTGCCTCAGTTGCTCAAGGCAGCAAAGCTTTGGAATGCCAGCTTCTACAGGGCTCTTGTGCTCAAATCCTGCTTCCTGTTGTTGTTTAGTCGTTTAGTCGTGTCCGACTCTTCGTGACCCCATGGACCAGAGCACGCCAGGCACTCCTGTCTTCCACTGCCTCCCGCAGTTTGGGCAAACTCATGTTCGTAGCTTCGAGAACACTGTCCAACCATCTCGTCCTCTGTCGTCCCCTTCTCCTAGTGCCCTCAATCTTTCCCAACATCAGGGTCTTTTCCAAGGATTCTACTCTTCTCATGAGGTGGCCAAAGTACTGGAGCCTCAGCTTCACGATCTGTCCTTCCAGTGAGCACTCAGGGCTGATTTCCTTAAGAATGGATAGGTTTGATCTTCTTGCAGTCCATGGGACTCTCAAGAGTCTCCTCCAGCACCATAATTCAAAAGCATCAATTCTTCGGCGATCAGCCTTCTTTATGGTCCAGCTCTCACTTCCATCCATCACTCCTGGGAAAACCATAGCTTTAACAATACGGACCTTTGTCGGCAAGGTGATGTCTCTTCTTTTTATGATGCTGTCTAGGTTTGTCATTGCTTTTCTCCCAAGAAGCAGGCGTCTTTTAATTTCGTGACTGCTGTCACCATCTGCAGTGATCAAGGAGCCCAAGAAAGTAAAATCTCTCACTGCCTCCATTTCTTCCCCTTCTATTTGCCAGGAGGTGATGGGACCAGTGGCCATGATCTTGGTTTTTTTGATGTTGAGCTTCAGACCATATTTTGCGCTCTCCTCTTTCACCCTCATTAAAAGGTTCTTTAATTCCTCCTCGCTTTCTGCCATTATGGTTTCCCATAATACTAGTCATTTGGTTGGCCACTGCTGGACTAGATGGGCCACTGGGCCTGATCCAGCAGGCTCTTCTTGGTTTATTATGATTCCATTCTGTGCCAAGGGTCAAGTGTGAACCCACCGCTAACGCACCATCCCGAGGTCAGCGATTCTTTGCAGAATACACCCGTGGGGTACCAGGAACGACACCCCTGCCCCCAGTCTGGAGAGGCCCTGGAAGACATTTGGGTTAGTCCTGTGCCTCAGCAGCCTTAGGGGAGCCCACAACCCCCTCCCCTCGAAATTGGGACTCCGTGCCAGCCTCGCTGCGCCCCTCTTTTGCAACCTCGCCTAGCCCAGGCAAGCTGACAGAGCAGAGGGAGTCCCTCCCGAGGAATTTCGAGAGAGCATCTCCCACTGGCAGACGGAGCCCGGCGAGAGTCGGCGCAGGTGCCTCTCAGATGAAGCAATTAATTGACAGAACAATTAGAGCTATATTTAGCCTGTTTGCACACAACAAACACGCGGAGATGAAAGGCGAACAATGCACAATGGCGGCAATTAACATTCCCTTCCACTTAACAGCTGCAGAAATTAGGGTCTCGCCGAGAAGAAAGCCACCGCGCAGCTTCCTCGCAGCTCCCCGGATCTTGCATGCGGCGTCTCCATCCCAGCCGCCGCCGCTCCAAATCAAGGAGGGTCCCACCTGCTCCGAAGGAGACCGCGCAGTTTAAGCGACAGCTGACACATTCAGACAGAGCAGACGGCAGGCTCCACTTCGAAGGGAGAGGCTCCTTTTGATAGGCAGACCCCCCACAGATGCGCAGCACACACACACCCAGCTTACCAATTAGCAGAACAATATTTGAAAAGCCACTTCAAACCGCACCTGATTTGCAATTTACGCAAAGCTGCAGGTTGGAAAGTGATCGCCGCTGAAGTGATCGCTCAGCCTCCTGCGGAATCTCCGGAAAGCTTCCCTGCAAGGAAGATCTTTCCTAGCACCTTCCAAGGTCACAGAATCCTAGAACTGTAGGGGTGGAAGAGTCTCCCAAGGGAACCCCAAATGAGGTTTATTTGTTGGGATGTGAACAGATGCTAGGAGAGGATATATTTATTAGACATTATCCTTCCTTCCTCATGTTTGCCAGTTCAGCAGAGGGCCCACAACTGAGGGGGTCGGTACCGCGTGAAAGCGACATCAGCATGCACACACGTCATTTATTTTTATTTTATTTATTGAATTAATATACTGCCCTATACCTATATAATCAAAATAAAAACAATAACCCAATAACCCACTCACCCCCCCAAAAGAGCCACATTTTAAAAGGACATAGGATGTCAATCAAATCAACCAAAGGCCTGGTTAAAAAGGAACGTTTTTGCCTGGCACCTAAAGGTGTATAATGAAGGCACCAGACGAACTTCCCTGGGGAGTGTGTTCCACAGACGGGGGGCCACTGCAGAGAAGGCCCCGTTCTTGTGTTGCCACCTCTAGACCTCTAGAGGAGGAGACACACGAAGGAGGGCCTCAGGAGATGATATTAGGGTCCGGGTAGGTACATATGGAAAGAGGCGGTCCTTGAGGTATTGCGGTCCTGAGCCGTTTAAAGCTTCATTGGTCAAAACCAGCACTTTGAATTGGGCCCGGAAACTAATTGGTAGCCAGTGCAGTTGGACCAGGATTGGTGTAAGATGCTCAAACCGTCTTGCTCCAGTGAACAACCTGCCTGCTGAATTCTGCAGCAGCTGAAGTTTCGAACTGTCTTCAGAGGCAGACCTATGTAGAACTCACTGCAGTAGTCTAACCTTGAGGTTACCAGAGCCTAGACAACAGTAGTTAGGCCAGGGGTTCCCAACAAAATTTTCTCGAGGACCCCTCATAGAGCCGCTATTGTGACAAGGACCCCCATTAATTCCTAATCCTAAAATTAAAAAGTGAGAGCCAAATTAAGAGTCTTTTTATATTTTATATTTATACGTTTTTTACAGTTCTTCCTCTTCATCTGTAGGCCTTTGTCGTTTTAACGAACCACTTTTTAACCAACGGTCCATTTTTAACTACGCAAACTGTAGCTTCCGCGAAAAACAACGCTTTGTTTACAAACACTACTGTTTTGCAAAGAGGCAGCGCGCGCTAGGGAGGAGGGAGGGGAATGGAGAAGACAGGGTAATTGCGCAGTAGCGCACAAATTAAGCCGGTGCGTGCAAAGCATCTTGGGGAGGTGAGCGTTAGTAGAATGCGCGCGCTGCCTCTTTGCAAAACAGTAGTGTTTGTAAAGCGCCACCTAACAGCATACAGCAGAACTACTGCCTCTATCTAATTCTAGTTTTGCGCTAGACTCTGCTCATGCAGGAAGCGGCCAAAACAAAAAATCTGTTATCATACGAAATATATTTAATATATTTTTTATTCTAATAGCATCTTGCGGACCCCTCTGGCATAGCTCGTGGACCCCTGGGGGTCCCCGGACCACCTGTTGGGAACCACTGAGTTAGGCTATCCCTGTCCTGATAGGGGTGTAGCTGGGCCACCAGCCCAAGCTGATGAAAGGCACTCCGGGCCACTGAGGATCCGTGCACACAGTGCAATGTTCTCACATGTCCCGCGCATGCCGCCATATAACCCACAAAACACAGTAGGACTTTGTGAGACAAACACATAAAAACTAAGCTGAACCATGAATTCCTGCACTATGAGAGAGGAAGTTCAATTTTTTCTCCATCCACTTTCTCCTGGGCATGGATCATTCTACAGACCTCTATCTTGTCGCCTCAAAACTGAAAAGTCTCAGGCGCCGCAGCCTTCTTCGCCGGAGGCAGGAGGGAGAGGCCGGCCACCTTCTCCTTTATTGCCAGTGTACTGCTTGCTGGTACAGATTACAGAAATTGCAGATAATAGACCCCAAAGTAATTACTGGCTGACCTCTGCTCCCCTGGCTTAGTCAGCAGCACTGAGCTCGCCTCTCCTCTCCGGCTGCTGCTGCTGCTGCTGCAGATCCAGGACTTACTCTGTCATTATCCAACGGCGGGAGCAGCAGTGACAGGCGGCTTCATTACGAGGCTCTGAGAGGGCCTGCGGCGAGCCACTGCCCCCAAGAGAAACAGCAAGGCTGGGAGTTGTTAGCAGGGCTCCTTCCCCTTTGCATCAGAGCCCAGCCTCAAATGGTTTCATAGAATCATAGAATCGTCGAGTTGGAAGAGACCACAAGGGCCATCCAGTCCAACCCCCTGCCAAGCAGGAAACACCATCAAAGCATTCTTGACATATGCCTGTCAAGCCTCTGCTTAAAGACCTCCAAAGAAGGAGACTCCACCACACTCCTTGGTAGCAAATTCCACTGCCGAACAGCTCTTACTGTCAGGAAGTTCTTCCTAATGTTTAGGTGGAATCGTCTTTCTTGAAGTTTGAATCCATTGCTCCATGTCCGCTTCTCTGGAGCAGCAGAAAACAACCTTTCTCCCTCCTCCATATGACATCCTTTCATATATTTGAACATGGCTATCATATCACCCCTTAACCTTCTCTTCTCCAGGCTAAACATACCCAGCTCCCTAAGCCGTTCCTCATAAGGCATTGTTTCCAGGCCTTTGACCATTTTGGTTGCCCTCTTCTGGACACGTTCCAGCTTGTCAGTATCCTTCTTGAACTGTGGTGCCCAGAACTGGACACAGTACTCCAGGTGAGGTCTGACCAGAGCAGAATACAGTGGTACTATTACTTCCCTTGATCTAGATGCTATACTCCTATTGATGCAGCCCAGAATTGCATTGGCTTTTTTAGCTGCTGCATCACACTGCTGACTCATGTCAAGTTTCTGGTCTACCAAGACTCCTAGATCCTTTTCACATGTACTGCTCTCAAGCCAGGTGTCACCCATCCTGTATTTGTGCCTTTCAAGGAGAGGGAAGAGAAAGCAGCACTCTGGATCCCAGCACCCTGCAAGACTGGGGGAGGGGCTCAGAGGTACTGAGGCACTCGGCACATGCTCAGAGGCTCTCTTCCCCCAAAGCATCACAGAAATCAATCCACAAGGACTCTTGAGCTGGGTCAAACCACAGTTCCGTCAAGTGCTCTGGGCTGGTTCACAATTGATGATGCACAACACATTCCGAATGGAACGCCCCCCCCCAAAAGGTGGATCATCCCAAGTTGCCCTGTGGCTGCCTATGAAGTAGCCACCTTTCAATATATAACCCTCAAAGGGTGACAGCAAACTCCTGAATTTCAAGGCGTAGAAAGTAAAGAGGTTCAGTCACCTCTGGCTTGAACTGGGATAGAGGGATTCCTCTCCAAATCATCCTGCACCTGCTAATTGGCTTGCCAATGCCATGATGTGTGTGTTAGGTGAGCAGCTGTGGCTACATACCCTCCAAGTGCTCCTATTTTCCAGGGACAGTCCTGGAAGTATGGAAGTATGAAAGCCATCCCGGCTTCTGATTTGATCCCAGAATGTCCCCATTTCCCCCACCTGTGCCGCCGCCGCCGCCGAACTCGGAGGGGAGCCCTTTCAACTCTGTGATTCGATGATGGAGACAAGAATGATGGGTTGTTGTGAGGATGAAAGGAGGAGGGGGAGGGGAACTATGCATGTCAGCTTGAACTCCTTGGGGGAAACGTGTGATAGAAATGTCACCCATCGAAGGGAACCCAAGGGTCATCTAGTCCAGCCCTGGGTAATGGAATCAAAATAGCACCTGGCCATGTCCCCTGCCTCCAGGGAGGGCCAGGCACCTCCTTGTCCTGCAGGGCACGTACATAGGTGCTTCAGAGCCTGGATTTCTTCCTAAAGACAGGCTGGCTAGACAATCACCTCCAGACCTTTTGCAGTTTTAGCAAGGCACACTTTGCAATGCATTTCAAATACCCTTGGCTTTCCCTATTAGCCTATCTGACACAGATCATTTGCAGATGCTTAAGTCACTGTGCTCTTTCGCTCTCTCCCCCCCCCCGCCTTCTCCTTCCAGCTGAATCAAAATTAAGGCTCCGGCAGCTCAGTTAATGCACGGTTTACCTGGCTCCAGCTCTTCCGCCTTCAAGGACAATAAATTCCCCGTCCTTGCTTTTCCCTGATAGTCCATAAAGTGCATTGGGCTGCAGACCAATTTGTACAAGCCGGGACAACTTCCCTATTACAATGTGGAAGCAAAAATAGTTATGACATTCCAAGGGACTTTGGGGCACGTCTGGAGGCTTCGGGGGCTTGTTGGTCCCTAAGCCCACCTTTGGCCAGCCGCGTGTGGCAGGTCCTGCTGCGTTCAGAGCATCTGCCTCAGTGGCCGGTGTGTTCCTGACCTCTGGTGGCTGCTTTGTCCCCAGGGAATCTTCTCCCATCCTGCTCCAAGTCTGGCTCCCTTTGCAAGGGGAAACATCACTGCAGGGGCTTCTCGGTGGTGGTGGCGCAGCTTTAGATACCTGGGCAGCCTCCTACCTGTGGGGGGGGAATTCCCTTTGAGGGTTCAGTGTGGAGGCTCAAACCAGATTCCCAATTAGTCAGACTTTTTATTCAGCAATGCATCCGTGGACAGAGTCCAAAAGAGTCTGCGAGAGCATTTCCAGCAGCAGCAGCAGCACACCCCACATAATGCATCGTATTGACTGTTTATTCTCTAGCCAACCCACCTTTTCCCAGCCTAGCATCTCACCATCTCTTTGCCCAACCAGAATCCTTGAGAACGCTTACTTAAATCAAGTACAAGGATCTAGGAGTCTTGGTAGACCACCAACTTGACATGAGTCAGCAGTGTGATGCAGCAGCTCAAAAAGCCAATGCAATTCTGGGCTGCGTCAAGAGGAGTATAGCATCTAGATCAAGGGAAGTAATAGGACCACTGTATTCTGCTCTGGTCAGACCTCACCTGGAGTACTGTGTCCAGTTCTGGGCACCACAGTTCAAGAAGGAGACTGACAAGCTGGAACGTGTCCAGAAGAGGGCAACCAAAATGGTCAAAGGCCTGGAAACAATGCCTTATGAGGAACGGCTTAGGGAGCTGGGTATGTTTAGCCTGGAGAAGAGAAGGTTAAGGGGTGATATGATTGTTGTTGTTTAGTCGTTTAGTCGTGTCCGACTCTTCGTGACCCCATGGACCATAGCACGCCAGGCACTCCTGTCTTGCACTGCCTCCCGCAGTTTGGTCAAACTCATGTTCGTAGCTTCGAGAACACTGGGTGATATGATAGCCATGTTCAAATCTATGAAAGGATGTCATATGGAGGAGGGAGAAAGGTTGTTTTCTGCTGCTCCAGAGAAGCGGACACGGAGCAATGGATTCAAACTACAAGAAAGAAGATTCCACCTCAACATTAGGAAGAACTTCCTGACAGTAAGAGCTGTTTGGCAGTGGAATTTGCTGCCAAGGAGTGTGGTGGAGTCTCCTTCTCTGGAGGTCTTTAAGCAGAGGCTTGACAGGCATATGTCAAGAATGCTTTGATGGTGTTTCCTGCTTGGCAGGGGGTTGGACTGGATGGCCCTTGTGGTCTCTTCCAACTCAATGATTCTATGATTCTATGATTCCACCACCACCCCTGTATGTGCAGAGCCCTCCTTTTACCTTACAGTACCTGGTCATGTTGGAAGATTCCAGTTGGCTTCCAGCTCAGCTCACATACAACTCTCTGGCGATTGTTCTCCTACCTACAGCTGGGTGAGGGGGTGCAAGAAAGGCCCCCTCACTTAGCTGTAGCTCTTGCAACTGAGCTCATTCTTTCGGGAAGGTGAGGAAGACACTCGAGTGGCTATGGCCATGGTCTTGCAAAGAAACTTTTCTGTCTAGTTCAGCTACAGAATCCTCTTAGATCTTAGATTATAACCTCGCTGGGTACAGTACCCCAAGAACTGGGAGGGACTCAGGGCATCATCCAGACCGACCCCCCTGCCAACCCACAATGTCTTAAACCAACTGGCTATTTTGGGGGCCATGGAGCTCTTCACAGCTCTCCCGTAAATTTTCCAACAGAACTTACTTTGTATGAAAGGAGAAGTCCTTTTCACTTAACACAATTTCCATCAAAGCCAACACAGGGTAAATTGGGTCTCTTATTTAAATTGTCCTCAGTAACGAGGAATGCCTCGTTCTGTGGGGGGGGACGCTTGTGGAGAGAGCATTAACATCCAAATTAACTAGAATATAATCTTCATCAATCTGTTTTATGCCTTCAGGCGGGTTGATAAAATCTATAGAATCCGTAATGAAGCAAATTAAAAAAGGAGCAACAATGGTTGAGGGGGGTCCTCCTTGCAAAGAGCCCCAGCCTGACGAAACGGCTCTAGCCAGAGAGATGGGGGGGGGCCCTTGCACACTTTTGGTGGCACATAATGAGGAATGTTCAAAGTCTTCTCCTGCAATAAGAAATGAGGTGTCTGAGACGTTATCAGTTCCATCAACCCTCCACCTTGCAAAACAATATTAATTGCATATTTATAGGAATCGTACGAATGTTATCACAAGAAATGGAGCAAGTTCTATATAAGATTCATGCTGACAGGCCTGTGGAGTTGCTTAGCATTTGCTTTCAGGAGCCAGTCATTTTAATGGTTGTTTTATACTTTTAAAATAATTGTTATTATATTACTGTACACCTGCCTGATATTTTCAGAAAGGGTGGTGTAGAAATACTTGAATTAATTGATTAATTATCGTATTTATAACACACCTCAAAGTTGTGTACATGGTTCTCCCTCTCCCCATATTATTCCTACTGGAGAAGAGAAGGTTAAGAGGGGTGATATGAGAGCCATGTTCAAATATATGAAAGGATGTCATATGGAGGAGGGAAAAAGATTGCTTTCTGCTGCTCCAGAGAAGCGGACACGGAGCAATGGATTCAAGCTACAAGAAAGAAGATTCCACTTAAACATTAGGAGGAACTTCCTGACAGTAAGAGCAGTTCGGCAGTGGAATTTGCTACCAAGGAGTGTGGTGGAGTCTCCTTCTTTGGAGGTCCTTAAGCAGAGGCTTGACAGCCATCTGTCAGGAATGCTTTGATGGTGTTTCCTGCTTGGCAGGGGGTTGGACTGGATGGCCCTTGTGGTCTCTTCCAACCCTATGATTCTATGATTCTACAACAACCCTGTTAGGTAGGCTGAGAAGATTAGGGCAATGGCCCCTGTAGCCCAGCATCCAGTCCTCACAGTGGTCAAACAGAACCCTGTTAGGGCTGGACGATATCTGTGATATATGGTGTTTCCTGCTTGGCAGGGGGTTGGACTGGCTGGCCCTTGTGGTCTCTTCCAACTCTATGATTCTATGATTCTATATCACCAGCTAAACATTGTGATGCACTGATACAGTAGGTCACAATGTCTGAAATAAGGATGGTGCTCTGTAGAGGCATTGGCTGCCTTCACAGTTATTCCCACATGACGATTTTTACCTGCACCTGCTCTTGTGATTTGTTCCCCCTGCGCAGGGGTCCCCAAACTACGGCCCCCGGGCCGGATGCGGCCCAATCGGCCTTCCAATCCGGCCCGCGACGACCCCCGCCGCCCGCTGCCGCCGCCCGCTCTCACGGCGCACGGCGCAGCGACGGTCTTAAAAATCGGCAAAAAATCGCCGAAAATCCTTTGTGCGCATGCGTATGGGCCTCTCCCGACCCGGAAGAGGTCATTTCTGGTGCACTTCCGGGTCGGGGGAGGCCCATACGCATGCGCATAAGCGTTTTTCGGCGATTTTTTTCCCCGCCCGTGTGCGTGTGCGCATGCGCACGGGCGCGCACTCCCCCGCCCTCCGGCCCGCTGCGCGCGCACTCCCCTGCCCTCCGGCCCGCCACACGGTAAGTCTGGGGACCCCTGCCCCTGCGTGACGCTGGGGAGAGCTGAGCCGGCAGAGCTAACAGGGACTGCAGGAATCGAGAGAAGCATTGGCTGGCTTCACGGTTTCGCCCACATTGTGATTTTTGCATAGCACACACACAAACACACATACACATAATGATTTGTGATATATTGCCAGGTCAAATATAATGAAACTGATATCATGATACAGTGGTCCCTTGGTTCTCAAACTTAATCCGTTCCAGAAGTCCGTTCCAAAACCAAAGCGTTCCAAAACCAAGGCACGTTTTCCCATAGAAAGCAATGCAAAACGGATTAATCCCTTCCAGACTTTTAAAAACAACCCCTAAAACAGCAATTTAACATTAATTTTACCATCTAATGAGACCACTGATCCATACAATGAAAGCAATAATCAATGCACTGTACTATAAAATGAATAAGACGGTATTGCAGATGATAAAAATTAAAATTATTTTTTTTCTTACTTGCACTGATGATAGTCATTGTTTGGATGAGGGGCTTTTATCCATCTCCACAGTCACTCACTCACGCACTCAATCAATCAATCAGTAGCTGAACTGGGTTCCACACAGTCACAAAAACAAATTAACTGAAAAGGCCTCAAAAATAGAAACACAAAATAAATAGCAAAAACAAAAGCATCAAATACAGTGGTGCCTTGGTTCTCAAACTTAATCCGTTCCAGAAGTCTGTTTGACTTCTGAAATGTTCAGAAACCAAGGCACAGTTTCTGATTGGCGCAGGAGCCCCGGAAACAATAGCCGACAGCCGCATCGGACATTCGGCTTCTGAAAAACATTCGAAAACCAGAACACGTACTTCTGGATTTTCGGTGTATGGGAACCAAGGCATTTGAGAACCAAGGTACCACTGTATAAACTTCAAATCCATTTTGGATGATATATCAATATATCGCCCAGCCCTATATGGGAAGCCTGCAAGCAGTGTGGGAATGTTAGGGATGTGGATTAAAGGTAAAGGTAAAAGGTAAAGGGACCCCTGACCATTAGGTCCAGTCGTGACCGACTCTGGGGTTGTGCGCTCATCTCGCATTATTGGCTGAGGGAGCCGGCGTACAGCTTCCAGGTCATGTGGCCAGCATGACAAAGCCGCTTCTGGCAAACCAGAGCAGCACATGGAAACGCCGTTTACCTTCCCGCTGTAGCGGTTCCTATTTATCTACTTGCATTTTGACGTGCTTTCGAACTGCTAGGTTGTTCAAAGGGATGTGGATTAGGATATATTATTAGATAGATCCTATCCAAGCTTGTGTTAGCAAGCTTCCAATATCAGCAGTGTGACATTCCCCTTTTGTGCGCAGCAAAACGTGAGCGTTAGGTTTGTTAGAACCTATACAACAATATTATACTTCAATATTATACTTCCTGGCAAATCCCCTTTGTCCCTCTTAAAAAGAAATACACGTCACAATAGTATTAAAATAAGATAGAGTTTACTCACATGACATCCTGAGTTAACAGCATAATCTCAGAAAAGTTACAAATATGTACATCTGGAGTCTACTTAGTAAAGTGAGGCTCCATCTGGTCTCTCTCTTGGTGGCAGGCCGAGAGGGAGAACCATCCTGACTGGAGATTCTCTGGAGATGTGTTCCCATTGAAGGAGAAATGGCTAAGAGAGAGAATGGCTGCTGGCTAGGGGCTTTCCTCTGCCAGCTAATCCATCTCATCTGCATATCTGAAGGAACAGGAAGCTGAACTTAGTCAGGTGTCCCTCCAGGCGAGTTCCTGTTAGTGGACACTCTAGGAACTGTTGTAACTTGTCTGCCCCAGTGTTCCATCCCACAAGCAGGACTTGAGAGTACATCACAGTGAAGAAGAGCCTGCTGGATGAGGCCAATGGCCCATCTAGTCCAGCAACCTGTGTCCACAATGGCCAAGCAGATGACTGCGAGAAACCCAAGCAGGATTGGAACACAAAGGCCCTCTCTGCCACCCCACCCCCCATTGTGGTTTCCAGCAACTGGTAGGCAGAAGCGTTGTTGCTCCCATTGAATCACAGAATCCTAGAGTTGGAAGAGACCACAAGGGCCATCCAGTCCAACCCCCTGCATTCTTGACATATGGCTGTCAAGCCTCTGCTTAAAGACCTCCAAAGAAGGAGACTCCACCACACTCCTTGGTAGCAAATTCCACTGCCGAACAGCTCTTACTGTCAGGAAGTTCTTCCTAATGTTTAGGTGGAATCATTGTGGAGGTAGAGCAGAGCCCTCCTGGCTAGGAGCCCTCAATAGCCCTCTCCTCCTCCTCCAATTTGTTGAATCCTCTTTTAAAGCCATCCAAGTTGGTGGCCATCACTGCCTCCTGTGGAAGGGAGTTCCATAGTTTAACACCGCTCTGCATGAAGAAGGACTTCCTTTTCTCTGCCCTGAATATTGCCTCCCTCAGGTCCTGCTTGTGGGCAGGGCTGTCTTAAGCATACGTGGCGCAGGGGTGCAAAGATCTGCCCGGCGCCCCCCCCCCAGTTGCCCAGTCCCAGGCACGCAGGAGGGCGGAGCCAGCCGGCCGCCTCAGCATCTCGCTGGCTCGGCCACCCTGAACTCACAGCGCAGAGTCGCCCACAGCAGAAGAGCCAGCCGTGGCGCTCCGACTGACGGACGGGCTCTTCCGCGGACTCAACTCTCGGGCCCCGGACTCTCGGCCTGGCCCTCCTGAGAGCCCGACACCCAGGTGCCCCGCACCTCTAGCACCTATGGGTAAGACGGCCCTGCTTGTTAGGCTGTTGAACGGAAAATAACATAGCGAAATTGACTTGTGAGGTGGTGTGTTGTTCAATAAGAGATTGATTGAGTGGGTGGGGGGCAGGCTCGTTTAATTTCCTTGTACACAGGTTGTACAATGACAATAAAGGTATTATTATTATTATTATTATTATTATTATTATTATTATTATTCCCTTCAGCATCTGGCTGGCCACTATGAGAAGGGGGGGGGGATGATGGACTAGATGAGCCTTTGACCTACTGGTAATTCAGGAGGACTTTGTTCTTACTTGTTCCTTGCAACAATGACTCTGGTGCCTCGTTCTGTTTTGGACTACTTAACTTCCTTGTTTGGTTAACGGGAATTTTGCACACTGAAGGAGCATCTCCACCCCCATTGTTCTGCCCGGACACTGGGGTCCAGCACTGAGGGCCTTCTGGTGGTTCCCTCACTGTAAGAAGCCAAGTTACAGGGAACCAAGCAGAGGGCCTTCTTGGTGGTGGCGCCCAACCTGTGGAACGCCCTCCCACCAGATGTCAAGGAAATAAACAACTACCTGACTTTTAGAAGACATCTGAAGGCAGCCCTGTTTAGGGAAGCTTTTAATGTTTAACAGACCATTGTATTTAAATATTTTGTTGGAAGCTGCCCAGAGTGGGCAGTCTAGTTCCCCCCGCCCGCTGCCCGCCTTCAAAGTGGGCAGTATTTGGGCTATTTTATGGAAAGGAGAGGATCAGCTCAACCTGTGGGGGGTCTTCTTTGTTTGGACGATCAGGACAGATAAAAGAAAGGACTCATTCATTCAGCACATGATTAACCTACGGAACTCACTCCCACAGGAGGCAGTGATGGCCACCAACCTGGATGGCTTGAAAAGAGGATTAGACAAATGTGTGGATAAGTCTATGGATGGCTATGAACCAGGATGGCTGTGCTCTGTCTCCACAGTCTGAGAAGGAAGGGAAGGAGCTTTTAGGCCCTGAATGAATGGCACTACCGGGTACGACCATGAATGCAGCAAGTCTGAGGACAAAGCTCAAGGGAAGAAAGCAAAAGACGGGGGGGGGGGGTCAAGTGTGGTTGGGGTTGTCAGTTTTTCCTGGAAAAGGTATAAAAGAGGGGGAGGGAAAGGGGGGAGGGAGCAGTGGTGTAGGAGGAAGGGGGTGGGAGTGGGGTCCGCCCCAGGTGTCATCACTGAGGGGGGGGTGACAAAAAGGCAAAAAATCTGTGTGTGTGTTTTTTTAAAATTGGGCTCACGGCATTTTATTTTATTTTATTTTAAAAAAAACGTCCGCACCTACCGCACCCCCTTCCTACGACACTGGTAGATAGGTGAGGCGGGGGGCACTGGCGTCACACTGCAGGGTCTGCAGCGTGCCAGAGTCACACGTCTCTCCTGAGGGGGGGCAGCGGGTGGACTGCCTGCAAGCTCTGTGCTGCTTTTTCGAGCAGCGTGGGGCTTGCATCTACCCATCGTCTCACCTGCCCTATAGCTGAGGGGGAGGCTGTGGAGAGGCTCCACGCAGTGCGCTCGCCCCGCTCCTGGCCGCAGGGCGTGCGCACTGCACCGGGCACCCGAGCAGCTAGCTGCGCCGCTGGGAGGGAGGGGGAGGGAGAGAGAGACTTCAAGGTGAACAGACTCCGTGTCGTAAGGGAGCGCACCCTACTTAAGACAGCCAGGTGCAATAATACATCAGTTATGAAGCAGCCAATTAACATGTCTTGTGAAGTGTGCAGCTTGCATGAAAACCTCCTGCCCTCTCATGAAAGCCTGACATCCCTTTAAGGAACTTTTGCCTGCCTGAACAAACTCCAGCATTTGGCCCCCTGATGGTTGGCAAAGACAATAACAGAAAATCTCAAGCAATTTTACGGCATCAAAAGGGGCACCTTCATTCAAAAGCTGTTAACCTAAATTGAAACACCTACTTCCATAAGAAACGCTTCACAATGCGCTAGTTTAAAAGTTTCTGAAACTAAGAAACTAGTTTAAACTACCAATACAAGCCCACCTGTCTACAAGGACCCTGGAAACACATAGAAATCTCCCAGCTTTGGGGAGTCTGTTGTGCTCACAGAGAGTAAAAGCCCCACAACCGAGGGCTGTGTACACATTTCTGCTTCTTCCAGCTCCTGTGTGCAAGTTCCACACCTGGCATTTGAGGTTAACCACAATCCATGGGTATCCCTGTAGCTTCGGGAGAAATACTCCTGTTTGGTGATGCCCTTTCCCTCAAACCATCTGATAAGGAAACAGAAACTGTGGTTAAGATGAGGCCTGTGCAATTCAGGCAGCTGTAAAGCATGCACTGAACTTCAGTGAATTGGAGTTTAATGTGAGGAAACTAATCATGGAATTGTAAGGTTGGAAGGGTCCCCAAGGGTCATCCAGTCTGACCCCCTGCAATGCAGAAATCACAGCTAAAGAGCCCCTAGCAGGTGACCATCCAACCTCTGGTTAGAAACGTCCCGCAATGGAGAGCCCACCCCCAACAGGGAGTCTCCCCCACTGCCAAGCAGCTCTTACCCTCAGAAAGTTCTTCCTGATGTTTAGTCGGAATCTCCTTTCCTGTCATTTGAATCCATTGGTTCGGGTCCTGCCCTCTAGAGGAGCAGAAAACTAGCTTGCTCCTCCTTCCACGGGGTTAGCCCTTTCGATACTATTTGAAATCCCAACTCTACAGTTCTGTGATTCTTTGCCTGGTTTGCTTGGCGATGGAGGAGAGCATGGCCGTCACGCTATGTGACAGACAGAAATTATGCAGGGCGAGCCTTTTCTGTTGACATCCTGGCTGTCCGGGACCTTCTCATTTATAGGGGACGCCCAGTTAATTTTGGGACCCTCTACCCCCACCAGCAAAAGAGGGCAAAAACTTGCGTATGGCACAAACGGTATGCAAATTTCACGCTCGTTTGCATCTTCTGCCGGTGCAGCAGAGGGTCCAATCCAGCCGCAGTATGCTGAGCCAAGCGAACTCTCTTGCCCCCCCCCGGATCCAAGAGCGCCTTCTTGCTTCACGGGACCTCGACCTCCCCCACGGGCTGCTAAACCAAGGTTGCCCCGTCTATTTTTAGCGCCGCTGAACTTCTTGTTCGTCATTTTTCTTTCTTTCAGTTTTTTTTTGCTCAGCAAACACCTGAGTGGGGAGGGGGAGGGCTCCGAGGTATACTAGAATTCCCCTTTCCGCCCCATATACCGATACACAGATGCCCGGACAGTGTGTGAAGGGAGCGAGCAGGAGATGAAACGCAGCCTGGAGGGGGAGCGCGCATCTCCTTCGCGGGGCGCTCGCCCAAAGGCTGGGCGCTGGGGGAGAGCGGCGCTTTAACCCGGGCAAATCCTCGACGGCGCGGCAGGGAAGGAGGAAAAGGCCTCTGGGCTGGGGGGCGTCAGGAGGCGGGTGGAGGCTTCGTTTCGCTTGTGGGGGGACCCGGCCAGTCCTCCGGCGCCGTCGGGAGGAAGAGCGCTTTGGTGGGCTCGGGTCGTCCAGGGAGAAGGGCTGGAGTTGGGTTGGCGTCTGAGTTACCTGGGTCCAGGCAGCAGGGCGCGCGTGCCACCCCACCCCACCCCCACCCTGTCTAGAGACCTGGGGAGGCCCAGGGCCCTTCCCACCCGGCCCCCAGGGCGCGAGCAAAGGAGGGAGGGGGCGCTTTTTGACGGCTAGCCTCTCTCCAGCCCCGCGGGCCCCGGGGCCCTTTACCGCTGCTGCTGGGCTCCTGACGTGGTCCGCGGGCCGGACGGGCTCCTCGCGTGGCCGGCGCCGCTCTCCCCGACCAAAGCGGCGGCGGCGGCTTGCTATTTTTAGCCCCTCCGTGTTTCCAGGGGAAACCTAATGACGCAATGACGTCAATGCAGGTCAGCGGCAGACTAGATGGAGGAGCCGCGCCGCCGCCGCCTGCCTGCTTGCCTCCCCTCCGCTTCTGGGGGGCTCCATCTTCGCAGAGGGGCTCCCAGGAAAGGCGGCCGGTGCGAGCGGCAAGATATTGCATGGGGAGGCGTTGGAGCCCCCCTTCCGCCCGACCCCGTCAAGTGGAAGGAGCTTGCCATGGGGCGCTTTCTTGATGCAGAGGGGGTGGTGATGGAGGAGGAGAGGAGACGTGACTCCCGAGGGCCGTGGCGGCTGCTGGACCCGTGGAAGGACCCCCTCCCCGCCGAAGCACCCCCTTCCCGCGACCCCCAGGTAGGTGCCTCGCCCCGCGGGGGCTCCTCGGGCCACCCGGGGCTGAGCTTCGGCAGGAGCTGTGGGTGGGCTAGGAAGGCCGGACTACCCGCCCCTCCCCATTCCTCTGATCCCGCCGGGATCCTTTGCTTGGGAGTTTGAGAAGGTGAGGTGCGGGGAGTGCCGAGGGAGGGGGCGTTGAGCTCTGGGGGTGGGGTAGGATGGCGGGCACGCTCTCACCCCGGGAGATCCGGAAACGCAAGCGCCGTCGAGCAGAGGTTGCCGGCTGGCAGCGCCCGCTCCCCTCACGGGGAAGAGTCGCAGTTCCGTGGCAGAGTCCCTGCTTTGCACGCAGAAGGTTCTTCCAGCTTCAACCCCCGACGACATCTTCGAGCTGGGCTGGGAGAAACTCCGACGAGAAACCCAAGAGAGCTGCGCTGCCAGTCAGTGTAGGCACTACTGAATTGGATAGACTAAAGGTCTGAGTCTGTAGAAGGCAGTTTCCGGTGCTGGTGCGGCCGCCGCTCCGGCTGTCTGACCTCAGCCCGGCGGGCTCTGCAGGTAGCCCGGCGTGGTCTCCCCTCCGACGCAGCATCCTCTCCAATGGCAGCGGGCCCCAGCGCCTCACCCCCAGCTCCCCCGCTCCGCTGAGTCCTTCGGTGGTCTCCGCCTTTGGAGCCGGAGGAGGGCGCTTTTATCCCTATGTGGGTCGCCCCCCCCCCCCCCCAGAAATGCCCCCTGGACGCTCTCCAGCACACACGCTGCATGGAGCCCAACCTGCGCCTTGCAATGTCTCCAGGGGGCTTCGACCCTCTCCTGGCGAGCCTCGGAGAAGCTGGGCCAGGAGGCTGGAGCAAGGAGGACAAGGCACTGGCCTCCTTGGGTGGCGCCCGCCGCCGCCGCCCCCCGAGAGTGCCTGAGCCCGGCAGCCTTCCCTCGGCCGGTTTCAGCACCACTTGCGCCGGACAGCTCTCCGTTCTGGCCTGCCTGGAGGAAGGAGCTGAGCCCACTTCTTGGCTCCTGTTGGGCAGCGATGCCCCGAGGCCAGACAGGGGTACCAGCCTTTCTGCAGGGGCCTCTGCCTTGGTCCACACAGAGAGCCCATTCCCCAGTGGGCTGGAGGGCAAGCAGGGCTAATGGAAGCCCTTTAAGCTTCCATGCAGGAGGACAGACCACATAGCAGTGCTATTAAACTTTGTACCACAACTGGCAGGCTGGGTGGGTGGCCAACGTGGGCATTGAGGTGCCCACTGCAAATAATGCCACCTTTGGGGTCATCTCGGGATGCGGTACACTGGTGCCCGTCTGCGGCTGCTGGCATGGTACATGATGACTACCAAGAAGAGCGAGGCTGGTTCCGGCTTGGGTTTGGTGCGACGCTGGATCATGAGGCTCTGCAATATGATGGTGCCAGAGAGGGCACACCTCCTCCTCTGTGTTTGGGTTCCGAAAGATTGCATTTGCCAGGTTTTGTGAACCAGGGAGGATGGGCTGTGCCAAGGATGGAGGAACTGACTGGAGAAATGCGGGGGGCAGGCAGCTTGAGGCACCTTGTGGCCCTCACAGTGAGGGCCACACTGAAAATGTCACAGACCCATGGCATACCAAAGGCTGATTCACCTACGGCTGTTCCTGGCAAGCAGTGGTTTGCCTAGTTGGGAGCAACAGAGTGGCCACAGGAATAGAGAAGTGAGCAGCAGAAGGTGGCCTCCAGGAGCCCTGCTAAGAAACACTTCTTTAAAACAAAGCTCCCTTATGGGAGGATGAACTTCTGAGTTGCAGCAGTATGGAAAGGAGGGTGGGAGTGTCTGTGGGCTTCACAGTTCCTTTGGCTCACTCCGGAGCTCTGGAACTTGCCTTAGGAACATGGAACGACCACAGCTATCAGATCATCAGCAAGCCATTGTCAGCGTCCTCTGAGACTCGGCTCATCTGGAGCTGCAGGCTGCCAAGGTTTGCTGGTGCCTTCTCCGGAAATCCTGCAGATTCATCCAGCCATGGAGAGGCCAGAAAGGTTCCAAGTTATGGACTTGCCTTTCTCAGTCAAGGCAGGCGGCTTCCTTCCTAGCCGTGCCTCCCCATCGCTGCGCACTTAGTCAAGCACCCAAACCTTTTGCTCCTTGCTGTAGATAGATTTAAACACTAGTAGGCAGGCCTGGTCCTGCCAACCTAGCAGTTTGAAAGCATGAAGTGCAAGTAGATAAATAGGGACCGCTCCGGTGGGAAGGTAAATGGTGTTTCCGTGCACTGCTCTGGTTTGCCTGAAGTGGCTTAGTCATTCTGGCTACATGACCCGGAAGCTGTACGCCAGCTCCCTCGGCCAGTAAAGCGAGATGAGCGCCGCAACCCCAGAGTCAGTCACGACTGGACCTAATGGTCAGGGGTCCCTTTACCTTTACCTAGGAAGGCCTGGAGGTGCAAATATGGGTTTGTTGCCAAAAAATTAAAAATAATATAAATTAGGTTCATTGCCCTTGGAGCTGTGGATTTCCAGCATGGAGACAGGAAGAGATTTAAGTGCCAATACTGGGCAGGTGTTTTGTTTTTGCCTGTCTCTCCTTTGGTGGTCCCATCTGTGCCTTCGTGTGTTTCCTAATTGTCTGTGTGACGCTAACCCTAGCGATGCATCATGCCCATTGCCAGTCTCTCTGTGCCAGGCAGTGGACCTTATGTGGCCTGCGTGCCGCATGGGTTGCTGGTGTGACACGCAGCGCTTCATTGGTTCGATGGATGTGTAGTGAGCTGAGCAACCACCTGGGCAGGGCTGAGGGGTGGGCTCCTGCCCCACTCCCATCATTTGTCTGGCCACTGATTCGTGCTCCAACAGGGCCTCACAATCACAGCCTCCTTGGAGCTTGAAGGCCTCTGCAGATTCCCAGCTGTAAACGTGCCTGATGGAAGGTCACTCCACATGATGCTTCTTAAATCTCAATTCATCATCATTGTTTCATCAGCCTCGTTTCCCATTTCTGTGTGTATCCCACGGGCATCTGTCAGAGTCCCATCCCCAACCTGGCGCCCTCCAGCCCCAGCAAATATGGTCTTGCCAGCTGGGGAATTTTAGTCCAGAATATCTGGAGAGCAGAAGGTTAGTGAAGCCTGTGCTACAGAGTCCAAAACATTATGAGGAGATCATTCAAGAGATACCTGGTGTGTTGATGCTGTTTGCTTGCAGGTAGACAGTTTGTCCAGCAAGCAGAGACAGCTCAGAACCATTGCTTGGCTGCAGGAGAGATTTGGTTCTCTCACTTCAGTCAAAAACAGCAACCAGAAAATAATCTTGCATTTGAATTCCCCCTTCTCTCCACCTCACTCCCAGTGAGCTCTAAGACTTGCTTTTCATCTGATGACTGTACTGTGACCCCCAAGTGTTTTGCCATGAGCATGTGGGGTGTGCCCTAGCTCAGATGCCACTAGTGGCTATTGAAGACATTATTATTAATAATAATATTATTTGTTAAATTTATGTATCGCCTTTCATCAAGAGACCACAGGGAAGTTAACAATGATGAACACAAATGTCAGAAAATTAAATAATTTTTTTATTTCAGTCACAGACCAGTTCCAGCTCACATACAATATAAGGGAAGTCATAAAACATGACAGGGACACAATTGAATTTGCAATTGGGTATAACAGGGACAATAGAGATATAACAGCAGTTAAAAATATATAAGTTAAATCTCAATCACCAAAATATATCCTAAAATTGTCATTTAAGGCCTTAGTCATTATGGTAGCACAGCTTGCAAATGTCAGTATATATGACACAATATCTTGGCAATGTGAAAATCAGAACAGTCATACAACAACAACAACAACAACAACAACAACAACATAATAATAATAATAATAATAATAATAATAATAATTTATTTATACCTCGGCCCCCCCAGTCAAAACCGGGCTCAGGGCGGGGTATAAATAAAATACAGAGTCTCATAACAACAGAAGCATAAAAATAAACGGAGAAGAAAATCAGCAACAGGGTAACCAGAATACAAAAAAAACACTCACACATACAGAACTTTCAGCTTTTGATTCCAGCCCTCTAAGCTTTCAGCTGGGAGCTTTGCTCTCCTCTCCCAGCCTCTCACACTGGCATATCTTCCCTGCCTCTACTTCAGGGTCCCTTCCACTGTCTATCTGCCACTTTCATGCGAGTGCAGTCCACAGGTGGCGAGGTGGGGATGCCTTCAGGAGCCCTGGAGCAAAGCCTCTTCAGATAATTTTCAGGACATCCCCTGGACAGGAGGGCTCATTAGCAAGCAGCCATCAAAGAAAAGGGAGCCACGCCTTCAGTTGGTAATCATGTGATCACATTTCCCATTACATGGTGAAATGTTTCTACTGTGGGAATGTTAGGGATGTGGAGTGGATATATTATTAGATAGATCCTATCCAAGCTTGTGTTAGCAAGCTTCCAATATCAGCAGATTTACATTCCCCTTTTGTGCGCAGCAAAGTGTGAGCGTTAGGTTTGTTAGAACCTCTACAACAAATATACCTCAATATTATACTTCCTGGCAAATCCCCTTTGTCCCTCTTAAAAGAAATACACGACACAATAGTATAAAAATAAGATAGAGTTTACTCACATGGCATCCTGAGTTACCAGCATAATCTCATAAAGGCATGCTTACGTAGAATAGTTACAAATATGTACATCTATAGTCTACTTAGCAGAGTGAGGCTCCATCTGGTCTCTCTCTTGGCAGCAGGCCGAGAGGGAGAACCATCCTAACTGTAGATTCTCTGGAGATGTGTTCCCATTGAAGGAGAGATGGCTAAGAGAGAGAATGGCTGCTGGCTGGGAGCTTTTGTCTGCCAGCTAATCCATCTCATCTGCATATCTGGAGGAACAGGAACTTAGTCAGGTGTTCCCCCAGGTGAGTTCCTGTTAGTGGACACTCTAGGACAGCGTTTCTCAATCACTGTTCCTTGGCACACTAGTGTGCCGCGAGACGCTGGCTGGTGTGCCGCGACGTGCGGCGACGAAAAGGGCGATTTGCATTGTCACGTGCCTGGCGGCCGCCAATAATCAGACCTGACCCACCGGAAAGGAAGCCGGCCGGGTCACGACGCGGGGCGAGCGCAGCTCTCAACAGCCACCACACCACCCTCCTGTGGTGTTGGCTGTTGAGAGCTGCGCTCGCCCCACGTCGTGACCCGGCCGGCTTCCTTTCCAGCGGGTTAGTGATGAGCATTGGCGGCCGCCAGGCACGTGACAATGCAAATCGCCCTTCTCGTCGCCGCACGTCGCAGCAAAATTTAGACAAACTAAACTAAAATTTAGACAAACTTAAAGAAGCTGGCTGGATGAGCTCAACCTGAAACTTGCTGAGCAACGGATTGTGCTGGCAGAGAAATCAGCGGCTTGTGAAGCCTTATTACAGGAGATTGCAACCAACACAGCAATTGGCAAGTGTTTCTTACAGTCATAATTATATAGTCAATATAGGGTGGCACAGAATTAAATTTTTTAAATTTTTTAATGGTGGTGTGCCTCGTGATTTTTTTCATGGAACAAGTGTGCCTTGGCCCAAAAAAGGTTGAGAAACACTGCTCTAGGAACTGTTGTGACTTGTCTGCCCCAGTGTTCCATCCCACATCTACAGCATTTTGTTGTAATTAAAGTTCTTTGCCCCTAATTACTGCATTTGTACCCGCAGGAGTGAACGGCTAAATTCATAGTTTGTTTCCCCAACTGCATCTCAATCAAGGCGAGAAGCAATTTCCCCACTCCCTCCCATCGCCTGCAAACAAGGCCAGAGATGGACTGAGTTTCTAGATCCATTTCCATCTGGATTCAGGCCTTTCCTCCATACTGAGACTGCCTTAGTCACCTTGATGGATGACCTCAGCCAAAAGGAATTAGTCCCTGCCCAATCTCCTGGATCTCTCAGGCATGGCAGCTTTCGGATAACATTGGCCACAGAAACTCTCTGGAGAGCTTGAGGGTTGGGTGACCAGACGGCAGGACAGATGAAAGAAAGTACTTCTCATGCTACACATAGATAAATTATGGGACAGGACGTTGCGGTGAACACCACCTGGGTGGCTTTAAAAGAGGGCTAGACAAATTCATGAAGGAGAGGACTATTGATGGCTATGCAGTTCCAGTTGTTGGAAACCGCAAGGGGGAGAGGTCTCTTGGGCTCAGGTCCTCATAGAATCCTAGAGTTGGAAGAGACCACAAGGGCCATCCAGTCCAACCCCCTGCCAAGCAGGAAACACCATCAAAGCATTCTTGACATATGGCTGTCAAGCCTCTGCTTAAAGACCTCCAAAGAAGGAGACTCCACCACACTCCTTGGTAGCAAATTCCACTGCCGAACATCTCTTACTGTCAGGAAGTTCTTCCTAATGTTGAGGTGGAATCTTCTTTCTTGTAGTTTGAATCCATTGCTCCGTGTCCGCGTCTCTGGAGCAGCAGAAAACAATCTTTCTCCCTCCTCTATATGACATCCTTTCATAGCATATGACATCCTTTCAAGAACAGGATGCTGGAATAGGTGGGCCATTGGCCTGATCCAGCAGGCTCTTGTTGTATTCTTATGACATCTCAGCATTTTCCCAAAACCATTGACTGTGGCATTATTCTGGAAAGGTTATTTGCAGGTAGAAATTGGAGACGCCGTGTTGCAGTGGTCCTGTTCCTCTTTGGACAGCCGACTCCCAAAGGTGGTTCTGGGTTCAGAGCCAAGCAAAAGTTTGAATCCTTGGCACTTGTGCCTCCAGTGATTGCTCAAACCTCCAATATTAGGGGCTCTGAAGCTTAGGCTTAGGACCCTCGTACTTACGGGACCGCCTCTCCTGGTATGTCCCATAGAGGACCCTACGGTCCACGAATAATAACAGCTTAAGGGTCCCGGGCCTTAAAGAAGTCAGATTATCCTCCACCAGGGCCAGGGCCTTTTCAGTGATGGCACCAACCTGGTGGAATGCTCTGCCCCACGAGACTAGGGCCCTGCAGGACTTGATCTCCTTCCGCAGGGCCTGTAAGACAGAGTTATTCCGCCTGGCCTTCAATTTAGCCTGATCCTCCATTCCTTTTTTCCTTCCCTTTTTTTATGAAGAAACCCTTCTGGGTCTCCACATTTAAATTCTTCCCTGGTCTCCTTGCTGGCCTTAGCAGGACTAACCTGGCGATGCTACATTGATGTTGTATTTTATGCTGTTTTTAAGCTTTTTTAAAAAGTTGTTTTTAATCAATGTTTTATATTTGTTGTCAGCCGCCCTGAGCCCGGTTTCTAAACCGGGAAGGGTGGGGTATAAATAAAAATGTATTATTATTTATTATTAAGCTTCATTAGTTTCGTAGCAGATCCACCCCTAGGTAGGCTCTCTCTTCCTCCGGGAATATCTCTAATCCTCTTTTAAAGGTACCCAAGTTGATGGCCATCACTTCCTCTTGAGCCCTTGAGTTCCATCGTTGGCTATGAGCTGCGTGGAAAAGGACTTAGGTGGGTTAAAACCACAAAGACTCTTGCCGTCATCTTAATGAAATTGTTGTGTACTAAAGCTCATTTAATCAGATCCACAGAATGTCAGGACAAAAGGGGAGCTCTGCAGATGGGCCAGGTCAGTGGCCCACCTAGTCATAGAATCATAGAGTTGGAAGAGACCACAAGGGCCATCCAGTCCAACCCCCTGCCAAGCAGGAAACACCATCAAAGCATTCCTGACAGATGGCTGTCAAGCCTCTACTTAAAGACCTCCACCAGACTCCTTGGCAGCAAATTCCGCTGCCAAACAGCTCTTACTGTCAGGAAGCTCTTCCTAATGTTGAGGTGGAAGCTTCTTTCTTGTACTTGAATCCATTGCTCCGTGTCCGCGTCTCTGGAGCAGCAGAAAACAACCTTTCTCCTTCTTCTATATGACATCCTTTGATATATTTGAACATGGCTATCATATCCCCCCTTAACCTTCTCTTCTCCAGGCTAAACATACCCAGCTCCCTAAGCCGTTCCTCATAAGGCATCGTTTCCAGGCCTTTGACCATTTTGGTTGCCCTCCTCTGGACACGTTCCAGCTTGTCAGTATCCTTCTTGAACTGTGGTGCCCAGAACTGGACACAGTACTCCAGGTGAGGTTTGACCAGAGCGGAATAGGTCCAGAATCCTATTCTCACAGTGGCTGACCAGACGTTCCCAAAGGGAAACCAGCAGGCAGGATCCAACCACAAGAGGAACTCTCCCCTCCTGCGGTTTCCATCAACTGGGATCCAGGAGCCACGCATGAAGTGCTTCCCTCAGCTGACAGGAATATCTATATCTATATTAGGGTGTGTGGGGAGAGAAATGTAAATAGTGGAGTCAAATGGCCATGAAATTCAAAAAGTACAGACTGTGAAAATTCAATTAAAGCTCAAATGTATGCATGATAACCACAGCGACTAGCAATGGGGGAACCAATTTTGTCATAATTTCCCATTTGCTTGCCGAGCTGCAAATGCAACATTATCAATTGAGTCTAAAAGTTCTGATCTTGCAAGATCTTAAAGTTTCTCTGAATTTAAATTTGCAGTAATATGAGATGGTCCAAGGAGTTTCCTACGCCATTTTCTTCTTTATTTGCTTCCTTAAAGGCAAAAGCTGAACATAATGTTACACACAAGCCCAATCTCCAAGCGCTGTGAGATTCCAGGGGTTCCTTCCCGGCACTTTCCCGGGGTTTGTGTTTCCTTTGCTAATGAAGCACAGCAGAGTCTTTATGATATGTGGCTTCTTCACACACATATACACAACCTGAGCCTACTGAGGCTCACAGCATTGACACCCTGAGATGTTCTTGCTTCTCCTAGTTGCATTCAAAAAGAAACCGGCTGTGGTCTGGCCTCTCTGTAGCTGGCCGCATTTTACAGACTGCAACTATTTCTCTCCCGCCCACATCATCCTCAGCTCCAATCCTAAACTCGCCAGGCTG
This sequence comes from Zootoca vivipara, assembly GCF_963506605.1. Classification (NCBI taxonomy): domain Eukaryota; kingdom Metazoa; phylum Chordata; class Lepidosauria; order Squamata; family Lacertidae; genus Zootoca; species Zootoca vivipara. The sequence goes on from NC_083285.1 coordinate 71,444,358, forward strand.
CTTTGTCTCTGGTCACTATCTCAGAGCTCAGGGAGGGGCTCCGTTCATTTTCCGGCTGGCACAGAATCTTTGCTTTGCTGATGATCTCCCTGCCTGTCCTCTGTTAATGGCCCATTTTGTGTGAATATTCAGGGTGGCAGGAGATGATATATTGTTTAATAATATCCTTCCTAACTTGCATTAGCAAGTCCCTTTACTTAGCAGAGTCTATTCCCCTTTTAAACACAAGGCGGTTATCTTGTTGCAAGCCTGTTTAAGCTTCTCAATATAGCATTCCTGGTATATTTCTCCCCCTTAAAAAGGAATAGACACGACACCATCTCGTGCAATATGTATGAAAGAGGTTTACTCACACATTCAGTTCACAGATGGATCCCTGAAGGCAGACTTAGGTTACAAAGTATATACAAAGTATATACACGTGGAACTACCCCAAATGGGAATTAGTCCCAGTGACTGGAGACTGGCAAGATCGAGAAGAGAGAGGAAGTGTGCCGACTGCCTTGAGCCCACCTTTAGTCACATGCAGAGGAAGTTTGTCCCAGCCCAGGAGGAAACAGGAAGTCCGACTGGCTGGACAAACATCCCCTTTCATGTCCACTCTAGGAATGTTGTACTTGGCTGCTATCTATGTATCACATCACACAAAACCAGCATTTCACAATCACATCGTAGGGCTATTTACAGGAACAGCAGTTGCCAAGGAACATTGCGGGGGAGGTGGCAACTGTGTCAGGGATTCCTTAGCTGTGACTCCTGCAATGCAGGGGATTGGGCTGGATGACCCTTAGGGTCCCTTCCGACTCTACAATTCTATGGTATTCAGTTGTGCTCTCTCAGCTCTTGGAGAGACTTGAAGAATGGCAGTAAAGACCAAAGTAGTTTCATGGTTTTAAAACCCCAAGCCACCTTGTGTCCCGGAGAGCCTGCACAGGTGAATAAACTATAAATCAGTTCGTATTCATTCTTAGTTTCTTGCATGTGACAGAGCTGCTGCTGCTGGGGCACTCTGCCGCTCAGCCCCCATTCACTCTTCTTTGGCCATCCCTTGTAGCCGAGTAAGATTGTCTTCCATAAACACAGTTTTAACAGTCACTCTGTAAGTGACTGGAGGCCAATTCTGGATCCACACGTATTTCCACAGTGGGGACATTGGTTTCCGGGCAGGAGTTGATCACGGTGTGGATTTGCCAAGCGTGCCTTCCTCTTAGCACGTTTCTCCCTTGCGTCTTGAGTTTGAGCATCTTCAAAGCCCAGGACACCTTTGGAGCGCTCACAGGCCAGTGTTTCCCAGTTGTCAGTGTTTATACTACATTATACTACTTTTTTCTCTCTTTTTTAGATTTGCCTTGAGACAGTCTTTAAACCTCTTCTGTTGACCACCATTCACTATAGCCCTTCTGGAGAGGGTCATTTCATGACCCCATTTTAATTTTTGTACTTGATTACCACAAAACCTTTCTGGCGTCTTAAAAAAATAAAAGTAAAAGAGGCATAGTGTTATAGCATAATAGTGCATTTATCGTAGCATTGTAGAGTAGGAAGGGACACCCACAGGTCATCTAGCCCAACCCCCCAGTGATGCAGGAATTTCTGCAGAAGCATCCCTGACAGAGGGCCACCTGACCTCTGCATAAAAGCCTCCAGGGAAGGAGAGGCCACTGTGGAACAATGTTTAGTCACAATCTCCTTTCTCACAATTTGAATCCATTGGTTCAGGTCCTTTGCTCTGTCCCGAACCTTTTGCCAGCAGCGTCGTTGCATGAAACCAATTTCTGTTGTGTTGTGCATGAAATGTAGAATCCTTTCTGCCTGCTCTCTGTGCCTCATTTACACTGTTGTGCTCCCCTGTGACTTTGGACGTGGGTCAGGAGGAAATCGGATTCATGGTTGAGAGTCATACAGAACCCTAGAACTGTAGCGTTGGAGAGGATCCCAAGGGTCATCTAGTCCAACCCCCTGAAATGCAGGAATCCCTTGGCATGGTACACTTCAGCCTGGCTCTGGTGTAGACAAGCCCCTGATAAACATTTCAATCCTTCTCTTTGCAAAAAGAGAGAGAGAGAGAGAGAGAGAGAGAGAGAGAGAGAGAGAGAGAGAGAGAGAGAGAGAGAGAGAGAGAACTTCACTTTGGGTGTTTCTGTTTGTTTAACAAAGTAGGAATTGAACTTTGATTACTTTGTTGCTAACACCACTCATTACTGCTTCGCTAAGTGGGAGGATCAATAGAAACACAGGGTTCTTTTTTAATAAAAAAAGAGAGAAAACAACAACAAAGTAAGAAAATATCAAACAACTGGAGTCCAAAGCAATCAATTCATACATTAATTAGTGTAAAAATGATTAGGAAATGTCTGAGCAAAAGACAAACTAAATGCATCCCTCTGGATTTCATTTATGAAATTTATGAAACTCACCAGTCACAGCTAATTTTTTCTAATTTCAGCGGACAGTTGCAAAATTTGCAAACCGTGCTGCATATTAAGTTTGCTTCAAATACTAATTAAAGCCTTAATTAATAGTTTAGTGGAGCTCAAAACAAAACGCTGTTTGATTTGGGAGACAGAATCCAGGCATTGTAACAAACATGGGGAATGACAGGCTGAAAGTACCGCCGCCGCCATTAATTTACGAATCGCCTTCTACACAATTGTGGACCATTTAAAAAGCAAAGAAAAAACACCACTTAAAACCACCCAAAAAACAGCAGACGCGTTTAATGCAATGCAATGCAAAAAACGAGGCTCCTCACAAAGGCCCATTTATCCAACAGGGGGAGCCTGCCTGAACAAAACATCTTCAATAGTTTCCGAAAAGTGCAGATAGTATCTCAACAGGAATGCTATTCCACAGAACAGGAGCTGCCACCCTCAAAGAACTGCACCAAGTTATTTCAGAGAGGGCTTCTGGGATTTTTGAAACTTGCAGGAGAAACTTTCCTGCAGATCACGTGACTTATAAGGTGGTGTCTCAAATAACCTGAGTTTATAGAGACATATGGGTGGCTTTAAAAGAGGATTAGACTGGGCATAGGCAAACTCAGCCCTCCAGGTGTTTTGAGACTACAATTCCCATCATCCCTGCCCACTGGTCCTGTTAGCTAGGGATGATGGGAGTTGTAGGCCAAAAACATCTGGAGGGCCGAGTTTGCCTATGTCTGGATTAGACAATTCATGGACGAGAAGGCAATCCAGGGCTCTTATAGCAGTGCCTCTGAACCCCAGTTTCTGGAAACCACAGGAAGGGAGACTTCCTGTTTGTGGGATGTGATCCATGAGAGGCAGTCAAGTACAACATTCCTTGAAATGCTAGAGAAGACATGCAAGGGAATGTTTGGTCTACTCAGTTGAAACTTCTTGTTCCTCCTGGCTGGAGCATCCTTCCCTTTGCATGTGATGGAAGGTGGGCGTGACCTTACCTGTCCAGGTAACAAGCGGATGAGTCACGCAGCACCCTTCTCTCCTTTTGACCTCCTTCTTCATTTGACCAGCTTCTAGCTAGGACTGCTCTGCTAGCTCTCAGCTAGCAGGAGTACTGGGATTATTCCCTCCTATGGAGTAGATCCACATGTACATATTTGTAACCAAGCCTGCCTTCAGGGATTCAACTGTGAACTGATGTGAGTAAACCTCTTTTATTGACTTGGAATAAGATGGTGGTGTCTTTATTCTTTTAAGAGGGATTCAAGGGAACTTACCAGGAATGTACAATTCAATCTGAGACAGACTGAATTGTATAAGAGTGAGAGGCTCACACGAGCCTGCAACCGGATATCTGCTGTGCATGTAAAAAGGGGAATGTAACTCTGCTAAGTAAAGGAACTTCCTAGCACAAGTTAAGAAGGATATTAATAAACAATATATCCTCTCCTGCCACCCTGAACATTCCCACGCTGTTGTGCCTGGATCCTGCTTGCAAGTTTCCCACTGGGACACCTGGCTGGCCACTGTGAGAACAGGATGCCGAACCAGGTGAGCCAATGGCCTGATCTGCTTATGTTCTGATATGTTGGTGCCCATGCCTGTAATTTGGTCCAGTAGCAGCTTGGCAGCCCCTTCCAGCCCCTTAAGCAGGTTCTGTCTGCTGCTGGTGGTTATGCAAAATGCCCTCTTCCCTCTCTCATGAGACCTTTGGTGAGGGATGGCAGGGGCACACTCCAGTCCAATGGAATTAATATCATACGTCAACTGCTGGGTTGGGAGAGTTTGTGCAGGTTTGAATCCCAGGGATGGATGGCAGAGTTGGTAAAGGTTGCAAAGAGGTTTTTGTTTTGGCTGGCAGAAATTGGCACAGTTCTGGAATGGCTGCTCAGCTTGCTTCTCAGCTGCTCAACCTGCATAAGGGAAAACAAATATAACCACACACAGGCCAGGTGAAAACATTCCTCTTCAACCAGGCCTTCGGCTTATTAACATTCAATGGCCTTTTAAATGTGTTTGGGGTGTGTTTTTGGTTTGTTTTTGTTATATGATGATGATGTGAACTACCCTGTGGTCTTTGGATGAAAGGTCGCATAATAATAATAATAATAATAATAATAATAATAATAATAATAATAATGTAAATTTTTATTTATACCCTGCCCTCCCTGGCCAAGAATGGGCTCAGGGTGGCTAACATCAAATATCAAATACATTAAAACACTATCAAACAAGTGATGAAAATACAGCTTAAAAATTAGAATCAGGATAAAATTAAATGACTGCCCATGAATTACAACCATAGGGGTCGGGAACCTCAAGTATTCACCAGGGCCAGCTGTCCATGTTGGTCCCACATGAGCCCAGAGGGCCAAAGAGGTAACTTACAGGGTCCCATAGAGGGGGGGTCATACTGGGCCCGGACCAAAGGCCAGGCGGAACAGCTCCGTCTTGCAGGCCCTGTGGAAGAATGTCAAGTCCCACAGGGCCCTGGTCTCTTGCGATAGAGCGTTCCACCAGGGTGGGGCCAAAGCCGAAAAGGCCTTGGCCCTGGTTGAGACCAGTTTAACCTCCTACCGCAGGGCATACCAGGAGAGGTGGTCCCATAAGTACAGGATGATGATGATGATGGTATAGTATCCACCATACTTAAAAACTTCCAAGTGGGTTGTTCACAGTTTAGGGGACAACTCAGAATCAGTTTTCTTCCTATTGACCAAGGATCCTTGAAACCTACTCCCATGCAGGGCAGCTCAACAAGGAAAATTAGGGAGGGAAGTGAGATGAGTCATAACCACAATGGTTTCCCTACTTCTGGCGGCCCTTTGAAGTCTTCTTCCCTGATGAGATTCACAGACTATCCCCTTCTGAAGGTATGAGATTACCTGTAATGGTGCGAAACTGCTAAGACCAGCAGATCCAATTTTCTCCTGCTTTCAAGACTGGACTAGCGTGAGTGGATTTGGCATATATATCCCTAGGCATTTGCAGTCTTGAGGCAGACAACGAAAACTGTGGGGCTGGTGGGGTTGTTCTTCCTTTTTTTTAAAAAAAAGAAAATCCACACTTTGGATCTGAGGTCCTTTTCATTTCACTTTGGGCTCCTGAGAGAGAGCATGTTTTTCAAAGCTTCCTCCAGCAGCCACGAAGGCTGGGAAATTGCTTTTCAGAAATGAAAGCGGGGAGCCACCATTTCACTTAGCATTGCAGTGTCAGGCTCCACAAAACTCCCAGCATTGCAAGACTTGCGATTAAGGCATTAGAGCTGGCAATTCTGCGGTAATAGATAGGGAAAGGGATTCAAAGCACCTCGCGCTTCCTTCTGTAGTTAGGAGCAAACTGTGAAAAGTGGAATTAAAAGCACTTTTTCCTTTTTTTTGCCACCGGAGGAGCTGCTTACTCAGGGCCCACTCCAGGGAAATGTAGTCTGCAATTCTGCCTTCCCTAGCAGAACACCAAAGCGAAGCAAGGCCAGAACAGAGGGCTTTGGAGAGCGGCGCTTCCATCAAGGCGCCGTGGAGCTCATAACCCTTTTCTGCCCACTGAGGTCTCTCCAGCATCTTCATTGCTCAGCCCCAAATGTACTTGGAAGGGCAATTCAAGCACAGCTGGCCACGCTGTTGTTGGAAAAACAGCCTGGGTGTGCCTGCAAGCCCCTGAAACTCTGAGCTTCCTCCGGTATGTGCAGCCCTGGAAAAGGCATCCCCTTCTTCTCCAGGGCACTCCAGCGACATATACCAGCTGGTATATACACACTGTTGCCTTTGTCCATGGAGTTTGTATATTGTCTCCCTGCTTATTTAACTTATATGCAGAATTCATCATGCGAAAGGCTGGACTAGATGAATCCCAAGACGGAATTAAGATTGCCAGAAGAAATATCAACAACCTCAGATATGCAGATGACACAACCTTGATGGCAGAAAGCGAGGAGGAATTAAAGAACCTTTTAATGAGGGTGAAAGAGGAGAGCGCAAAATATGGTCTGAAGCTTAACATCAAAAAAACCAAGATCATGGCCACTGGTCCCATCACCTCCTGGCAAATAGAAGGGGAAGAAATGGAGGCAGTGAGAGATTTTACTTTCTTGGGCTCCTTGATCACTGCAGATGGTGACAGCAGCCACGAAATTAAAAGACGCCTGCTTCTTGGGAGAAAAGCAATGACAAACCTAGACAGCATCTTAAAAAGCAGAGACATCACCTTGCCTACAAAGGTCTGTATAGTTAAAGCTATGGTTTTCCCAGTAGTGATGTATGGAAGTGAGAGCTGGACCATAAAGAAGGCTGATCGCCAAAGAATTGATGCTTTTGATTTATGGTGCTGGAGGAGACTCTTGAGAGTCCCATGGACTGCTAGAAGATCAAACCTATCCATTCTTAAGGAAATCAGCCCTGAGTGCTCACTGGAAGGACAGATCGTGAAGCTGAGGCTCCAATACTTTGGCCACCTCATGAGAAGAGAAGAATCTTTGGAAAAGACCCTGATGTTGGGAAAGATTGAGGGCACTAGGAGAAGGGGACGTCAGAGGACGAGATGGTTGGACAGTGTTCTCGAAGCTACGAACATGAGTTTGACCAAACTGCGGGAGGCAGTGCAAGACAGGAGTGCCTGGCGTGCTCTGGTCCATGGGGTCATGAAGAGTCGGACACGACTAAACGACTAAACAACAACAACATATGCACACTAATCTTCTGGCTAAATACAGCAAGAAGAGGAAGGCATTGTAGATTTAATCTACTGCAGTGGATGCTCGGGTTGCGAACGTGATCCGTGCGGAAGGCACAGTTGCAACCCGCAGCGTTCGCAACCCGCGCCTGCATGGGTTGCGATTCGGCGCTTCTGTGCATGCGCAAAGCCCAAGTGCTGAAACCCGGAAGTAACCCATTCCGGTACTTCCAGGTTCGGCACCCGGGTTGTTGTGGGGATTAAATGAGGAGGAAGAGAAGCATGTCGGCCGCCTTGAACTCTTGGTGAAAAGGGAGGGGTGCAAATGCAAGGTGAACTGTTCCAGTGCAGATGGAGTCTGGGGTTGGGATGCTTTGAAATGAGTGACACCTGCGCACACAGAACTGACCCACGCCGTTTGAGCTGATCCAGATCCTTCAAAGGGCTGCGTTCCCCACCTCCCTCCACGTCTGGATCAGCGTTGCCACTGCGGGGCAAAAGCTGTCACGTCCATCTTTGTTCCGTCGAGACGGCCTGCTCGCTCTTTTGCGAAAAGGACAGGTCTGGCTTTGCAGGGAATTGACAATATTATGTGCAACTGCCCAGCTCGTCAGTCACAGCGTAGAAAACGCACCGGAGGCTACAGTTAGTGCAGGAGGCTGCAGCACGATTGCTAACAGGAGCCAGGCCTTGTCGGCAGAGAACTCCTTCGCTGCTCAGAGATCTGTGCTGGTGGCTGCTTTGCTGCCAGGCTGGGTTCAAGGGGTTATTATTAGTACACGAAGCCCTTGACAACTTGGGACCGGTTTATCTGCAAAATCATGTGCTCCCTTGACCGGCAGAATTGTTACAGGCGTCACATAATCCCAGTTGGGTGTTTGTAAGGACTCCCTTTTTAGTGTGCCAGCATCTACACTTAGGAACTCCCTGCCTCATGACATCAGGCAGTCTCCTTCATTGTAATGTATTTTTAATCTTTTATTGGAAGCCACCCAGAGTGGCTGAGGAAACCCAGCCAGACGGGCGGGGTAGAAATAATAATAATAATAATAATAATAATAATAATAATATATTATTATTATTATTATTATTCTTTTCAGTGCCTGCTAAAAATATTTCGGCTCAGTCTGTAATTTTAACTTTTCAAAGGTCTTCAAAAGTCGTTGTTGATTCTCCTTATTGGTGATTTTGTTGTTTTGTCTTTGTTGTTTTTGCTTTGTATAATTTTTTATGAAATAAATAAATAAACCTTCAAAAATTAGGAAATATTCCCTGAAAAAATAGACCCTTCATTTGAGTTCACATGGCAATCCTGAAGACATCTTGACTCTCTTGTTGTTGTTTAGTCGTTTAGTCGTGTCCGACTCTTCGTGACCCCATGGACCATAGCACGCCAGGCACTCCTGTCTTCCACTGCCTCCCGCAGTTTGGTCAAACTCATGTTCGTAGCTTCGAGAACACTGTCCAACCATCTCGTCCTCTGTCGTCCCCTTCTCCTTGTGCCCTCCATCTTTCCCAACATCAGGGTCTTTTCCAGGGAGTCTTCTCTTCTCATGAGGTGGCCAAAGTATTGGAGCCTCAAACAATTAAAAAACTTCCCTAAACAGGGCTGCCTTCAGATGTCTTCTAAAAGTTGGGTAGTTGTTTATTTCCTCAGCATTTGATGGGCGGGCGTTCCACAGGGTGGGCGCCACCAGCAAGAAGGCCCTCTGCCTGGTTCCCTGTAACCTCACTTCTCGCAGGGAGGGAGCCGCCAGAAGACCCTCAGAGCTGGACCTCAGTGTCCGGGCTGAATGATGGGGGTGGAGATGCTCTTTCAGGTATACTGGACTGAGACCATTAGGGCATTAAAGGTCAACAGCAACACTCTGAATTGTGCTCAGAAACGTCCTGGGAGGCAATGTAAGTTGTTGAGGACCGGTGTTCTATGGTCTTGGCGGCTGCTCCCAGTCACCAGTCTGACTGCCACATTCTGGATTAGTTGTAGTTTCCGAGTCACCTTCAAAAGTAGCACCATGGAGAGCACATTGCAGTAGCCCCCAGGTATACTGGGCCGAGGCAGTTGGTTTTTTATTACTGTTGTTGTTGTTGTTGTTGTTGAGCATCAAACATTAAGAACATCGCTAAACAGGGCTGCTTTCAGATGTCTTCTCAAAGTTATGTAGTTCTTTATCTCCTTGACACCTGGAGGGAGGGTGTTTGGGCTCTGTGATCCTTAGATGAAGGGCAGTGTATTAAATAATAATGAAATGAAATTCTTACCCTGGCAGGAGATGTGGAATGTGCCAGGGGAGGTGGGGGTGAGAATTCAATTTTGGATGAGAAGAAGTTTTGAAGGGACAGGGAGCAGGCAGTGAAGCCGCTGAGCAGCCAGAGAAATGATGGGTGCTGCTGCTTACACACACCTGCAGCAGCAGCAGCCAGAGGGTCAGCTGGACATTGGAACACACAACCCAGTAGCAAGGCATTCCAGGCGGGTTGGACTAGATGACCGTTGGGTGTCTCTTCCAACTCTGCAATTCTGGAAAGCCGCAAAGCTTCTGTCTCTGGAGGCTTAAGAGCAGTGATGGGACAAACCATGTATCCTGCTATAAGTTGAATCACATGAACACCTCTCTCTCTCTCTCTCTCTCTCCCCCCCCCTCCCTCTCCTTCTCTTTCTCTTTCTCTTTTTCAGGGCAGTCGTCCTTCTGCTGTTGCTTGCTGCCTTCACCCTCACCTTCTCTCTCTCTCTCTCTCTTGAATCTTTTTGCGGTCTGGGCTTGCTGTTCCTCCAGTCAGTAGTCAGGAAGCCCTTACCCCAAAAAGTATTTGCGAGGGATCAAGTCGTCTCCGCAGGAAACAAAGAGGACTGTGGATGCAAAGGTAGGTGAAACTTGAGGCCTTGTGGATGTTTGCAGGCAGGAGAGAACATTGGGATTTGGGCGGTGGGGGGGGGGTTGTCCCTTTGTGGACCAGCAGCCCACCCCTCCCTTAGGGAAACTCGGAGCAGCATGGAATCATGGAATTGGGAAGTTGGAAGGGACCCCCAAAGGTCCTCTAGTCCAACCCCCTGCAGAACCTCCAGGGCTGATGGCCATCCAGCTTCTGCTTAAAAACCTCCAAGGATGGAGAGTCCATCGGACACTGGGCACGGGAGGTGAGGTGCGTCACCTATTTAAATTTTAGTCCCTATTTCTAAACTTGCATCTATCCATATAAATCAGCATATGCACATTTTGTGTAAGTCCATATCTCTTTTCGCCCTATGTTTTTGACAACTGCCATTCTGACTGCACATCGCTCGGGCAAGTCAGCCAAGCTGCATAAAATAAAACATCTTGATAACCTGATTTTTTTGGGGGTGGTGGTGGTGGTGGGGATAACACGGTTTCCTTCCCAGTCCTGACACTGCAGTCCAACAGTCCCTGAACAAAAGGGGACTGCGTTGTCCCATCACGCAGCCTTTGGGGCAAAATCTCCCTAGGACATCCACCCCAGTCCTATCCACTTGGTGCCCGTAGCTTTCTTGAATGTGAATGTTTGACAGCGGACGGATGACCTCGGAAGGTGGCGGGCTCTCCTTCATCTGAGGTTCTTTAGCTGAGATTCCTGCACTGTGGGGTCCCTGTTCTATGATTCTCTGTTTTTAAATGATGTTATTATTAATATTTTCTCGAGTAACAATAGAACATATTGAGTCTATTTTCGAGTCGGTGAATCATTCAGACATGACAACAGTCCTATGATTCACTGAAGGTTTTAAAGAGAGGTCAGATGGCCACCTGTCAGGGATTCTTAGCTGCCATCCCTGCACTGCAGGGGGTTGGACTAGATGTCCCCTGGGGGTCCCAAGTTCCAACTCTGCACTTCTGCGGTGCTGAATGGCTCTCCCTTGCCGCCCTGCCCGCCTCCCCCACCCCCAGCAAGCACCCTCCCCCCTCCCTTTCTGCCGACTCTTGTCTAGGGCAGCGGGGCTCCAGCCCCCGCCGGCCCCCGCCAGCCCCCTCCAAGGTCGCCGTCCCAGCTGGCCTTTGCTCTCCCCACCCCACCCCCGCCCTGCGCACCGGTCTCTTCCCTGAGCAGCGCCAGCCTCTGGGCAGCTGAGAGTGATTGAATCCGGCGTTTTGGAGCCAGGCGAGCTGGAGGACAGTGAAAGGGTTTCTCACCCTTCGGAGAGAGAAAAGTTGTGGCGTTTTTTAGCACGGAAGGTAATGCTTGACAAATGGCTTGCCCTAGAAACTTCACATTGGGTTTATTCATGTATCCTCTATGGGCACAAGTGCCTTTGACGAGGGATCCGAGAGGCCGGCTGGTGAAAACGGCAGAAGCTGCCGCTCCCCTCCCCACCCCACCCCACCCCCCCACTTCGCCCGCCCCCTGCTCGGGCCAGAAGCAATGCATGACTTTCAGGGAGCAAAAGGCAGGAAGCAGGGAGAGATGGAGAGACTCTGTCCTTCTTTGCAGCGGCCAGCCACGGCTCCTGGACTGGCTGCGCAGAAGGGGACACTGAGGCACAAGGATGGGGGGCGGGGGGGCAGGGAGCCTGGGGCAGGAGCATTTGCCCTGCAGGTACCCAGAGGGCAGGGGCCAAGCCAAGCCTCCTTCCAAGGAGCTTTTCGGTTCCAGGTGATAGAATCATTGAATTGTAGAGTTGGAAGGGATTCCCAAGGGTCATCCAGTCCACCCCCCTGAAATGCAGGAACCACAACTATAGCATCCCTGGCAGGTGGCCATCCAACCTCTGCTTGAAAACCTCCACCGCCTTCAGAGGGAGCCGGTTCCACCGCCAAACAGCTCTTCCTGTCAGAAAGTTCTTCCTAACTTTGAGTCAACAAAGTCATGGGTTCAAGTCCTACCCTCCAGAATGGGAGAAAACAAGCTTGCTCCCTCTTCCATGGGACAGCCCTTCGGATATTGGAAGGTGGCTCTTGTGGGAATGTTAGGGATGTGGATTCGGATATATTATTAGATAGATCCTATCCAAGCTTGTGTTAGCAAGCTTCCAATATCAGCAGAGTGACATTCCCCTTTTGTGCGCAGCAAAGCGTGAGCGTTAGGCCTGCTAGAACCTCTATAACAATATTATACTGTACTTCAATATTATACTTCCTGGCAAATCCCCTTTGTCCCTCTTAAAAGAAATACACGACACAATAGTATTAAAATAAGATAGAGTTTACTTACAGTTTCATCCTGAGTTAACAGCATAATCTCAGAAAGGCAGGCTTACGTAGAAAAGTTACAAATATATACATGTGGAGACTACTTAGTAAAGTAAGGCTCCATCTGGTCTCTCTCTTGGCTGCAGGCCAAGAGGGAGAACCATCCTAACTGGAGATTCTCTGGAGATGTGTTCCCATCGAAGGAGAGAAGGCTAAGAGAGAGAATGGCTGCTGGCTGGGAGCTTTTGTCTGCCATCTAATCCATCTCATCTGCATATCTGGAGGAACAGGAAGCTGAACTTAGTCAGGTGTCCCTCCAGGCGAGTTCCTGTTAGTGGACACTCTAGGAACTGTTGTGACTTGTCTGCCCCAGTGTTCCATCACACAGAAAGCTTGTTTTCTGCTGCTCCAGAAGGTACGATCCTCAACCAATGGCTTCAAGTTCTGACTGGAAGGGGATTCCGACTTAAACATCATGAAGAGCCTTGTGACAGTCAGCGCTTTTCAACAGTGGAACGGACTCCCTTGGAGGTGGCCGACTCTCCTTCCTTGGAGGTTTTTAAGCAGAGCTGGCCGCTTGCCACGGATGCTTCAGCTGAGATTCCTGCATTGCAGGGGGGTGGGCTGGATGGCCCTCAGGAATCCCTTCCAATGCCATAATTCAAACTAAGGTCCGCAGGCAGGATCAGGCCCAATTGCCTTCTGGATCCAGCCCACAGATGGTCCGGGAATCGCCGCGTGGATCGCCAGCGTGCGTGCATTCTTTCCCTCTCCCTCACACGGCAGCGGCAGTGGCGGTGCCTCCCTCCCTCCCTCCTCCTGGATTCTCCCTGTCCTGCCTAGAGGAGGAAAGGGGCTGGGCTTTGTTGGTGCCAGCAGCACTCAAGCGGCCACCATTTTAAGCAGCCCCTCATGGTGCTCTTGCAGCACTTTCCCCCAAACTATAGTCCAGCCCCCCACAAGGTCTGAGGGACAGTGGACCAGCCCCCCGCTGAAAAAGTTTGCTGACCTCTGCCATAATTCTATGGTTCTTTGATTCTAGGATTCTGGTGCTTGGGCCATCTGAACCGCTTGTCAGGATCACAAACGATGGCGCCGAAACCATCCGAGCGACAGTGTGCCAGGTTGTCACTTGCGCTCACGACAAAACGAGGGAGAGAGGAAACCCGTTTGCCAGAAGATGGTCGTGCCACCTGAGCGGGATGAGCTGAAACAGCTGCTGGTGCTGAGAAGACTTTTGGAGAGAAAAGAGAGTTCAGGGGAGGGTGGAAGGCTCAGGGCGGAAAGAGGGGAGGGGGTGGTCCCAAGCGGAATCGGGACTTCTCCAGTTTCAAAAGGAATCCCAGGGAGTGGGGCTGCGGAAGATCTTTCTCTGCCACGGACCCTGGAGGAGCACCACTGCCAACCAGAGCAGATGATATAGGGCTGGAGGGACCGTAAGAGACATGTGTGCAGCCTTGCCCCCATGATTGAGAGTGTCCAGGGGTGCTAGACACATCAGCCACAGAAGTTGGGGGGTCTGGCCCTCTGATTTGGAATTTGGGGGGTGCTTGGCTCCCAGGGCCCCCCGTAGAAGAACCTGAGAAGAGCCTGCTGGATCAGGCCAGTGGCCCATCCTGCCGAGCATCCTCTTCTCACAGTGGCCAGCCGGGTGCTTATTATGGGGAACCAGCAAGCAGGATCTGAGCACAAGAAGTGTCTCCCCTCCTGCCTTTTCCATCAGCCATTCAGAAGCATTGCAGCCTCTGATCTTGGAGGGCAGAGAGAGAGCCATCGATAGCTCTCTCCTCCTCCGTGGGTTTGTGTGGTTCTTTTTGAAAGACATCCAGGTTGGCAGCCATCACGACTTCCTGGGGGAGCGAGTTCCACAATTCACCTGTGTGCTGCATGAAGAATCTTCCAACATTCAGCTTCACACTCAGACGCTGTGTATTGATTTACTTTACTTCATTTTACTTTATTTTACACCTTCCCCAAATTCTAAACTACAGTGATGCCTCGCAAGATGAAATTAATTTGTTCCGCGAGTCGCTTCGTCTTGCGAAGTGCGGTTTGCCGCGGCAAAAACAAAACAAAACAAAAAACCCACCAAAAAATCATCTTGCAAAGCACGGCCATAGAAAACTTTGCCGTGCGAGTCACCAAAAACATCGCAAAATGCTTTCGTCTTGCGAGTTTTTCGTTGCGCAAGGCATTTCCGAGGCATTCGTCTTGTGAGGTACCACTGTCTGTCCCCTGGCTTTGTTCCTCCATCTCTTCTCTCCTGTCCTGTGATGCACCACCTGCTGACAGAAGGAAGCCAGCAAAAATCCCACTGAGCATGCGCAGGGATCTGCGCAGGGGTGTGCAGGCCTAGTGAGCACAGCAACTCAGGTCTTGCTGAGACTGAAGGTCCCTGCCTCCCCAAAGCTGGCTATGTCTCTTCTTCCGCAGGGCTTTCCCCAAGCAATCAGAGACTGTGCCTGCATGCTTCTCTTTGCTCTGACCTTTTCATGCCTCTCCTGGTTCTGGGAGACCATGCAGTCGGGGAGCTTGTCTTGGCAGGAGTGGGAGACAGCTGGGCCTCTTCACCATCCGCTTCCGAGTCTGGACTTCTCTCTGCCACGGCCTCTTCCTGCTCACTAAGCCCTGTTGCCTCTTCAGCTTCCGACACCTTATCCTCCCAGGCTTCCCCTCTTCTTCCTCTGGCTAATAATAATAATAATAATACATTACTTATACTGGTACTCCACCCTTCTGGCCAGGCCTCCCCAGCCATTCTGGGTGGCTTTCAACAGAACATTAAAAACACGATGAAACATCAAACATTAAAAGCTTCCCTAAACAGGGCTGCCTTCAGATGTCTTCTAAAAGTCAGGTAGTTGTTTATATCCTTAACATCTGATGATGATGATGATGATGAAGAAGAAGAGTTTCAATTTTATATCCCGCTTTATCACTACCTGAAGGAGTCTCAAAGCAACTAATATTCTTCTTTCCCTTCCTCCCCCACAACAGACACCCTGTGAGGTGAGTGAGGCTGAGAGACTTTAGAGAAGTGTGACTAGCCCAAGGTCACCCAGCAGCCGCATGTGGAGGAGCGGAGACGCGAACCCAGTTCCCCAGATTAGGAGTCTACCGCTCTTAACCCCTACACCACACTGGCTCTGAGGGGGTGTTCCACAGGGCGGGCGCCACTACCGAGAAGGCCCTCTGCCTGGTTCCCTCTAACCTCACTTCTCACAGGAAGGGAACTCCCAGAAGGCCCTTGGAGCTGGACCTCCGTGTCAGGGCTGAGTGATGGGGTTGGAGACGCTTCTTCAGGTATACTGGACCGAGGCCGTTTAGGGCAGGCATCCCCAAACTTCGGCCCTCCAGATGTTTTGGACTACAGTTTCCATCTTCCCCAACTACTGGTCCTATTAGCTAGGGATCATGGGAGTTGAAGGCAAAAACATCTGGAGGGCCGCAGTTTGGGGATGCCTGGTTTAGGGCTTTCAAGGCCAGCACCAACACTTTGAATTATGCTTGGAAACGTACCAGGAGCCAGTGTAGGTCTTTCAGGACCGGTGTTATGTGCTCTCAGCGGCCGCTCCCAGTCACCAGTCTAGCTACCGCATTCTGGATTAGTTGCAGTTTCCAAGTCACCTACAAAGGTAGCCCCACGTAGAGCACATTGCAGTAGTCCGAGCTACTTATCATTGCCCCACCACAAATCCCCGGGCTCTGAGCCTTCTTCCCTTGGGGAGTCCCCCCCCCCAGCTTCCCCTGCCATGTCAAGAGTCTGTGCAAACCTTTTTGCAGCCTTCCTACCTGCCCACTATACCAGGGAATGCTGCTGTTAGCTGGTCCCTCGCTGTGTGCCAAGGAGACGGGTGGGAAAGCCTGCCCAAGCGACCCAAGGCCTGGTTGCTCTCCTCCTTCGACAGCAGATGGCTGGCTGGTCTCCCAACAGCCTGGCAAGGCAGTCTGGGTGCCAGGCCCTGGCAAAACTGCCATGCCCTGTGGACTGAGCAGCTCCTTCTCCACAGTGTGGACGGGGCCTTTCCCTCTGGCACCCACTCCTGAAAGGCCTCATGGATGTTTCACAGCAGAAGCTGGAAACGAGCCTCACTACTGCCAGGAGCCCAGGGCTTTGTGGGGGGGGGGGGGGGGAGAGAGAGACCAAGGGAGGTTTCCACATGGATGGAGGAGGAAACATCTTTGGGGAAGCCGAGCATGAGAATCGGGCCGGAGGGAGACTCAAGGAGACTGCCTGAGCCCAGCCAGCACAACGTGCCTGTGCAGAGAAAATGCTCCAACTGGGTGCTAGCAAGGGGCTCAAGGGGAGGGGCTGTTTCCTGGGGGGGGAGATGGGAGTCTCTCCCATGCCCCTCCCCCAGCTCTCCCCATTGAGCAAAGCAGCCCAATGCCTGCTGGAGGTGCATGAGGAGCCAAGCTGGATCTCGCTCTGGACTCCAGGCCATTGCTGACCCAGCAGAAGAAGCCCCATTAAGGAGCTGGCAGGGAAGGGGCACCGTTTACACAGCAGGGGTGTCAGATCTAGAGTCAGAGCTAAAGTGATGCGTGAATGGCCAAGAGCAGCTTGATTTGACTACAAGGCTCCCAATTTGCTTTTTCTTTCGAGAGAGATATTTCACATGTGGCAAATGTAATTTCAAATACTGTACAATAGGCAAGCACAATAGCAGGCTAGCCTGTCATTTCTTGGGGAAAGGCGTAACAGCACTGCTTAGAACAAGTTTATGATGCATATTAAAGACTCCAGTCCAATAAGCCTCTCCAGATGTTCCTGCGGGTCTTGGAAGGGGGGGTTGTCTCAATTGATCATCTCACCTCTCCTACAGGAGATGAATGGGTGCCAGATGTGATGAAAGGATAAAGGACTCATTTTGCCACCCAGTTTTCAAAACCAGCTCCCTCCCATGTCCTTTTCATTTCACTCACACACAAACCTTCTCTAAATCTTCCTGCTTTTCTCTGCATCCCAATTCCCCCCCCCCTTTTGAGCTGGGGTGATGCTTCCGACCAAGATCTGAGCTGAGCTCAGAGAGACAGAGCTATGGATGAACCCCCACCCCACCCCCACCGCCATCTTTGCAACTCATTTGAATGCTAATTAAAAATAGCTTTCCTAAATCTCGACTGCTCAATGGCTCAGATTGAGGGCTTGGGATTTGAATGAGCTCCCAGCTGCTGCCGGTTCCACTTGTTCTGCAGGCAGCAAAGGCAGTGGTGCTGGGCACAGGCTGTAACCCGGGGAGGGAGAAAATTTGGAGGCCGGTTCAGCATTCCGCCTCCTGATAATCCGGAAGCTGCAGAGACCCAGATGCTGCAGCACGATTGCTGACTGGAGCGGGGCCTTGTCAGCATAGAACACCTTGGCCGCTCAGTGATCTCAACTGGTAGCCGATTTGCTACTGGGCCAAGTTCAAGGCGATGCTATCAGGATACAAAGCCCTTCACATCCTGGGACCAGTTTGCCACAGATATGCCCACTGCTGCAGGTGACAACTAATGTCCCTTCCGCCTTCGTAAGAACTCCACCTTTCCGTGTGGAACTATTGATATGGCTCAGGGCACCTGCTAAAAACATTTCTGTTTAGTCGAGTCCACCCAGACATGTCGATGTATTTGTTTTTAGTTCCTTGCTGGTTTTATCTATTGAATGTTTTAAGGATTCGTTTTCACGGGTAACTTTATTGTTTTATTACCTCTGTAAACTGCTTTGAGGTCTGTTTGCTTTTTGCTGAAATGGTGTATAAGTATCAAATGAATGAATGAATGAATGAATGAATGAATAAACAAACAAAGTCCCTTTCTGTCCCCTCACCTTTTCTTAACGCCAAGTTTCCATTCTTTTTGGGTGAGCTTGTAAACAGGTCAACAGCAATCAGGTTTTCCCTGCTTGGTGCTTGAAATTGAGAGCAGTACAATTTATTTCGATCAAAAGATTTGCTTGTTTGGCTTTTTTGTTTTTTTCAATTCTCCCTGTGGCGCAGAATTTGAATACATCACTCTAAGAGCCCAGGGAGAGCCTGATGGATTAGGCCAAAGCAAGGAGCCCATCTCATCCAGGATGAGGGGCTGACCAGATGCCCCCCTGGAAAGCCCACAGGAGGCGTCTCCGCTGCTGCGGTTTCCAGCAACTGATACCCTGAAACTTCGCTGCTCCCATGGAGGAGCCAGAGCAGAGTTGCTGTGGTCAGCTGTGTTCATTCTGTGGGATGGAACACTGGGGCAGACAAGTCACATCAGTTCCTAGAGTGTCCACTAACAGGAACTCACCTGGAGGGACACCTGACTACAGGTCAGTTCCTGTTCCCTCAGACATGCAAATGAGTTGGATTAGACAAAAGCCCTAGCCTGCAATCACTCTCTCCCTTTAGCTACTTCCTCCCTCGATGAGGACACATCTCCAGAGAATCTCTAGTTAGCATGGTTCTCACTCTAGGCCTGCAGCCAAGAGTGAGACCAAATGGAGTCTTACTTTACTAAGTAGTCTCTAGATGTATATATACTTGTAACTTTTCTAAGCAAGCCTGCCTTTCTGAGATTATGCTGTAACTCAGGATGAAACTGTAAGTAAACTCTATCTTATTTTATAAACACTGTGTTGTGTATTTCTTTTAAGAGGGACAAAGGGGACCTTTGCCAGGAAGTGTAATATTGAACTATAAAGTGTAATATTGTTATAGAGATTCTAGCGAATCTAACGCACATGCTTTGCTGCGCACAAAAGGGGAATGTCACTCTGCTGATATTGGAAGCTTGCTAACACAAGCTTGGATAGGATCCATCTAATAATATATCCTAATCCACATCCCTAACATTCCCATAAAGGGTTATTACGGCCCAGGACTGCGTATTTTTGTGTATTTTTGAAGGATTGCTTTGGATTGTGATTTTGAACTGTGTAGGATTTTTCAGTTAGAACTTCCTGGTGAGCACATGGTCTATTGTTATCCAGTGTGCCTAGGGGATTAGCTACCCCTCCCCTCCCTCAGAGTTTACAGCACTGAGAACTCAGAGGCAGTGAAGATTATTTTGCATTTTGAGATATTTTTAGAGATTTTGATTTTGGAATTTTTGGCAAATTTTTGAATTTTGAGAAATTTTTAGAATTTTGAGATTCCAAGATGGCTTTTGCAGATTTTGATAGTGGAGTTAAGCCAGGATTCATGGCTCTAGATGATGACAATTATGTATTTTGGAAACAACGCCTGATAGCATTTTTAGATGCAAGGAATGTTTTGGATGCCATTGAAAATCCTATGCCTACTGGCGAAACAGAAGAGGATTTAGCAAAGATAGCAACTTGGAAACGCATGAACAGCGAGGCGAGACACATAATTTTGAGTGGACTTCGCAATAAGCATCTAACGTCAATTAATAGCAGAGATGATGCAGCGCAAATCTTAAAGGATATTGAGCGCAAGTATGGAGCATCTACAAAGAATGAATCCCGCCCCTTTCCACCAAAAGGCGAAAAGAAGGGGGGTCATGGGCGTGCAATGATATTGCAAGAAAGAAATGTAGCTTTCCAGAGCTGTGAAGGAAAGCGCAATAAGTGGCTTCTGGACAGTGCAGCAAGCAGCCATTTCTGTTATAAAAGGGAATATTTCAATGAAATAGACGATAATAAACAGTCTGAGATTGAAATTGCTGATGGAAATGTTATAAAGTCAATAGGTGCAGGATCTTTGAACTTGAATTTCAAAGTGAACAATGAGTCTTTTGATACTACAGTGAGTAATGTTAAGTATGCACCAAAGCTGAACTGTAATCTAATAAGTGTGTCTAGTTTGGACAAGAAAGGTTTTGAAATTATATTTAAAAATGGACAATGCAATGTGATAAAAGATGGTGAAGTGTTTATTCAAGCCAAACTAATCAATGATGTGTATGAGATTGATATTTCAGAGAATGAGTCTGCAAGGGTTGCACAACCCAGCAGAAAGGATCAACCAGATCTGGAACTCTGGCACAAAAGGCTTGGACACAGGGATACCAACCTTATCCTGAAAATGCAGAAGGAAAATCTGGTAAAAGGTCTACAGGTAAAGAATTGCAGTACACCAATGCCAAACTGTACAACTTGCATAACTGAAAAGGCAGTCAAGCCTTCCTTCCCACGTTGTACAGAGAAGAGAAGCACAAAAGTCATGGACACTGTTCATACTGACCTATGTGGTCCGCTGAATGTACCTTCCCTAGGAAACAATAAGTACATTCTGATATTTATAGATGACTTCTCAAGATATTGTGTTGGATATTTTCTAGAGGAAAAGAGTCAGACACCGGAATTGTTCAAACTGTACTTAAACATGGTGAAGAACAAATTCCAGAGAGCTCCTTCCACCTTAATTTCGGATAATGGTGGAGAGTTTTGCTCACGGCAGATGAAGGCCATCATGGCACAAGAAGGCATAGCACATGTAACTACAGTTGCTTACACGCCTCAACAGAACTCCATTGCTGAGAGAAAGTTTAGGTCTATTATGGAGATGACAAGGTGCATGTTAAAAGAGGCCAACTTGTCACAGAAGCTATGGGGTGAAGCGGCGAATACGGCGATTTATTTGCAAAACAGATTGCCTACAAAGGGTGCAGAACGCACACCATTTGAACTTTGGCACGGGAGAGTCCCAAGTCTGCAGCACATACGTGTGTTTGGAAGTGTCTGTTATTACCACGTGCCCAAAGAGCGCAGACACAAGCTTGATTCCAGAGCAAAAGCAGGTATTCTGGTTGGATATGCTCCTGGAGGAAAGGGATATAGAGTTCTAGATCCAAAGAGTGGCAGAGTAGACCCATACCATGTGGTTCATTTTGATGAACAGGGCAAGTTTGATACAAAGAACACTCTTATTGACTGTTCTAGAGAGTCACCAGATGAAGAGTTTATAAGTTTTCCTTTAACACAAGGAACTAATATACCTTCTAGTGTCACAACACCCCCTACAGGCGACACCCCAGAAGACGCAGAGGTCCAGACCCCTGGCGGCACCAGAGACGAAGAGGAGGAGCTGTACGTGGACATGCCAGCGTTGGAGGAGGATGAGGATGCTGATGCGGTTGCACAACCAGAGGTCAGATGCTCATCCAGAACCAACAAGGGCGTTCCGCCACTACGACTGTCCTACTTTGCAGGGTCGGCGTCTCCACCAGAACCTTCCACTTGGGAAGAGGTAGAGCAGATGCCAGCCACCGAAGCCAGTCTCTGGAGGAAAGCCGCGCAGGAGGAGATTGACGCACTGCACAAGAACAAGACCTGGACACTCACAGAATTGCCTGCTGGTAAGAAAGCAATTGGGAGCAAATGGGTGTTCAAGGTTAAAAGGGGTTCCGAAGGGGAGGTGCAACGTTACAAAGCAAGACTAGTGGCACAAGGTTTTTCACAGCAATATGGCCACGACTATGACCAAGTCTTTGCACCGACAGTGAGATACAGTAGCGTAAGATTACTTTTAAGCATCGCAGCATCTAAAGGGATGGAGGTGAAACACATCGATATAGCTACTGCGTTTTTGCATGGGGAAATTTCTGAAGAAATTTACATGAAGCAGCCTAAAGGTTTTATAAAGCCAAATGAGGCACATTTGGTTTGCAAGCTTCAAAAGGGACTGTATGGTTTAAAACAAGCAGCCAGAGCCTGGAACTTGAAATTGCATGGAATGCTGGTGAAACTTGGGTACAAGCAAGGTGAAGCTGACAAGTGTTTGTACACTAAGCAGAGTAATGGACAATTTTCTTATATTCTTGCCTTCGTTGACGACCTTTTAATCGCAACGTCAAATGACAAGGATTATAAAAATGTAGTCCAGCACCTCAACAAGGAAGTGCAAGTGAAGGAATTAGGACCAGTTGAGTATTACCTCGGGATTCAAGTGGAAAGAGAACAGGATGGTTCATTTCTACTCAATCAGAAGCAAAAGATAATTGAACTGTTGGAGAGTATGCAATTGCAGGATGCAAAACCCGTCGACACCCCGATGGCTACAGACTTCTTAAAGAACCAAGAGGATTCGAAGCTGCTGCCAAACAACACAGAGTATCGTTCAGCAATTGGTAAACTTTTGTATTTAGTTACCACATGCAGACCTGATTTAGCCAATGCAGTAGGGATTCTCAGCAGGAAAGTGAGTAGTCCCACTGAGCATGATTGGGTTGGTGTGAAGAGGGTGGTTCGATATCTTAAGGGTACAATGGATTGTAAATTAAAGTTACCAGCTGTCAGTGACCCTAAGCTCATTGGGTACACTGATGCTGACTGGGCGGGTGATAATTCTGATTATAAATCCACAAGCGGGCATGTCTTTATGTATGGGGGCGGAGCTATCACATGGGGCAGTTATAAACAGAAATGTATAGCTTTATCGTCTACAGAATCGGAATATGTTGCGGCTACAGAAGCGTGCAGAGAGATTTCCTGGCTGGACCAACTCCTAACAGACTTTGGCGTGGAGAGAAAGGAACCTATAAGCCTGCTGGAGGACAACCAAAGCTGTCTAAAGCTGGCGCAGAATGAGAAGTTCCTAGCACGCTCAAAACACATTGGGGTCAGGTACCACTACGTTCGCCAGATGATACAAGATGGACTTGTCGAACTGTCGTACTGCTGCACATCGGAGATGACAGCAGACATCCTAACAAAACCCCTGCCAAGACAGAGTTTCCAGAACCTGCGTGTCAAGCTGGGACTCTTGGGTGGTTGAATAAAGTTGCTTATGTTTTGTTTTGTATGTAATGAATGTTGTGAATTGCCTGAGAAGGGGTTTGTGGGATGGAACACTGGGGCAGACAAGTCACAACAGTTCCTAGAGTGTCCACTAACAGGAACTCACCTGGAGGGACACCTGACTACAGGTCAGTTCCTGTTCCCTCAGACATGCAAATGAGTTGGATTAGACAAAAGCCCTAGCCTGCAATCACTCTCTCCCTTTAGCTACTTCCTCCCTCGATGAGGACACATCTCCAGAGAATCTCTAGTTAGCATGGTTCTCACTCTAGGCCTGCAGCCAAGAGTGAGACCAAATGGAGTCTTACTTTACTAAGTAGTCTCTAGATGTATATATACTTGTAACTTTTCTAAGCAAGCCTGCCTTTCTGAGATTATGCTGTAACTCAGGATGAAACTGTAAGTAAACTCTATCTTATTTTATAAACACTGTGTTGTGTATTTCTTTTAAGAGGGACAAAGGGGACCTTTGCCAGGAAGTGTAATATTGAACTATAAAGTGTAATATTGTTATAGAGATTCTAGCGAATCTAACGCACATGCTTTGCTGCGCACAAAAGGGGAATGTCACTCTGCTGATATTGGAAGCTTGCTAACACAAGCTTGGATAGGATCTATCTAATAATATATCCTAATCCACATCCCTAACATTCCCATACATTCCACCTTCCAGGCATTTTCATGAATCCAGAGCTGCGGAGACTTCTGCGCCCAGCTCTGAGCTGGCCTTTCCTGAGCCTCCTTTCACAGACACAGCGGCAGAGCTGGGCCTGGGAGGGGACATCCATTCTCCCTCGGAGCTAACCAGGGAAATTTGCGGAATAAACCGAGGAGCAATTATTGGTCTCCAAGATTTGATTATCCCATTAGAGACCCATTCGCCACGTCCGGCTGCCTCGATCAATCTCGCCGCAGTGGCATTTAGGGAAATGAAACCCCGAAAGCTACCTGAAAGAAGAGGTACTGTGACGAGAGAGAGAGAGAGAGAGAGAGAGAGAGAGAGAGAGAGAGAGAGAGAGAGAGAGAGAGAGAGAGAAGGAGTTTCTAGGCAGGGCAAGAAGGAGTCGTGTCAGTCACAAAGGGCTCCCCTCCTCCTTCTCTTCCACAGCTCTGTGGTTTTGGCAAAGGAACCTGGCACTGGATATTGCAGGAGGGATCTATATCTCCTGAGAGGAGCTCTAGCCACAATCTGCTGAGCATCTTGTCAAAACAATTCATTACATAAACGGAAGCGGCTGACTCTTCCACAAATCTAAGCTAGGAGGGGTTGCTTATCACCCGGAAGGCAGAATTGAGATTCAAGATTGTGGGAATGTTGTAGATACTAGGAGAGGATATAGATTCAGGTAAAATAAAATAAAAAAATCCTTCCAGCAGCACCTTAGAGACCAACTAAGTTTGTCATAGGTATGAGCTTTGTGACAAACTTAGTTGGTCTCTAAGGTGCTGCTGGAAGGATTTTTTTATTTTGTTTCGACTACGTCAGAGGGACCCAGGTGGCGCTGTGGGTTAAACCACTGAGCCTAGGGCTTGCTGATCAAAAGGTCGGCAGTTCGAATCCCTGTGACGGG
Organism: Zootoca vivipara; assembly: GCF_963506605.1. Taxonomy (NCBI): domain Eukaryota; kingdom Metazoa; phylum Chordata; class Lepidosauria; order Squamata; family Lacertidae; genus Zootoca; species Zootoca vivipara. The sequence continues at coordinate 71,468,881 of NC_083285.1, forward strand.
GTGAGCTCCCGTTGCTCGGTCCCAGCTCCTGCCAACCTAGCAGTTCGAAAGCACATCAAAATGCAAGTAGATAAATAGGAACCGCTACAGCGGGAAGGTAAACGGCGTTTCCGTGTGCTGCTCTGGTTTGCCAGAAGTGGCTTTGTCATGCTGGCCACATGACCTGGAAGCTATACGCCAGCTCCCTCGGCCAATAATGCGAGATGAGTGCGCAACCCCAGAGTCGGTCACGACTGGACCTAATGGTCAGGGGTCCCTTTACCTTTACCTTCTTTACGTCAGACCAACATGGCTACCTACCTGTAACTAGATTCAGGTAGGTAGCCGTGTTGGTCTGATGCAGTCGAAATAAATTAAAACATTTTTATTTTTTATTTTTTGCCCAATAGCACCTTAGAGACCAAGTCAGTTTGTTCTGGGTATGAGCTTTCGTGTGCATGCACACTTCTTCAGATACGCTGGAACAGAAGTCACCAGACCCTTATATATAGTGGGAGGGTGGGGTGGGGTTTTTCTCAGAAGGGTGGTAGGAGATGGGTGGTTGACTCAATGGGTATGTATGGTAAGCCTGTTGGCGACTGTTAACGACTGCAATTAGTCCTACAGGAAAAAGCAAGGGATGGTATGCAGATGATTAGCATATGTAATGAGACAAGAATCCGGTATCTCTATTCAGACCAGGTCTCTCCATAGTTTTCAGTTTAGTAATAAATTGTAATTCAGCAACTTCTCTTTCAAGTCTATTTCTGAAATTCTTTTGTAATAAGACAGCTGCTTTGAGATCCTGTATTGAGTGTCCTGGGAGATTGAAGTGTTCTCCTACTGGCTTCTCTGTCTTGTGATTCCTGATGTCGGATTTATGTCCATTTATCCTTTGGCGTAGGGTTTGGCCTGTTTGTCCAATATAGGACAGGATATATTGATTTAATCCCTTTGAACCTCCCCAGCACCCCCCCCCCTCCCTGCCCTGCTCTCCACTCGGTGCCTCTGAAGCGAGTACGGCGCCATCTGCTGCTCCTGCCACAATATTAAAGCCAATTATCCGTCTCTCGGGTTCAAAAAGGCTCTATAATTGTCTTTCTCTTTTCGCTGATTGGGGGGGGGGAAAGGTTCACATTCTGGGCCTGGCACAAGAGTGACACCCAGTGGTCAGAGGGAGGAATTGTGAGTGAATGTATCTGACTCAAAGCATTGGATGGAATCATGGAATGGTAGCGTTGGAAGGAACTGGTCATATGGTCCAAACCCCTGAAATGTAGGGGTCACAGCTTTGGAATCCTGGAAGGAGTGCCACCAACTCCCGAGGGTGTCCACTCCACCTTTGTAAAGCACTTATTCTCAGAAAGATGCAGCTCATCAGACCCTGGAGATTTGAATTCCTTTAAGGTATCCGGGTCTTCCCTCTTTTCCTATCTTGGGCTGCAGCTCCCTCCTTGCATCATTTAGTCTGTTATCACCAGGTTGGGCATCAGATTCCTTTTGGGTGAAGACAGAGGCAAAGGAGGTGTTGAGTTCCGCCTTCTCTCTGTCACCCAATAGCATTTCTCCGTCTTCCCCACGCAGAGGACCTTCCACTTGCTTGTTCTTCTGCTGCTCCAGAGAAGCGGACACGGAGCAACGGATTCAAACTACAAGAAAGAAAATTCCACCTAAACATTAGGAAGAACTTCCTAACAGTAAGAGCAGTTCGGCAGTGGAATTTGCTGCCAAGGAGTGTGGTGGAGTCTCCTTCTTTGGAGGTCTTTAAGCAGAGGCTTGACAGCCATCTGTCATGAATGCTTTGATGGTGTTTCCTGCTTGGCAGGGGGTTGGACTGGATGGCCCTTGTGGTCTCTTCCAACTCTATGATTCTATGATTCTATGATTCCTCTTACTTTAGACATAGCTGAAGAAACCTGAATAGAATAGAATAGAATAGAATAGAATAGAATAGAATAGAATCATAGAGTTGGAAGAGACAACAAGGGCCATCCAGTCCAACCCCCTGCCAAGCAGGAAACACCATCAAAGCATTCCTGACATATGCCTGTCAAGCCTCTGCTTAAAGACCTCCAAAGAAGGAGACTCCACCACACACCTTGGTAGCAAATTCCACTGCCGAACAGCTCTTACTGTCAGGAAGTTCTTCCTAATGTTGAGGTGGAATCTTCTTTCTTGAAGTTTGAATCCATTGCTCCGTGTCCGCTTCTCTGGAGCAGCAGAAAACAACCTTTCTCCCTCCTCCATATGACATCCTTTCATATATTTGAACATGGCTATCATATCACCCCTTAACCTTCTCTTCTCCAGGCTAAACATATCCAGCTCCCTAAGCCGTTCCTCATAAGGCATTGTTTCCAGGCCTTTGACCATTTTGGTTGCCCTCTTCTGGACACGTTCCAGCTTGTCGGTATCCTTCTTGAACTGTGGTGCCCAGAACTGGACACAGTACTCCAGGTGAGGTCTGACCAGAGCAGAATACAGTGGTACTATTACTTCCCTTGATCTAGATGCTATACTCCTATTGATGCAGCCCAGAATTGCATTGGCTTTTTGAGCTGCTGCATCACACTGCTGACTCATGTCAAGTTTGTGGTCTACCAAGACTCCTAGATCCTTTTCACATGTACTGCTCTCAAGCCAGGTGTCTCCCATCCTGTATTTGTGCCTTTCATTTTTTTTGCCCAAGTGTAGTACCTTACATTTCTCCTTGTTAAAATTCATCTTGTTTGCTTTGGCCCAGTTGTCTAATCTGTTAAGGTCATTTTGAGGTCATTTTATTTATTATTATTATTATTATTATTATTATTATTATTACTATTACTATTACTATTACTACTATTATTATTAACCTCTCTTGCAAGCCTGTGTTCATTCTGAGTTATAGCCAGTGGCAAAGCTACCTGCTCTGGCACCGGGAGTGGGGTACATCTGGGGGTATGGCTAGCATGCATCACAGGGGATGTGATGCGCATCACAGGGAGCGTGGTGCGTGTTGAGGGGGTGCACGGTGAGCAGTGTGCATCTCAGGGGCGGGGGCGGCTGTGATGTCACACACACCCCAGGATGGCACCCGGGGCGGACCGCTCCCCCCGCTCCCACCTTCGTCCGCCAGTGGCTTTAGCCAGCCTGATTTCCCCCCCCCTGCAACTGTTAGCTACTTGTGTCTACTCTTCCTTAGTGATTTCCCCTTTCTTCCATTTCTTATACATACCCATTTTAGCTCTCAGCTCATCTGTAAGCTCCTTATGCAGCCAAACCGGTTTCCTTAGATGCCTCCCACTTTTCTTTCTTGTTAGTATTGTCTGCATTTGGGCCATAGCTGCCAAGTTTTCCCTTTTCTCACGAGGAAGCCTTTTCAGCATAAGGGAAAATCCCTTAAAAAAAGGGATAACTTGGCAGCTATGATTTGGGCCTTCAATATTTCTCCTCTTAGAAACTCCCATCCTTCTTGGACTCCCTTCTCTTTGAGTGTTTCTGACCATGGGATCTCACCCAGTAGCTCCTTAAGCCTTTTGAAATTGGCCTTCTTACAAGTCTAGGGTGTGTGTCTTGCTACACTCGGTTTACCATTGCCTCTGTATCCTGAAACTCAGGAGAACAAGATCCCTATTGGTGAGGACCAGATCCAAGACAGATGATCCCCTTGTTGCTTCTTCCACCTTCTGGGAAATGAAATTGTCAGGAATTGGTTGGACCTTGCCTCACTGGCAGAGTTTGAGTCCCAACAGATATCAGGGAAGTTGAAGTCCCCCGTGATGATCATCACTCTCTCTTTTGAATGTTTGGTAATCTGCTCATCCAAGTCTTTAAAATTAAAACAAAATAATTGTCCCAGTCTCGGGGCAACTCTGCTGGTCCAGTTGATGGTCCAGTTCCTTTCCTCTTCTGCACTTCCCACGCATTTATAATGTCTATGGGTCATTCTTATTTCAAGATCTCTATCTAAGATAAGTTCTCGAAGCTACGAACATGAGTTTGACCAAACTGCAGGAGGCAGTGGAAGACAGGAGTGCCTGGCGTGCTCTGGTCCATGGGGTCACGAAGAGTCGGACACGACTAAACGACTAAACAACAACAACAACAACAATATAAGATAAGCAGGAAAAAATCACAAACCATTTGGTCAATAAAGATAAATCCCACCAGTTATTTCTCCTTGGAGGCAACATTTGCAATGGAAAATGGTAAGTTGATGTCAAATAATGACTCACAGCTAATGGTTACTTTTGCCAATTGGATTGACTGACTCAGCCTTGACTTAGGGCTTAGCCACACTTCCTCTTTCCCCACTGCTTTCCCCCCCGGAAAACTGCTCCTTGGCAGTCAATTGGAGCAATCAGCAATTCAGGTTTTCTCCAGGTTGACGTTTGCTCCGATTTGGCACTAAAGAGCAGGTTTTCCCGGGGAAAGGAGCAGGGCAAGGGGGAAACTGCTCAGACCCATGGCTTGAAATGGCAGAACCAGAGCGACAAGCCCTAAGTCCTGGGAGCAGATGCCCATGTGGTCATACTACAGTCTGGGGGTGTGGAACCAGATCAGGACCCTTATCTCCCCTGCCCCTTCAGGCCAAGCCAACTGCCTGTCATTCACAATGATCTCAAGTGAGCATTTTTGCCTTTTCAGAGCACAGTTCATCATTAAATAATAGAACTTGCCCCCTCTGGAAGCAGTGGTGGCCATCAACTTAGATGGCTTTGAAAGAGGATCGGACAACAATAGGGACAAATGTAGGGCTTTACACTTACGCCGGAATAATCAGTTGTACAAATATTGGGTTGAAAATAATCGAGGGGGTCTTAGCAGACCACAAGTTGAACATGAGTCAACTGTGTGACGCAGCAGCCCAAAAAGCTAATGCTATTCTAGGCAGCATCAATGGAAGTCTAGTGGCCAGACCAAGAGAAGTCATAGTCCCGCTCTCTTCTGCCTTGGTCCAACCACACCTGGAGTCCTGTGTCCAGTTCTGGGCACCACAGTTTAAGAAGGATGTTGACAAGCTGGAAGGTGTGCAGAGGAAGGTGACCGAGAGGTTCAAGGGCCTGGAAACCAAGCCTGATGAGGAACGGTTGAAGGAGCTGGTTGTGTTTAGCCTGGAGAAGAGGAGACTGAGAGGAGATAGGAGAGCTGTCTTCAAATATCTGAAGGGTCGTCACATGGAAGATGGAGCAAGCTTGTTTTCTGCTACTCCAGAGGACAGGACCCGAAGCAATGGATTCAAGTAGCCAGAAAGGAGATTCTGACTAAACATTAGGGTGAACGTTCCGGTGGTAAGAACCATTCAACAGTTGAATGAACTCCCTCGGAAGGTGGTGGACTCTCCCTCCTTGGAGGTTTTTAAGAGAGTTTGGATGGCCATCTGCCAGGGATGCTTTAGTTGTAATACAATTCAGATGCCTTCTTACCTTACTGTTCTATGATTCCTTGGAGGTTTTTAAGCCTCCAATGGGTGGCCATCTGTTGGGGGCTCTTGAGCTGCGATTCCTGCATTGCAGGCAGACTAGATGAGCCTTGAGGGTCCCTTCCAAGAGCAATTCTTTGGTAATAGAAGCATCTGACTGGGGCCTGCAGGACTGAGGTTGGCTTAGGAGGTCTTTGTGAAATGCCCAACCCTTTGAGCTCTCTTTCTTCCAAGCATATTAGCCAGGCTCAGAAATAGCATCTTTGAGGATCTTGGCAAGCACACGTCCCTCCAAAAAGAGAGAAGATGTGCCTGTAATCACCACTCTTGCCAAGTGCCTCCTTCAAGCTCTGTTGCACAGCCATTTTCTAACGGCAGGATAACGACCTGCTAATTATCAAATTGCAGCCAAGAGGGGGCAACAGGAAGCGTCTTGCTTGTTTGTGTCTAATACTGGACTGACACAGAGATCCATCACGCGAGAGCTCTTCCTGGGCCATATTACGGAGGTGTAATTGCTAGAACGACACACGGTTTGTCCTGGAGCTCCCCAGAACCATTAAGGGTCCTCTGGCTGATTCCACAACACGGAAGGAAAGCAACTGCCTCCCACACCCTGGCAAATGGTTCCCAGGAGGGAGGGAGTCTCTGCCCCGAGAGTTGCAGGCAAAAGGAACCATTTCCCCTTCTTGTTTCTGCCCAGGGCCAAGGGTCACATGCAAGCCTATGTAGGGGAGACTCTGAACCCACATGCAACTGGGGAAGGGGTCACTCACCTGCCTGCTCTGGACATGGTCATCTGCCCTGAGTATAATGGCAGAAGCTGGTTCTGAGCTCTTCTCTTGGCATGAGTGACAAGCTCCCTCCTCGGTGGTGGTGCACTGAGGAAGCTTCTCATCTCTCCCTCTCCCTCTCCCCCTCTCCCTCCCCCCCTCCCTCTCCCTCTCTCTCCCTCTCTCTCTCACCCTCCCTCCCTCCCTCTCTCTCCCTCTCCCTCTCCCTCTCCCTCTCTCTCTCTCCCTCCCTCCCTCTCTCTCCCTCTCTCTCTCCCTCTCCCTCTCTCTCCCTCTCCCTCTCTCTCCCTCTCCCTCTCTCTCCCTCTCCCTCTCCCTCTCTCCCTCTCCCTCTCCCTCTCCCTCTCTCCCTCTCTCCCTCTCCCTCTCTCCCTCCCTCTCTCTCTCTCCCTCTCTCTCTCTCTCTCTCCCTCTCCCTCTCCCTCTCTCTCCCTCTCCCTCTCCCTCTCTCACCCTCTCTCTCCCTCTCCCTCTCCCTCTCTCTCCCTCTCCCTCTCCCTCTTTCTCCCTCTCCCTCTCTCTCCCTCTCCCTCTCCCTCTCTCTCCCTCTCTCTCTCTCTCCCTCTCCCTCTCCCTCTCTCTCCCTCCCCCCTCTCTCTCTCCCCCTCCCCCCTCTCATATCTAGCTAGCTATCTCCAGTTCTAACCTTGATAAGGTTATTGCCAAGCTGGAAGGTGCGTAGCAGAGGAAGGCGACCGAGATGATCGAGGGTTTGGAAAACAAGACCTGTGAGGAACGGTTGAAGGAGCTGGTTGTGTTTAACCTGGAAAAGAGGAGACTGAGAGGAGGTAAAGGTAAAGGTAAAGGTACCCCTGACTGTTAGGTCCAGTCACGGACAACTCTGGGGTTGCGGCGCTCATCTCGCTCTATAGGCCGAGGGAGCCGGCGTTTGTCCGCAGACAGCTTCCGGGTCATGTGGCCAGCATGACAAAGCCGTTTCTGGCGAACCAGAGCAGCACACGGAAACGGCGTTTACCTTCCCGCCAGAGCGGGACCTGTTTATCTACTTGCACTTTGATGTGCTTTCAGACTGCTAGGTGGGCAGGAGCTGGGGCCAAACAATGGGCGCTCACCCCATAGCAGGGATTCGAGCCACCGACATTCTAATCGGCAAGCCCTAGGCTCTGTGGTTTAACCCACAGCACAGCGCCCCCCCTCGAGAGCCAATACCTCAAGGGCTGTCCCAGGGAAGATGGAGCAAGCTTACTTCTGTTGTTGCAGACTGCAGGAACCAAACCAACAGATTCAAATTACGGGAAAGGAGATTCTGATACAACAGAAGAATTTTCTGATGGGGAAAGCTGTTTGGCAGTGGAATGGATGGACTCCCTGGAAGGCGGCAGATTCTCCTTCCTTGGAGGTTTCTACGTAAGAGTTGGATGGCCATCTGTCATGGAGGCTTTAGCTGAGATTCCTGCATTGCAGGGGTGGACTAGATGACTCCTGGGGTACCTCCCAACTCTACAATTCTATAATTCTATTGTACCCAAGTTTTTTTAAAAAATATATTGACTGCATTTTAAATGCCCTCCCAATAGCCTACATTTTCTGGGCAGCTGCGCTTAAAATGCAATGCAAAACAACGAAAGCAGCATAAAATTGTTCTTTTTTGGCAGATATAGAATGAAAAACATGAATCATAAAATTGAGGAAATTGGCCATACTTGTCCCTCCCCTCCCTGACCCCTCTGCCACTTTTGTATTGTCAGATCCTGGGGGGAACCTCTCTGTTTTTGCCTTTGCAAAACTGCTCCTTAATAACTGAAGGAGCTAGTCATAAAATAAGGAATCTGGTGTCCACTTTATTCTCAGTGTTTAGCTTCTCCCTTGCCAAGCGCGTTACACAGACACACAGAGAGAAGGGGGGGAGAGAAAGAGAGAGAGAGAGAGAGAGAGAGAGAGGTTTATTTGGAAGAGTGAGAGCATAAATTGACCTTATTCCAGGCTGCGTGTGCATGAGTTTGTCTAGGGAGGTTGAAGGTCATCTCCAAAGATAATGGCCTTTCAGTGCTTTTAATGAAGGCACATTGTCGTTCAGGCTTCTGACCTTCCGAAGCTTAAAATCTTATCAGAGGCGCAGAAGGAGCTCCTGATGGGCCATTGTCCGTGAATAAAGAACAAGGCTCCCTGTAGATGTGGAACTTTGTAAGGAGCAAATCTCATCCCATTCAGCTCAGCTGTAATGAGAACCAGGGAAGATCTAGGAGTCAAAAGTCACAGCAGGGCAAAGGATGCTGGAGGGGGGGGGTCACTGATGGTCGGGAGGGGGGGAGAAATGTCCCTATTTTCATCTGAGGGATGTTGGAGAGTATGCGCTCGGACTTTGAAAAGCTGGTTATCCCAGGGTCAATTCAGTTTTGCTGAATTAATAAAACTAAATAGCTTTCATTGGATTTTGATTAAATGTGCGATCTATCGTTACGGTGTTGAGTGTTATTGTGTTCAGATCATCCATAGTGGATCATGCAAACTGTTATTCTGAATAATGGGTTTTATAGGATGGGGGCTTTGGGGATGATTTTATCATGGAACCAGGGTGGGGTGGGGGACCCCTGAAAATAATAATAATTAATATAATTATCACCTTGCCGACAAAGGTCCGTATAGTTAAAGCTATGGTTTTCCCAGTAGTGATGTATGGAAGTGAGAGCTGGACCATAAAGAAAGCTGATCGCCAAAGTATTGATGCTTTTGAATTCTGGTGCTGGAGGAGACTCTAGACTAGAGAGTCTCATGGACTGCAAGAAGATCAAACCTCTCCATTCTGAAGGAAATCAGTCCTGAGTGCTCACTGGAAGGACAGATCGTGAAGCTGAGGCTCCAATACTTTGGCCACCTCATGAGAAGAGAAGACTCCCTGGAAAAGACCCTGATGTTGGGAAAGATGGAGGGCACTAGGAGAAGGGGACGACAGAGGACAAGATGGTTGGACAGTGTTCTCGAAGCCACCAACATGAGTTTGACCAAACCGCGGGAGGCAGTGCAAGACAGGAGTGCCTGGCGTGCTATGCTATGGTCCATGGGGTCACGAAGAGTCGGACACGACTAAACGACTAAACAGCAACAACAAATAATAATAACAATAATTATTATTATTACCCCGGCCATCTGGCTGGGCCTCCCCAGCCACTCTGGGCGGCTTCCAACAGGGTATTAGAAACACAATAAAACATCAAGCATTAAAAACTTCCCTAAACAGGGCTGCCTTCAGATGTCTTCTAAAAGTCAGATAGTGGTTTATTTCCTTGAGATCTGATGGGACGGCGCCACTACTGAGAAGGCCCCCTGCCTGGTTCCCTGTAGCTTTGCTTCTCGCAGGTAGAGAACCGCCAGAAGGCCCTCAGAGCTGGACCTCAGTGTCTGGGCAGAACGTTGGGGGTGGAGACGCTCCTTCAGGTATACTGGACCGAGGCCGTTGAGGGCTTTCAAGGTCAGCACCAACACTTTGAATTGTGCTCAGAAACTGAGAGCCAGTGTAGGTCGTTTGGGAACCATGGATTTAGGCCAGGGGTCAGCAAACTTTTTCAGCAGGGGGCTGGTCCACTGTCCCTCAGACCTTGGGGGGGGGGCGGACGGGTGTGTGTGAACGAATTCCTATGCCCCACAAATAACCCAGAGATGCATTTTAAATAAAAGCACACATTCTACTCATGTAAAAACACGTTGATTCCCGGACTGTCTGTGGGCCAGATTTAGAAGGCAATTGGGCCAGATCTGGCCCCCAGGCCTTAGGTTGCCTACGCATGATGTAGGCCAGGGGTGGCCAACTCCCAAGGGACTGCGATCTACTCACAGAGTTAAAAACTGGCAGCGATCTACCCCCCTTTTTTGGGTTCAGGTCAAAGTTGTTGAGCTTTTTCCAGGAAGGAGGTAAAATGTTGAGCTTTTTTTTTAGGGGAGCCACAGTTGTTCGGCTTCTTTGGGGGGAGCCGATGATCTGCCGCAGACATCCGGGGATCTACCGGTACATCACGATCTACCTGTTGGACATGCCTGATTTAGGCTAGGCTCTTGTGACAGTTACAGCTGAGCCCGGTATCGTGGGGTCAGTCCCAGTTCCTGTGGGATGGTGAAGGGGGAGAGTCTGCTTACAGCCAAGTTCCCAACCATGAGGTCCTGAGCTCCTTGCCTGGCCTGGCATATTAAAGCCAGCCAGCGAGGGGTGGGTGACTGGGTTACAGGTGTCATAAACGCCCCTTGGCAGGATGAAGTGTCGGCAGCTGCACCATCCACTTACTTAATTACGGTAAATGCAGTTAAACGTAGCTGGAGCAAAAGGGACCCTGAACGTCCTTGTCCATTGACGAGGACTGGGACCAGATCTCCCTATCCTCTGCGTCATTTGGGGGCTAGGGGGGGGGCTCTTCCGCCTTCCCAACGTGCCCAGAATCTTTCTAGGGGAAAGTGCAACCAGTTCTCCCGGCGATGCGTCATGTCCTCATGCATTTTATATCAGCATCTTCTCCTAAACAAGCGCCCAGATTCCACCACCCGCCTTGGTGCCTTCTTTGGCCTCTTATCAGGGATGGTGTTTTCCTCACCCTTATCATTGGCCAAGGAGCCAAGGCAGCCAGCTGGGCTCTGCAAAAGCACCTTGAGCAAGACTGGGCTCAGGGCCGGCCCTACGTATAGGCTGGGTGGCGCAGGGCACCATGGCGCCGGCCTGCCAGGAGGGCGCCGCGAGCTGCGCCCGCCCGCTGGCTGGCCGGTCTGCTGGTCCGCCGCGCAGCTGTGCGCTGCGCCCACCCGCCCACCGCGCTGGGAAATGGGGCGGGAGGGCGCCGGAGAGATCCGGCGCACCATGGCGCGAGGGGCACTTAAGACGGCCCTGACTGGGCTTCCTCTTTGGGAAGAGAGCCCTCGTTTTGCCTTCCTTCCTTCCTTCTGACTCCCCTTCTCCACACTCTTCCTCTTGCCCAGCTTGTCCCCAGCCAACGTCTTCCATGCCAGACACAGATGAGCCAGTGAGGCAATCGCCTTCCTTTGTCTGCCCAGTGCCTGGCACATGGCTGTCCCCCATCGCCACTCAGCCAGAGGTGGTCTTGTGGTTGGAGCAGTCCCTCTTTTCCAGGGACAGCCCCAGATTTGCAGAAGCCATCCCGGGGTCTTGTTTGTTCCTGGAATGTCCTGCTTTTCCTTATGGCGTCCTTATTTCCATCGGAAAAACGGTGGCGGGTATGTTAGAGTGTTGGACTACTAGGACCTGGGAGAGACCAGGGTTCGAATCCCCACTTTGCCATGAAGGTCACTGCAGGGGAGCCAACTTGCACCCCAGGATATGGGTGCCCGGTGCATGTCCCGTCCCCCCACCCACCTCAGAAACCATTTCCGAGATGCTGTCCGAGGTCTTGTGAGACCTTGGAAGTTGAATCGGGGGCCCTGAGGTGTGGGTGCTGAGCACCCACAACTTTTTTTGTGTGAGTGCTCAGGCACCCACAGCCCCCTATACATAGTTGGTGCCCCTGGCTCACTGCGTAAGCTTGGGATAGTTGCTATATCTCTCAACCTAACCTACCTCACAGGGTTGTTGTGAGGATGGATTGAGAAAGGGGGAAACCATTTACACCACCATGAGCTCCCGGGAACGATGGGAAGCTGGGGGTATAAATGCAATGAACAAGCAAAGAGGACCCTGGACCCCAGTTCCAAAAGCCTCTTTGGTGACAAAGCTCACTGCCTGGCTTTGGTTAGTCACAACCTCTCAGGCCTAGCCTACCTCACAGGGTTGCTGTGAGAATAAAATGGAGGCTTCTGAGAGTGCTGTGTACGCTGCCCTAAACTCCCTAGAAAAAGAGCAGTGTGTGTGTGTGTGTGTGTGTGTGTGTGTGCGTGTGCGTGTGTAAGGTTCCAAAAAAATGAATAATAATCAAATGTCAAAATTTGCAGAAGCAGTCCTGCGCCAAGTGGAATCGGTGTTGCTGCTTCACAAGCCCCACCACTAGGGAGCAGCACTGCGCAATGAGGATTTTTATTTATTTATTTCAGAGAAAAGCTGAGTAAGAAGGTGAAGTGAGGTTTGTAAAAATGAGTCATGTTGAGGAGGAAGTGGGTAGCGAAAGGTTTTTCTCCCTCATAACAGCCGAAGTGGTCGGCGTCTGCTGAAGCTGATGGATAAAAGGAAGTGCTTTTTTTCACACAGTGTGTAAACTATGGAACTCCCTGCCACAGGAGGCAGGGATGATGGCCACAGACCTGGCTGGCTTTTGAAAGAGGATTGGGCAAATTCCTGGAGGAGGGGGGCTATCAATGACTTACCAGCCATGATGTGGAGGCAGCAATGTTTCTGAACACCAGTTGCTGGAAACCACCGGAGGGGAGAGGAGGGCTCTGGAGGTCATAGGCTCACTGGCTTCCCATTGGGGCATCTGGTCAGCCCCTGTGAGAACAGGATGCTGGCCTGGAAGGGCCATGGGCCTGATCCTGCAGTCTATTCTTATGTCCGGCTGAGGTCAGGGGACAGGCAGTCACAGGGCATCGTCCATGTCCCATGAGTAAGGCATGGGGAATATCCTGCCCCCAAATAGTTATGAGTCAATAGCCACACCGCGATATCTGCTGCAGAGAGGACAGACAGGCCCGGGGTGACTCCCTTAGTCTGGAATCTGCACAGAGCCTGAGAGTTGTGTCGGAAAGCTGGTCACCCCCCTCGCATGCCACACGGTTGACAGTAAAAGGCTTTCCTGGGAGGATCCTGTCTGTGTTTCCCACCTTTGATCTTCGGATCAACTGCAGTCCAGTTGATGCAGGGCAGTGGGACCAGTTTGCAGGTGGCTACATGTAGAGTTGAGCCGCCCAGTTTGAAGGCCAAGCAGGGGAAAGATAAGAACATTGGAAGTGTCTGTTGGATCAGGCAAATGACCCATCCAAGCCAGCGTCTTGTACTCGCAGGGGCTGAGCGATTGGCTGCTGGAAACCAGCAAGCAGGATTCGATCACTAGAGCAACTCTCCCCTCCTGCGGCTTCCAGAAACTGGGGTTCAGGAACGTTACGCCAACTGTGGAGCCTGAGTGTAGCCGTTCTGGCTAGTTGCCATCGATAGCCCTCTCTTCCTCCTCCATGTTTCTGCCCCAATCTTCTTTTAAAGGCATCCTGGTTTGGCGGCCTTCCCGGCCTCCTGTGGCGGTGAGTTCCATAGTTTAACTGTACCCTGGTGCATAGGCTGCTGACTTAAATGAGAAATCAGGGGTGAGCTCCCTCAGCAGCACAAGAGGGAAAGAAAAAAAATGGCCTTCCAGGCCACCAGGAAAGGGTGTGGATGGAAATTAAAGTTGAAATATCAGAAAGAGCTTCTTAGCTTTAGCCGAGCAGCTGGGGGAGGTTGTGGCAGAATCTGCCCTTGGAGGCTTTCAAGGTGATGGCATCTGTCTACAACAATGTCCGTATTCAGGCAGGCTTTGGGTCACTGATCTCTAGGGGCTGCTTCCACCTGCCCCTGCAACTTCCCCGCTGTCCAGAGGATCTTGTTCAGCAATGGAAGAAGTTGTGCAGGAAAGGCATCTAGGTACCATACAGTTGCAGGGCTGGGACCCCACAGGTCATCTAGTCCAACCCCCTGCAATGCAGGAATCAATCACCCTGACAGGTGGCCATCCAGCCGTTGTTTTAAAACCTCCAACGATGGATGACATCACCTTCCCCCAAAAAGTTCAAAGTCTTAAGGATCCCGGCACTGCGTTTCGGACACAAGAGTATAGAATCTTAGAATTGTAGAGTTGGAAGGGACCCGCAGCGGTCATCTAGCCCAACCCCCTGCAACGCAGAAACATAGCGTACAATGATTGGACCCACTGTGGCGTGGTGATTCTTTGACTCATCTACAGGGTGGGAAGAAGCTTTCAGTCAGGGACCATAGAATCATAGAATCATAGAGTTGGAAGAGACCACAAGGGCCATCCAGTCCACCCCCCTGCCAAGCAAGAAACACCATCAAAGCATTCTGGACATATGCCTGTCAAGCCTCCGCTTAAAGACCTCCAAAGAAGGAGAAGGAAGGACCAAAAGTCCCAGAGATGAAAATCTCTTCCTGGGTGGGTCTTGACCTCCTGGCTTCCTTGGACTCGCCTTCATAGTGTGAGATGTGATCCACTGGGAGCAGTCAAGTACAACATTCCTTGAAATGCTAGAGAAGACATGCAAGGGAATGTTTGGTCTACTCCGTCGAAACTTCCTGCTCCTCCTGGCTGGAGCATCCTTCCCTTTGCATGTGATGGAAGGTGGGCATGACCTTACCTGTCCAGGTAACAAGAGGATGAGTCACGCAGCACCCTTCTCTCCTTTTGACTTCCTTCTTCATTTGACCAGCTTCTAGCTAGGACTGCTCTGCTAGCTCTCAGCTAGCATTATTCCCCCCTATGGGGTAGATCCACGCATACATATTTGTAACCAAGCCAGCCTTCAGGGATCCAACTGTGAACTGATGTGAGTAAACTTATTTTATTGACTTGAATAAGATGGTGGCATCTTTATTCTTTTCAGAGGGATTCAAGGGAACTTACCAGGAACGTACAATTCAATCTGAGACAGAGTGAATTGTATAATAGTGAGAGGCTCGCACGAGCCTGCAACCAGCTATCTGCTGTGCATATATAAAGAGGAATGTAACTCTGCTAAGTAAACTTGCTAACGCAAGTTAGGAAGGATATGAATAAGCAATATATCCTCTCCTGCCACCCTGAACATTCCCACACCTAGGAGAAAGGTGGGTGGACTTCTGCAGAGCCCTTTCCCTTCCCTGCTTGAGACAAAGCTCTGTTTGGCCCATGGCTGCTTTCAGCTGCACAAGCAGCTGGTAGGGGATAGTTATGCCTGAGCCCCTCACCTGGTGCACCTGCCTGCCTGCATCAGCCTCTCGACTGCACACACAGCCAGAGGGCTGTCGGAGGTCTCTGCTCCCGTAAATAGCCAGGAATTCATTCCCCTGCCTGGTTAAGCATACCTGGTATGGTCTGAAGCTCAACATCAAAAAAACCAAGATCATGGCCACTGGTCCCATCACCTCCTGGCAAATAGAAGGGGAAGAAATGGAGGCAGTGAGAGATTTCACCTTCTTGGGCTCCTTGATCACTGCAGATGGTGACAGCAGTCACGAAATTAAAAGAGAAGACTCCCTGGAAAAGACCCTGATGTTGGGAAAGATGGAGGGCACAAGGAGAAGGGGACGACAGAGGACGAGATGGTTGGACAGTGTTCTCGAAGCTACGAACATGAGTTTGACCAAACTGTGGGATGCAGTGGAAGACAGGAGTGCCTGGCGTGCTCTGGTCCATGGGGTCACGAAGAGTCAGACATGACTAAACAACAACAACAAAAATACACCTTTAATACATTTAATCAAATATATATAACACAATTAATACAGTTAAGCCCAGTCGCAGATGACTCTGGGGTTGCGGTGCTCATCTCACTTTACTGGCCAAGGGAGCCGACGTTTGTTCGCAGACAGTTTTTCCAGGTCATGTGGCCAGCATGATTAAGCTGCTTCTGGCGAAACCAGAGCAGCACACGGAAACGCCGTTTACCTTCCCACTGGAGCGGTACCTATTTATCTACTTGCACTTTGATGTGCTTTCAAACTGGTAGGTTGGCAGGAGCAGGGACCAAGCAACGGGAGCTCACCCCAACTGCTGACCTTCCAATCGGCAAGCCCTAGGTAGGCTCTGTGGTTTAGACCACAGCGCCACCCGCATCCCAATATATTTAAGAGCTTTAATTATTAAACAAATTGAATACACAAGCAGGTGTACACACTTTCATTAGCAACGCATGACACAAAAATATTTTTTTAAGTGTTTAAGACATTTTATCTTGAATGCTGCTGAGGACCACCACAAAATGCGAGCTGGACCACCCAGGGTTAATGGCTCGGCCATTCTGATGATTGGGAAAAACTGGTTTAAACTCCAGTCCCCACAAAACCCAGGAATTTAGGGGTTTGCTTAAACTCTTACTGAATCCAAATATTTTAGGGGAGTCTTGCCGCACCCCCCCAAATCTTATAACGCTATTATTGAGCCACAGCAGCAGATCCCTATCAAATAGGTGGCAGAGCCCGGGGGGGCCAATTGCTGCCAATATGGTTCATTCATTCCACGTTGGAAATCCTTATCGATTTGTTTTTTAAAATTGATGGTATAACCTTATTTCCTTCGAACACCAGCATGATTAACATTCAGAAGGGATTTGAAAACACTCCTGCTCACTCAGGCATTTGATGGGTGAAAGATACTGTTCCTGGCAGCTTTGAATCATAGAATTGTCAAGTTGGAAGGGACCCTTAGAGTCACCTAGCACACACACACACACCTGCAATGCAGGAATCACAGGTAAAGAAGCAACTCGCACCCACAACACCAACAAGGTCGGGGGGGGGGAGCATGTCGGGTCCCACTAATCCAAGCCCAAGCAGCCCCCAACTTCTCTGACTTTTCCAAGGTGGGCTCTCCTTCCTGGGAGGTTTTTAAGCACAGCTTGGATGGCTCTCTGTCCTGGATGCTTTCGCTGAGATTCCTGCATTGCCGGGGGTTGGACTGGATGACCCTCGGGGTCCCTTCTACAGTTCTATGATTCTGAACCCAGAAAATACCTGTCCTCTTGCCATAGGCCACACGTGAAAAAGTGAGTGGCCCGGCCGTTGTTTGCACGGATCGTGGTGCGCCTCCTTTTGAAGAAGCGGCAAAATCCAGACCAAGCTCTGCCCAAGACTGAAGTTGGGGGTGGGGAGAGAGACAAGCACCAACTCAGTCCCTTCCAGACAACCCCCCTGCCTGGAGACAGAGAGTCAGGTTGTGCATCCGTAGCAGTGACCAGACGAGGAATGACTGCTGGGAGGAGCGCAGAGAGAAGAAATGCAATGGGGCACCTGCAGCAGAACAACTGGACACCTTCATCTTCCCCTGCTGCAACAAAACATGTCTCTCTGATATCGGTCTCTGCAGCCACAGCAGACAGTTTGACTTCACCTCAAAGGCACACTCTGTGGGATGAAACACTGGGGCAGACAAGTCACAACAGTTCCTAGAGTGTCCACTAAGAGGAACTCACCTGGAGGGACACCTGACTAAGTTCCTGTTCCTTCAGATATGCAGATAAGATGGATTAGCTAGCAGACAAAAGCCCCTAGCCAGCAGCCATTCCTTCTCTTAGCCTTTTCTCCTTCAACGGGAACA
This sequence comes from Zootoca vivipara, assembly GCF_963506605.1. Lineage (NCBI taxonomy): Eukaryota > Metazoa > Chordata > Lepidosauria > Squamata > Lacertidae > Zootoca > Zootoca vivipara. The sequence continues at coordinate 71,486,220 of NC_083285.1, forward strand.
CATCTCCAGAGAATCTCCAGTTAGGATGGTTCTCCCTCTCGGCCTGCTGCCAAGAGAGAGACCAGATGGAGCCTCACTTTACTAAGTAGACTCCAGATGTACATATTTGTAACTTTTCTACGTAACCCTGCCTTTCTGAGATTATGCTGTTAACTCAGGATGTCATGTGAGTAAACTCTATCTTATTTTAATACTATTGTGTTGTGTATTTCTTTTAAGAGGGACAAAGGGGATTTGCCAGGAAGCATAATATTGAAGTATAATATTGTTGCAGAGGTTCTAACACACCTAACGCTCACACTTTGCTGCGCACAAAAGGGGAATATCACTCTGCTGATATTGGAAGCTTGGATAGGATCTATCTAATAATATATCCTAATCCACATCCCTAACATTCCCACACACTCTTCCATTGTCTCCCAAGACAGACAGGTGCCAATAAAAAAAACCTCCCCCTGGGTGCTATGGGTCCCCCCCCCCGGGTGCTTTGGGTTCAGTTTCTGCCATCATGCTGGGTCAACTCAGGGTTATGCTCAGAAGCCCTGAAAACTGGCCTCGAGTTCAGCATGTGGGGTGTGGACTAAGGTTTAAAACGGAGGCTTTTTAAATTTCCGGACCTCTTCCCACTCTCTCCTCACCAGGGACCAGGTTCTTCCCCCAGGGCAGGGCCAAGTAAAACACATGGGGGGGCCCAGCACTCGTGAGGCAGCTCACAGCATCTCCTGACAACCTGGACGGCTTTAAACGCAGCTTAGACATGTCCACAGGAGGAGAGGGCTGCTGGCGGCCACCAGCCACAAAGGCTACTCTCTGCCTCCAGCAATTGTTCTGAACCCCAGTTGCTGGAAACCACCAGAGGGGAGAGCTGCTCTTGTGCTCAGATCCTGCTTCCAAGTTTCTCATTGGGGCATCTGCCGGACTAGATGGGCCCTGGCCTGATCTCTCAGACTCTTGTTCTTCCATGGGCCGGTTCTATGGGCATATCCTTCCACCTTGGGGGGGGGGTGCTTGGATGAGAGGGGGACCCTGCGCTGGACTGGGCTGGGGGAGGAAGGGAAGGAGGGGAGGAAGGTTGAGGTTGAGGGCAGCCAACTTCACGCTGGACACTGGAGGGGGGCTGTTACGGGCAGCAGCTTGACCAGCCGATTCCTGGCTGCCTGTTCTGCTTGGCTGAAGCCATCCTTCCCGGTAAGGATTAGCAGGACAAGAGGTGCTAATCAGGAGTAGTGGCACCTGCTGACTAGGCTGACAGTCAGGTGACCTCTCTTATGGGAAGCGGCCTGGCAGAGGGACGCCAGGGCAGGGCGCCAGGCAGAGAGCAAGACCTCAACTCCCAGAACTAGCCCCAGGGCAGCTCCACAGAACCAGGCACAGGGACAGAGCCGGATTTTGTTGTTGTTGTTTAGTCGAGTCCGACTCTTCGTGACCCCATGGACCAGAGCACGCCAGGCACTCCTGTCTTCCACTGCCTCCCACAGTTTGGTCAGACTCATGTCGGTAGCTTCGACAACACTGTCGTCGGATTTATGTATAAGCTGCTAAACAAGCATAGAGCCAGTGTGGTGTCGTGGTTAAGAGCGGTAGACTAGACACATAATCTGGGGAACCGGGTTCGCATCTCCGCTCTTCCACATGCAGTTGCTGGGTGACCTTGGGCTAGTCACACTTCTCTGAAGTCTCTCAGCCCCACTCACCTCACAGAGTGTTTGTTGTGGGAGAGGAAGGGAAAGGAGAATGTTAGCCGCTTTGAGACTCCTTCGGGTAGTGATAAAGCAGGATATCAAATCCAAACTCCTCCTTCTCCTTCTCCTCCTCCTCCTCCTCCTCCTCCTCCTCCTCCTCCTCCTCCTCCTCCTCCTCCTCCTCCTCCTCCTCCTCCTTCTTCTTCTTCTTCTTCTTCTTCTTCTTCTTCTTCTTCTTCTTCTTCTTCTCTAGCTTAGGGGCCCGCTCTCTTGGGGGCCCAAAACAAATTAAAGGGGAAAAACCTGGATGTACATTTTCAAAATATAAGATAAGAAACAAATAAAATAAAACCTACATACAGCAACAGTGTTGTGCAGGGTCCTAGGATGTAAGTCATGGGCCTCGCCTGCTAGCCTGCTCCCTCAAATATCCCTGGTTTGCTCCTTTCTATATATAGGGTGCCTACATTCTGCATGGACTGGTTGCAGGGCAACATGTGCAAATGGCTTGAGATACCTATGAGGTCCATCAATTACCATATAGCATATATTCAATGCAAAAAACAGAAACTATTTGTTGTTGACAAAGGACAGCTGGACATAGAAAGGGCCCCATTCTCTTCAGTAGCTCAGGGCCTCATCAAATCTAAATCTGGCCCTGCAGGGGGTGGACTAGAGGACCCTTGGGGTTCCTTCCAAATCTACGATTCTATGACGGGGCGTTTGTCTGCATGGATAAGTAGGAGAATCCAGAAATGGGGGTAGGAATGAAACCCAAATTGTGTCATACTGGTCATTTGCTTAGGGCCTCATCAAACTTAAATCCAGCCCTACATGGGGAGAAGGTTCTCACTAAACAAGCTAGCAAGGCCGCCAGCTTCCTGACTCCACAGCATTCTTCTTCAGGCTGGTTAAAGCAGGCAGCATACTGAAATCAGAAAGGAGGCTGTTTCCTGAGAGGAATGGCCCCTGGCTGTCCCTGGCCCTGACGGGGAGGGGAAAGTAGATGGAGGACAATTTCTCTCCCTCTCTGCTAACCCAGGAACTTGCAGACATCCAAGGAAGCTGAAGGCTGGAGGGTTCAGGGCCGAAAAGAAAGTACTTCTTTGTGGAAAGCAAAGGATGGAACTGGCTGCCCCCGGAGGCAGTGTTGCTCAAGCCAGTCGCGGGGCCTCCTCCCTCCTCAAGAGTATGGGAATGTTCAGTGTGGGGACAGGATATATTGTTTATCAATATCCTTCCTAACTTGCGCTAGCAAATTTCTTTACTAAGCAGAGTTTACATTCCCCTTTTTGCATGCACAGCAGATAGCTGGTTGCAGGCTTGTGTAAGTATTGAATTGTATGCTGCTGGTAAATTCCCTTATGTTGTTGTTGTTGAGTCGTTTAGTCGTGTCCGACTCTTCGTGACTCCATGGACCAGAGCACGCCAGGCACTCCTGTCTTGCACTGCCTCCCGCAGTTTGGGCAAACTCATGTTCGTAGCTTCGAGAACACTGTCCAACCATCTCGTCCTCTGTCGTCCCCTTCTCCTAGTGCCCTCCATCTTTCCCAACATCAGGGTCTTTTCCAGGGAGTCTTCTCTTCTCATGAGGTGGCCAAAGTATTGGAGCCTCAGCTTCACGATCTGTCCTTCCAGTGAGCACTCAGGGCTGATTTCCTTCAGAATGGATAGGTTTGATCTTCTTGCAATCCATGGGACTCTCAAGAGTCTCCTCCAGCACCATAATTCAAAAGCATCAATTCTTCGGCAATCAGCCTTCTTCATGGTCCAGCTCTCACTTCCATACATCACTACTGGGAAAACCATAGCTTTAACTATACGGACCTTTGTAGGCAAGGTGATGTCTCTGCTTTTTAAGATGCTGTCTAGGTTTGTCATTGCTTTTCTCCCAAGAAGCAGGCGTCTTTTAATTTTGTGACAAAGAATAAAAGAATAAAGACACAACAATCTTATTGTTAGTCAATAAAAGAATCATAGAATCATAGAGTTGGAAGAGACCACAAGGGCCATCCAGTCCAACCCCCTGCCAAGCAGGAAACGCCATCAAAGCATTCTTGACATATGCCTGTCAAGCCTCCGCTTAAAGACCTCCAAAGAAGGAGACTCCACCACACTCCTTGGCGGCAAATTCCACTGCCGAACAGCTCTTACTGTCAGGATGTTCTTCCTAATGTTTAGGTGGAATCTTCTTTCTTGTAGTTTGAATCCATTGCTCCGTGTCCGCTTCTCTGGAGCAGCAGAAAACAACCTTCCTCCCTCCTCTATATGGCATCCTTTTATATATTTGAACATGGCTATCATATCTCCCCTTAACCTTCTCTTCTCCAGGCTAAACATACCCAGCTCGCTAAGCCGTTCCTCATAAGGCATCGTTTCCAGGCATTTGACCATTTTGGTTGCCCTCTTCTGGACACGTTCCAGCTTGTCAGTATCCTTCTTGAATTGTGGTGCCCAGAACTAGACACAGTACTCCAGGTGAGGTCTGACCAGAGCAGAATACAGTGGTACTATTACTTCCCTTGATCTAGATGCTATACTCCTATTGATGCAGCCCAGAATTGCATTGGCTTTTTTAGCTGCTGCATCACACTGTTGACTCATGTCAAGTTTGTGGTCTACCAAGACTCCTAGATCCTTTTCACACGTACTGCTCTCAAGCCAGGTGTCACCCATCCTGTATTGTGCCTTTTATTTTTTTTGCCCAAGTGTAGTACTTTACATTTCTTCCTGTTAAAATTCATCTTGTTTGCTTTGGCCCAGTTGTCTAATCTGTTAAGGTCATTTTGAAGTGTGATCCTGTCCTCTGGGGTATTAGCCACCCCTCCCAATTTGGTGTCGTCTGCAAACTTGCTCAGGATGCCCTCAAGCCCATCATCCAAGTCATTGATAAAGATGTTGAATAAGACTGGGCCCAAGACAGAACCCTGTGGCACCCCACTAGTCCTGTTATGTCCTGAGCCGTTGGGCACCCACAATCTCGGGCCTACGTCAGAGTGACTGGCATCAGTTGCAGACACTCTAAGGGTCTCCGATGCTTTGCTATCTGCCCCTCCCTGCCACCACCTTTGGGACTGGCAGATTCCACCCACAGGCACCCCGGGGATTGAGAGAAGCCCTTGTCCGTGACTGGGCTGGCTGCCCTCAAATGCTCTGGGGCAAATGCTCCTGCGCTTCTCACAGTTCCTGGAGAGACCTTGACCTTGAGAGACAGAGCGCTGTCTCTGGCCAGGAGTCTCATCTGAGCTGCAGCAGGCGACGGGTCCTGCCATGCCATGCAATCGATGGAGGTCTGGACAGCTGAGGACACAGCATTCCTGCCTGGTGACCGATGCTCATGCCAGAGGCATGAAATGGCCAGGCTTGTTCCTGCTCCTGGCAGCTGCTGGCTCACAGGTATCAGCGAAGGAGCCACCTGCTCCCAGCTCACAGAATTGCTTGCAGGTAGAGGCCACTGGGAGGAGGGTTGACTGTCACCAGGGTATCTGACGAAGTGTGCATGCACACGAAAGCTCATACCAAAATAAAAACTTAGTTGGTCTTTAAGGTGCTACTGAAGGAATTTTTTTATTTTACCAGGGCTATGTTTAGGGAAGTTTTTAAAATTTGATGTTTATTGTGTTTTTAATGCAGTCATACCTCAGTTTAAGTACGCTTCGGTTTGAGTACTTTCAGTTTAAGCACTCCACGGACCTGTCTGGAACGGATTAATCCACTTTCCATTACATTTAATGGGAAAGTTTGCTTCAGGTTAAGTATGGACTTCCAGAACCAATTACACTCATACTTCGGGTTAAGTACGCTTCAGGTTGAGTACTCCGCGGACCCTTCTGGAACGGATTAATCCACTTTCCATTACTCTCAATGGGAAAGTTCGCTTCAGGTTAAGTACGCTTCAGTTTAAGTACTCTGCGGACCGCCTGGAACGGATTAATTTCTGTATTTTAGAATTTCTGTATTTTAGAATTTCTGTTTTGTTGGAAGCCGCCCAGAGTGGCTGGGGGAACCCGGCCAGATGGGCGGGGTATAAATAATAAATTATTATTATAAATTATTATTATTATTATTATTAATCCACTTTCCATTACATTTAATGGGAAAGTTTGCTTCCGGTTAAGTACGGACTTCCAGAGCCAATTACACTCATACTTCAGGTTAAGTACGCTTCAGGGTGAGTACTCCGCGGACCCGTTTGGAATGGATTAATCCACTTTCCATTACTCTCAATGGGAAAGTTCGCTTCAGGTTAAGTACACTTCAGTTCTGGAACCAATTGTGTACTTAAACCAAGGTACCACTGTATTCTGTTGGAAGCCGCCCAGAGTGGCTGGGGAGGCCTGGCCAGATGGGCAGAGTATAAGATAATAATAATAATAATAATAATAATAATAATAATAATAATAATAATTCCTGCTGCTGCTGCTGCTGCTAATGCTGCTGTTAAAGGCAGGCCCAGAAAACAGGTGGGTGGGGAGAGGTTTAAGTCACTTCTTTAAGGCATGTGGCCCTTACCACTCGACCAATTGGATCTGCCACAAATGCCACACGATACTTGCTCCACACTTGTAAGAACTGGCAGCACCTAAACTTTGGAACTCCCTGCCTATTGATATCAGGCAGGCAGGCACTTTCACTGTACTCTTTCCAGCACACACTGAAAACATTTCTGTTTAGACAGCGGAATGGACTCCCTTGGAAGGTGGCAGACTTTCCTTCCTTGGAGGTTTTTAAGCAGAGGTTGGATGGCCATCTGTCATGAATGCTGTGGCCGAGATTCCTGCCTTGCAGGGGGTTGGACTGGATGACCCTCGGGGTCCCTTCCAACTCTACCATTCTAGGATTCCGTGATAATTGTGTATGCATGTTTGCCCCAAGCCCAGCTACATGACACCGCTATTGCACAAGCTACCCCAACGGAGGGGATTACAGCACGAATCGGGCAACACACCCACCTGAACTGCGCCCTCCTATCCCCAGGTCCTGTTTTCCATCGTGGAGACATGGGCAACATAGGAAGGGTATGGGCAGGCAGGAAGCTGTTGGCATCTGCCTGTCCTGAAGGACAAGGGAGTACGCCTCTGGGGGTGAAGTCAAACCGCTGGAAAATCGCAGCGCTTGCTGTGGCTGCAGAGACTGGAAACACGGAACTGCGGCCTCCCGTGTTGTTTTTGCTACATTCACAGTGCTGAAGTGGCCTGGGCCGTGCGTCTGGAGGTCCTGGGCTGCCCAGACAGCGAGGACCCCCCCCCCCCGGCCTGACTGTTGGGGTCCAAAGGAAAGCAGAGCAATCCCTTTGGCACCAGCTTGGCTGCAGGAGTTGCCAGAAGGAGGCATAAAAGGTGCCATCCAACTGGCTCCGGGACATAGCTGTCGAGTTTTCCCCTTTCTCGCGAGGAAGCCTACTCAGCATAAGGGAATTTCCCTTAAAAAAGGGGGGAGAGAACTTGACAGCTATGCTCCGGGACTCCATTCTGGATTTGTGTAGGGCTTACTCCTGAGCCTTTTCTTCTCCCAAAGATATCCCGCAAGGCAGTGGATAGGGAAGATCTGGAGAAGAGAAGGTTAAGGGGTGATATGATAGCCATGTTCAAATATATAAAAGGATGTCATATGGAGGAGGGAGAAAGATTGTTTTCTGCTGCTCCAGAGAAGCAGACACGGAGCAATGGATTCAAACTACAAGAAAGAAGATTCCACCTAAACATTAGGAAGAACTTTCTGACAGTAAGAGCTGTTCAGCAGTGGAATTTGCCGCCAAGGAGTGTGGTGGAGTCTCCTTCTTTGGAGGTCTTTAAGCAGAGGCTTGACAGGCATATGTCAAGAATGCTTTGATGGTGTTTCCTGCTCAGCAGGGGGTTGGACTGGATGGCCCTTGTGGTCTCTTCCAACTCTATGATTCTATGATTCTATGATGGGAAGAGGCGGTGGTTTTTAGTGGTTTTTTCCATTGAATTTTCCTTGCGCCTGCTTCCTATTTGACATAAAGTTGTGAGGTCATCAAGGGTGCAGTTGGAGTCTGAAGGCCATGCGTCCCCTGGTGTTCCTTTCCCTTCTCTCTGCCCTGATTTGGGGCTTACATGAGAGGGGCAGCTATGCCCCCCTGGTCTCTGGTGGGACTTGACTTCAACCAATTTGCCCTTCCGCTGCAAACAGTTGTCAAGCCGGGTGACCATAAATAGCCGCTTGGTTCTCTCGGCAGCCTAACATGGTCAAGCAGCCTTAAGACCCTGCCAGACATGGCCGCCGCCTCCCTGCCTGGATGCCTGGAGTTCCTCGCCCCATGGAAGCTTCGCTCGTAGCCACTGAATGACTTCAACAGCCACAGAGAAGCACGGCTGCGTCTCTCATCTGGCACGTGAAACCGGCACGCAGAATGTCCCATGACTGTCCTTTGCACCTCGGGATGACGTCCTTCCCTCTCACTCTGCACATCATGTTTCCTGCACCTGATCCTGCTCTCTCTGTGCTGCTCAAGAGGAGGCACAGGCCTGGATGCAGAGGGGAGACATTCTTCCCCCGCTCACACTTCCCTTTTCTGGAAATGCAATCTGCCCTGGATTCTGGCCAAGACTTCATTCCAAGTACAGCTCCACCAGGCTCAGCTCAGCCACAAACCTGAGGCTACCAGAGGGCGCTTCGGGAATTCATGATTTCATTCAAGAGTTCATTTCATTTGGTAGCGTTCCACCAAATGCCACGGGAAAACTCCCATTTATAAATCCATCTCTTTTCTGTTCCTTGAGAGTAGGCTGCTGCAGAAACTTAACTTGCCCATTCTGATTTCACCCCCCCTCTGTGTGGCAGCTGCCAAACCTTCAAGGAGCAAGAGACCCAGATGTTTTTGTGCATAAACGTTTCACAAGTCTTTATGCTGTTGTGAGGGCTGCCTAAGCTCTCTTGGTGGAAAGCTTGTTGGGGATTTCACTGGGGATGGACAGGGTAAAACATTTCAGGGATCAAGGAATTATGAGAATGTGGGTGCTTTTTTTATTTAAATATTCATACTGTATGTTTTCCTTTTACAAGGCCATCACAAGGCAGAGTAGAACAAGTGAAATACTATTACACTCCATTCTGGTCTCCAAGTAGTGAGAGACTCTGGAGTTCCAGGCTCTTATGAAGGTCAGCAGAGACGGTGGTGTCTTTAGTATATCTGGTTTTATCAGGGCCGGCGCGTCCATTAAGGCAAACTAGGCAGTTGCCTAGGGCGCCAAAATGGAGGGGGCGCTGGCACGACGGGGAGCGCTGCTGGCTTCACAGGGCTCGCTCTGCCGTGCAGCCGCTGTGCCCCGACGCCGGTGCAACCCAGGTGTGCCCGGAGCGCTGAGGGCAGCAGCGTATGGAGGACACATGGGGTGAGAGCAGCCTCTTCCCACGGCGCGCATGCACCAGAGCCGGGCCTTCGGCTCCAGGCGCCGGCGCTGCACTCTACTTCTCGGGCAGGCGGGAGCAGCTGCTGTTGCACCCGGGGGTCCATGGCTGAAGCCCGAGGGCGGCCAGAGCAACCCAGCCGTCAACGTCGCAGGTAAGTGGGAGGGGCACTGGGAAGGGAAGGGGGTGAAGACTGGGCCAGGCCCACAGGGAGGAGGCAGGTACCCGGGGGGGCACCAGAAGGTGATCTCGCCTAGGGCGCAAAAAACCCTAGCACCAGCCCTGGGTTTTATTGACACATATCTACAACCTGAGAAGAAGATGGAGGGTCCCGCAGCCTTAACACCCCAAAAGCTCTTCCTTCTCAGCTATTCACAGCTTTGGATTCAGCACAGATCAACCACCTCTCTGTTTCCCCAGCTTCCAACTCAGTTCTCTCACACGCTGCTGTGTCTCGTTTCTCTACCTACCTAGTAGCCAGGTGAGGCCATGTTAACCTGAAGAGCTCCCTCACTTAGCTGTGGCTCTTGCAACTGAACCCATTCTTTTGGTTCAGGTAGGTAGCCATGTTGGTCTGACGCAGTCAAAATAAATAAATAAAAATTAAAAATTGTCCAGTAGAGACCAACTAAGTATGTTCTGGGTATAAGCTTTCGTGTGCATGCTTATACCCAGAACAAACTTAGTTGCTCTCTGAGGTGCTACTGGACAATTTTTAAAATCTTTTTTATTTATTTCTATTCTTTTGGGATGCTGATGAGGACACTTAAGAGGCCAGCTGAGGTCATTGTCTTGCAAAGAAATGTGCATGACCAATTCAACGACTTCCTTGGTTAGATCCTAACCTGTACTGGGCACCAGACCACCCCCCCCCCCCAAAAATGGAAGGCAGTCAGGGCATCATCCAGTCCAGACTCCCCCCAAGCCAGCCAGAACACAATAAACATTGCCCAGCTGTGAGTCTTGAAGGCTGCTCCCTGCAAGGCCCTTTCCACCTGGCCTAGGGGGCGGGGCCCACACTCCTGGGGAGATGGGAGGGACATTGATATGCCTGACAACAAATCTTCATTATTGGATTCTTTTGCCCCATCTTTTTGTGCCTGCCAAACAGCTGTGCCATGATTATGATGTTTTATTCTCTTGTTAATTATGCCGTTTTAAATGTGCATTTCATATTTGACTTCACTTAGCAATGTTTTCTTTTGAAATGTTTAAGGTTTTTTGTTAACTTGGTTTGTGTTAAATATGTATTCTGTAGTTGAGCTCCTTTGTAATATTTTATTTTGAAATCTTTAAGATAATATTTTAGTTTCCTGTTAATTATGTTGCTTGGACTGTATACTTCTTCAGAAATTCTTGATTCTGGATTGTTTTATTGGTGTTTAATGTGCTGTAAACCTCTTTGAGGTCTTTCTTAAAAATATAAACTGGTATAGAAATGAAAATAATAATAATAATAATAATAATAATAATAATAATAATAATAATAATAAAGAAATGCATAAAGGGTTTGAGTTCAGAATAAAGTAAGGGGAATGTTCAACCTGCATGAACTGGCCACAGTCTCTGATTCACAGCTATTTGTCCTTCTCGTTGAGCCTCATGGGCCGCCTCTGATGTCGCAGAGCCCATGAAGTTGCAGCACAAGGCTGCAATAAAGCGAGATAACGCTCACTGGCTGGTTGTTGTCCACGAGCACTTCCCTGAAGCTAATCCTGGCGAACTCTCTGCCCTTTCATCTTTGCTCAGCTCACCTGGACAGCAAAGCTCCTGTCGCCTCCGGCAGAGCATATTGCGAGCCTCACATGCCGTGTTGCATGGCAACCTTGTTTTTCTGTTTGCAGGCAACCCATGGAGACGAGGGCCATCAACAGCTATTAGCCAGGCTTTGAGGAGGAAGAGCGTCAGAAGAGGACTGACTGCTGCCTTCACAAGACCAACTCAGCCCAAAGATCCATCTAGCCTAGCCTCCCGCCAATGACGGCTTGCTGTGATCTTTGCAGCCTGGGAGCAACTGCTAATCCAGAATGCTGGAGTAGATGGACTTTTGGCTTCTGTTCTGAGGCCGTTGAACTTGGAGATCCCTGTGGCACCTGCCCAGCTGAAGAGCGCAAAGCTCCAAGCACCTGCAACAGTCTTGCCGTCAAATGGTTGTTAAGATACGGCCCTGGAAGTCACCCTCATGTTCACCCATGGCACAGACATCCCAAGGTCTGTGGAATGGATGCTATTTCTGACTCCTGGGAACTCCTAGAGAGATTCCTCCCCACGCACCAAGACACGTCAAAAGCTCTCCCTAAAGATTCTAAAGACAGAAGTGTTGTTTTGGGGAGACAGGGAGCAGGCAGGTGTGGGGGACTCCCCGGTCCTGATGGGGTAACCGTGCTCCTGAAGGACCAGGTATGCAGCCTGGGAGTCATTTTGGACTCCCAGCTGTCCATGGAGGCGCAGGTTAATTCTGTGTCCAGGACAGCTGTCTGCCAGCTCCATCTGGTACGCAGGATGAGACCCTCCCTGCATTTCTGAGCACAATTCAAAGTGTTGGTGCTGACCTTTCAAGCCCTAAACGGCCTGGGCCCAGTAGACCTGAAGGAGCGTCTCCACCCCCATCGTTCAGCCCAAACACGGAGGTCCAGTTCTGAGGCCTTCTGGCGGTTCCCTTCCTGTGAGAAGCAAGGTTAACAGGGAAACGGGCAGAGGGCCTTCTTGGTGGTGGCGCCTGCCCTATGGAATGCCCTCCCATCAGATGTCAAGGAAATAAACATCTATCTGACTTTTAGAAGACATCTGAAGGCAGCCCTGTTTAGGGAAGTTTTTAATATTTGATGTTTTATTGTGTTTTTAATGTTCTGTTGGAAGCCACCCAGAGTGGCTGGGGAGGCCTAGCCAGATGGGTGGGGTATGAGTAATAAATTGTTGTTGTTGTTGTTGTCGTCGTCGTCGTCTTCATTTTACTTGTAGATAGCAGGTAGTAGCCTTTCCGGTAACATCTCATGGGGCAGATTCCTCCAGCAGAAGTGGAGCAGAACCACAAAAGGGATCAGCTCAGACTCTGTCCAGGTCCATGGCAACCAACACCCTTATTCAGCCTTCCAAAAATATTACCCAATTTTTGGGGAGGTTGTGTTAAACTTGGTACATATTATAATGTATGGTGGGAATGTAAATTGGCGCAAGATTGTTTTATTTTAATCTGGATGGAAATTATAAATGTTACTGAAGAAACTATTGTTTGTTGTCCAAAATTAACATTACTAAATATTTTGATGATACCAGTGTAAGATATATGGTCAAAATAATTGATCTTATATATAACTTCTGCATCACAAATAGTAATTGGTACTCAGTGGGAAACAGCCCGAAATCTGGCTGTGGGTGCTTGGCACCACGAACTCTTGAATAGAGCTGTAATGGTGAAAATTATGTATAATGTGAGATTTTGACAAGGACTAGAACTCCCACTTTTAATATTATTTGACATTCCTAAATTACATATACAATGGGACCATCATTTTCAAGACAAACCTCATCACAAGCCTGGCAAATTGGGAATGAGACTTGATAATCAGATAACATTGATATTCTTTAGTTGGTTATTTTAACCCATGTTCACCTGAACTCATTCTACATGCCTGTTTCCCTTGTTTGGATTTTCACCTGCTGTTATAACTGCTCTGTTTTCTTATATGTTGTAAAACGAAATTGAAAAGCTTCGCCCGAAAGAAAACACGAAACACCCGAATTGTGCAAAGTGCAGAGGGTGGTGAGTTAGGGTCCTGAGAAAGCACACATGTTCTCCAGGTGAGCATCTTACATGCGAGCATCCCTCACCTGTAGCAAGGGATGGTGGGATGTTTGTGCAAGTCTTGGGTTTTCTCCTGTCACACGGAGGACGTGTGTCGGCAAGGGAGTCTTTGAAAAGTCTGGCCCAAGTCGAAATGCAAGCCAGCAGCAATAAAAGCTCTTTCCCAGCCAGCCACGAGACCGAGACCGGCCACTTAGTGTTTTATGGCCTCGGGAATGTGGAGGACATTCTGGGTTTTGCCGGGAAATGACAAGGCTGCTTGAAGCAATGCAGCAACAAAGGGGAAAGAAGTTTGAGGGGACTTGAAGCTCAGCCCCCTATCCCTGCAAGGCTTCCCCTGGTAGAGCCACAAGGACTGGTTTGGGACAACACTGGCTTCCTTCCCCACAAGAAGCCCGGAAGTCTCCATGCAAAGTTATGTGTGTTCTATTTCTTGGTATCTCAACCCATCTCAGATTGGCCTGACTTCCCGCATAACAATTCTGATCGAAGGTGAGGAACGGATCCTCAAGCATTCCAAATCGGAACAACCCTGGTAATGATTCCCAAAGGATATTTGCATGCTTTAGGTTCCAAGGAGATCAAAGCCATGTTTAATTCGTTACGTCCCTCCAGGACTGTTAACTGCCAATAAATAAATAGAGATGGGAAGAATGGAAAGCAAAGGAAATCCCAGATATCAAGGACTGGTTCACAAAAGTTTAGCATTACTTAGAATCACAGCGTTGTAGAGTTGGAGGGGATCCTGAGGATCATCTAGTCCAACCCCCTACTATGCAGGAATTACAGTTAAAGAGGCCCTGACAGAGGACCATCCACCTTCTGGTTAAAAACCTCCAAGGAAGAGTCTCCATCTTTCCAAGGGAGTCCATTCCATGGCTGAACAGCTCTTCCCCTCAGAACATTCTTCCCAACATTGAGTGGGAATCTCCTCTCCTGTAACTTGAATCCATTGGGTTGAGTCTGACCCTCCAGAGTAGGAGAAAGCAAGCTGGCTCCACCTTCAGATATTTGAAGATCTCTCTCCTATCTCCTCTCAGTCTCCTCTTTCCCAGGCTAAACATACTCCTTCAATCTTTCCTCATACGGCTTGCTTTCCAGACCCTTGATCACCTCGGTTGCCCTCCTCTGCACACCTTCCAGCTTGTCAACATCCTTCTTAAATTGTGGTGTCCATACCTGGACACAGTATTCCAGGTATGGTCTGACTAAGGCAGAATAGAGTGGTACTCTTACTTCCCTTGATCTGGACACTAGACTTCTGTTGATGCAGCCTAGATTAGCATTAGGCTTTTTATGCTGCTGCATCACATGGTTGGCTCATCTTAAGCTTGTGAGCGACTAAGACCCCAAGATCCTTTTCACATATACTACTGGAAAGCCAGCTGCCCCCCCCCCACATCCTATATTTGTGCATCCAGTTCTTCAGGACAAAGTGCAGAACCTTACCTTTGTCCCTGTTGAAATGCATTTTCTTAGCTTGGGCCCAGTTCTCCCATCTGTTAAGGTCATTTTGAATCCTGATTCTGTCTTCTGCTGTTTTAGCAGCCCCTACCACTTAGTTGAAGAGTCGGACACAACTAAACGACTAAACAAAAACAACCTGTTTGGACGCGGGTTGCGCCAAGGGATGCAGGTGGCGCTGTGGTCTAAACCACAGAGCCTAGGACTTGCTGATCAGAAGGCCGGTGGTTCGAATCCCCGTGATGGGGTGAGCTCCCGTTGCTCAGTCCCAGCTCCTGCCTACCTAGCAGTTCAAGAGCACGTCAAAGTGCAAGTAGATAAATAGGTACCGCTCTGGCGGGAAGGTAAACGGCGTTTCCGTGTGCTGCTTTGGTTTCGCGAGAAGCAGCTTAGTCATGCTGGCCACATGACCCGGAAGCTGTACGCCGGCTCCCTCGGCCAGTAAAGCGAGATGAGCACCGCAACCCCAGAGTCGTCCGTGACTGGACCTAATGGTCAGGGGTCCCTTTACCTTTAGCTTTACCAGTTTGGTGTCACCTGTAAATTTGATGAGCCACCCCTCTATTCCTCCATCCGAAAGAGAGCCCTGAACCGCTTGCCTGGCCCTGCTAGCTAACTTCTGCAGCCCTTTGCAGAGGCAGAATGCTCTGCTGCACAGGATGTTTTGCTTTCCTGAGAAGCCACCCTGCGCTGCAGCTGCTCCAACCCCTGGCAGCCCTTCCAAAAATGCTCAGGGTTGAGCATCCAAGCATCATTTGTCATGCAACCCTTTCGGCTCTGCAACGAGGCCTAGCGCTAGCACCCCAACAGGGGCAAAAAACAAGAATTCCATGCGGGAGGTGGGAGGTTGGCCTAGCACATCACCCAAGCTCCATTGGGAGCGACTGAATGCCAACAATTGCGGAACAGCAACATTATGAATCGGCAGCCGCTTTCCCCACCAATAACAGCAAAAAAAGGGGGGGGAGCCACAATGTGGAAATGCGGAAACTGATTTCTGGACTTCTGCCAATCAGTGACTCTTTCCAAACTCATCTCCTACGGGGAATCTGCCTGCTTTTGCAGTCGAGAACACAACGTCCGAAATACAGTACAGCCACATGTTTGCGCTTGATTTCAACAGCAGGGCAGGATTATGCCAGGCTTTCCTGTTACTCGGTGAGTAGCGGGCATGTCATCCCTTTTGCTCTCCTGCAAAATGCTCAGCTGGGACACAGGACAACGGCCTGATTGGCAGCCAAGTAGAATGAAGGCATGTTGAGTCATTCTCCTTTCCTAAACGGGCACAGATCTGACGTCAGGGAGGGCAACACTCAGAAACTGTCAGGAAATCCGTTTCGCCTCCCTGAACTCTCTGCTGATGACTCGTGAGTTGCTGTTCTCCCCCAGAATAATTTCAAAGGGAGACTCCCTTAGAGGTTCTTAAGCAGAGGTTGGATTGACATCTGCCATGGATGCTTTAGCTGAGATTCCTGCATTGCAGGGGGTTGGACTAGAGGACCCTTGGGATCCCTTCCAACTCTACTTTTCTGTGATCCCAACAGGATAAATCTGAATTAGAACCAATAGCAATATTAGACTCTTTTCACTTCAGCTCAGATTGAGACAATGGTTTTATGTCACCCTACGAGTGCTAACGGGACGCTGTGGTCTAAACCACTGAGCCTAGGGCTTGCCAATCAGAAGGTTGGTGGTTCGAATCCCCGTGACGGGCTGAGCTCCCATTGCTCGGTCCCTGCTCCTGCCCACCTAGCAGTTCGAAACCACGTCAAAGTGCAAGTAGATAAATAGGTACCGCTCCGGGGGGAAGGTAAATGGCGTTTCCGTGCACTGCTCTGGTTCTCCAGAAGCAGCTTAGTCATGCTGGCCACATGACCCAGAAGCTGTACGCTGGCTCCCTTGGCCAGTAAAGCGAGATGAGTGCCGCAATCCCAGAGTCATTCGCAACTAGGCCTAATGGTCAGGGGTCCCTTTATCTTTACGAGTGCTAACGGGACGTGGGTAGCACTGTGGTCTAAACCACAGAGCCTAGGGCTTGCCGATCAGAAAGTCAGTGGTTCGAATCCCCACGACGGGGTGAGCTCCCGTTGCTCGGTCCCTGCTCCTGCCAACCTAATAATTCAAAAGCACGTCAAAGTGCAAGTAGATAAATAGGTACCGCTCCGGCGGGAAGGTAAACGGTGTTTCCATGCGCTGTTCTGGTTCGCCAGAAGTGGCTTAGTCATGCTGGCCACATGACCCAGAAGCTGTACGCCGGCTCCCTCGGCAAATAAAGCGAGATAAGCACGCAACACCAGAGTCGTCCACAACTGGACCTAACGGCCAGGGGTCCCTTTACCTTTACCTTTACGAGTGCTAACAAACAATGCTCAGATAATTGCATTGTCAGCCATGAGAACATAAGAAGAACTTGCTGGATCAGGCCCAATGGCCATTCCAGTCCAGCATCCTGTTGTCACAGGGGCCATTCAGATGCCCCAAAGGGAAACCTGCCAGCAGGATTTGAACACAAGAGCCCTCTCCCATCCCACGATTTCCAGTAACTGGTATTCAGAAGCATTGCTGCCTCTGTGGTCTTAACCCCTTTACATGCTAGCTTGCAAGAATATATACAATTAGATTTGGCTGCAAAGGTGAACAGAACTGTACACTGGATTCCAAGTGCAGCCACACCATAGATGTGCATAATGGCATTAAATCAGCAGTTTTCTTCCCCCCCCCTTTCCTTTCCTAACTATCCCTAACCTAGGATTTTGCCGTATACTGATTTAAATTCCTTTCTGTTTTGCCTTCCCACCCAGCTGTCAACATGTAAAAACATCGTGCAAATAAGATCAGCTCTGAATTGTGTATCACATGAATGGAGTGTATTCCCCTGAGACCTGGTGAAATGGAATGGAAGTGCGAGTCACCAGAGGCAAGGCGCTACCGAAGCGGGGAGCCAACACAGAAGAGACCCTGCTCTACGTGCCTCAGCCTAAGGGGTTGTCCTGAGCAATGCCCCACCAGTGCTCCAGGAGTCCCAATTGGGGTGGTGGTGGCATGGCATCCCAACATGTAGCACCCAGTGGCTCCCATGGAGTCATCTCATTGTAGCAAATAAGAAGTTGCTAGAATCCTGCTTGCTGGTTTCTCTGCTTCCTTGGAGGTTTGTAAGCAGAGCCTGGGGGGCCATCCCTTATAGATGCTTTAATTCCACGATGCTACTGATCCATCGGTGCTATTCTAATATTCTTATTTGGGTCGGTAGGGTGGAGGCAACTGTCTCCTCAGCTAAGTGAGATGCGCTGGGTCTCCACCTCTCTGGAGACGTCGAGCATAACTGGGGTGGGGGCAGAAGCAGAAAAAGTGGGAGCCCCCATTCTCTCCTCCCCATTTACAGCCGTGCTGCGCAGACGGGCACCGGCGCCTGAGGTCTCGCACAGAATCCTCTCCCGGAAACATCCCAGAAAGGCCCCACCTAACTACGCCCGGACTCCTCGGATCGCTCCCTGGAGCGCAGAGCGCCACGTTGGAAAACGACCGCATTAGTGCAGGCGCGTCTCCAGAAGCTGCAACCCTCCCTAGGCGCACTTCATAGGCCCCGGGCCCAGTGCGCCAAACGGGGCTGGCTTCCGAGTCAAGGTGCTATGGATCGCGCTGCGCCGACCGCCTCACCGCCTGGGAAGAGTCCCTGGGCAGATTCTTCTGCAGCCGCTTTGGTCCAAGTTTGGGGGGGGGGCGGCTTTTGGTTTTTGTTTGTTTGTTTGTTTGTTTTTGGAACGCAACGAGAGGGGAAACATGACGTCACGAGGTGAGAGGGGCAGCTGCCGCCAAGGGACTTCGACTTTCTGAAGGGCTGCTGCCACGTGGAGGGGGAGCCACCTTGTTCTCCTGCTGCTTCAGAGCAGAGAACCCGACCCAGTGGATTCAAATGACAAGGAAGCCGATTCCTACTAAACCAGATTCCTGCATTGCAAGGGGGTAGACTAGAGGACCCTTGGGGTTCCTTCCAACCCTGCGATTCTATGACGGGGCGTTTTGTCTGCATAGATAAGTAGGAGAATCCAGAAATGGGGGTAGGAATGAAACCCCGAATTGCGTCATACTAGTCATTTGTGGAGAGAGCTATTACTACGCATTTTCATCGGACAAATAAACTCTCCTGGAGCGTCACGCGCATCCCAGTAGTTCCTTTGTAACTTCAAGGTGTTGGGTGTTTGGGGGCGGGGGGGCGGGTGAGCCATGTGGCCTCAGGTGGGCTCTCTGCGGTATTATTTCTTCCTCTCTGTTTCATTTTAGATATTTATATACCGCTTTTCGGGCAGACCCCACCAAAGCGGCTAACATAGGATGACCGTCAGGAGAAACGTCCCTGGGAAAAGCAGTTGTCCTGCAAGGCGAAGAAATGCGAGTGGCAGCGGAGAGACCAGGGTTCAAATCCTCCACTCGAGCATGAAGCTCGCGGGCTGTGACCGTCTCTCGTCCCGACCTACCTCACAGGGTTGTTGAGGGGATTAACGGAGGAGGAGGAGAGCCATCTTGAGAATGTGGGGTGTAAATGCAATACATAAACGAAATCAATGAAAGGTGTTTGTTTAGAAACAGCTGCCAGTGCGGGTTCTGCCCTCCCCTCGGGGCAGAGGAAGGAGACAACTTCGCAATGGCCATCCCTGCCTCCTGTGGCAGAGAGTTCCGTGGGTTAACTTTGCTCTGCGTGAAGAGGGACTTGCTTTGATCCGTCCTGCTTCCTCCAAGCTTCGGCTTCCTGGGATGTCCACGATTTCTCCTGTTCTGAGAGAGGCAATGAAACTTCTCTCTTTCTCCTTTCTCCTCGCCATTGCATAATTTTATAGACTTCCTGCCCCTCGCCTTTTCTCCGTTTCTTCTCAGGGATTCGCTCCGTCCCTTTTTTCACTCGGGCGGCCCTTTCCTGGCACTTTCATTAATAGAGCTTCCATGACCACCAAATGGCACCGGCGTTCGCCGTCCAAGGAGAGCTCTTCTCGGCCCACAAATGCAGAGCCGGAGAAGGGATTCCGGCAGACGCCTTTCTAAACCGATCCCGCGCCAGCTTTAAATCCCGCAGGATCTTCCCTCTTCCCTTTGCGGAGCTGGGAAGCGCGGGATCTTCCCGGGAGAGATCTCGCCGCTGCTGCGCCCGCTGGAAAACTCCCCGCTTCTTTCGCAGCCAAAGGTCCGAACCAAGAGTTGGCGAAGCCTGATCTCAGGCACGCGGCGGGCGATTCCAGTTCGGGGCCGCGGGCTTTAACTTCCCCAACCCCCAGTGATAGGGGAGGCTCGGCAGCTCGCCGGCAGAGCACCTGCCCTGCATTGCAGAGGGTTGGACTACATGTCTCTGGAGGTCCCTCTTCCAACTCCACTATTCTGTGCTTCTATGATTCCATGCAGAAGGTCCGGTCCCCGTTTCCAAAGGGCCACCAGGCAGGGAGCGGCTGGGGAGCTGCTCGGCGGGGCAAAGTTGGGATCGCTCCGTAAGGATGAGGAGCCTTCGCGTGTCATGCAGTCACAGTATCACAGAACTGTAGAGCTGGAAGGGGACCCTGCGGGGTCATCTAGTCCAACCCCCGGGGATCGCAGCCCAAGAATCCCTGACAGGTTAGCCAGCCACCCAACCTCTGCTTGACAAGATCCAAGGGAGGGGAATCCGCCACCTTCCGGTGTCTCCCTATGAGGCAGACTTTCGTGGCTCACGCAATTCCCGGAGAGGCCTGGCGTTCTCTAAGCTCCGTCTCAAATGCGACATTTCTAAGGGACGCAAAATCCCGCTTCTGCCGATTGGAACGTGGGCACCGCTTCGTGACCGCTAGAGTGCGGCTGTTGTTGTTGTTGTTGTTGTTGTTGTTGTTGTTGTTGTTGTTGTTGTTGTTGTTGTTGTTGATTTTCTTTGTTTACAAAAAGTACGCGCATTTTTGTCTCTTTTTCCAGGTTGTATAGAGCGCGGTTCTGAGGGGGCCAGATTCCAGCCCCACCTCGGAGAAGGTCCCCCTGGGCTCCTCCTTCCCGCGGTCCAATCTCAGTTATCCATCTGCAGACTGGGAATATAAGGATAACACGGCCGTGGGCGGGGGGAGGGCGATCCAGGGGCAAGGAACAGAAGAACCTAAGAAGAGCATGCCGGATCAGGCCAGCTGGACCATCTAGTCCAGAATCCGAGAGCAAGAGCCCCCCCCCGCCCCCCGCGGCTCCTAGCAAGTGACCTTCAGAAGCCTTGCCGCCTTCCACTGCGGAGGCTGAGCAGAGCATCGCGGCCAGGAGTCAACTCCCTCCAGCATTGGTCTTTTATAAAGCCGTCCAAGTTGGGGCCATCATTGCCTCCTGTGGAAGGGAGTTCCATAGTTCGTCTCTGCGCTGCGTGAAGGACTTTTTTTCTGTCTGCCTTGATTTCACCCACATTCAGCTTCTTTGGATTCCCACGAGTTTTGGTGTTATGAGAGAGGATGAAAAACATTTCTCTCTCCACTTTCTCCAGGCCAGGTATAATTTTATATACTTCTGACCTGTCGCCTTTTCTCCGGACTAAAAAAATCCCAAGCGCTGCCATATTTCTTCCTAGGGGGAGTGCTGTACCCCTTCGATCACCTTTTCTGAATATTTTCCAACTTTAGACCACTGGAAACCTCCCCAAACACGCGCTTATATTTCCTAGCCTAGCAATAGAATCCAGTGTTGGACAGGGGTTGAACCCTCGCTCCCGTCCCATTTCGAGGTGGGGGGGGGGGGATTCCACCAGGCGGAGTCTCTGCAAAGGGGGACCGTGGAAACTCGAGGCTTCCCGCCTGGCATATACTACTTGAAAATGCACCAGCGAAATTAAGCGTAGCATCGTTGCAAGCAAAAAGTCACTTTTGTTCCTGGCGTTAAATTATCCCTTGTTTTAACTTCCTGGGAGGGTCTTCGTTCACATTTCGTTACGCCAAAATTATCGCCCCCGATTGGGGGTTTATAAAGATTTTTCAAGGGCGCAAGGGAACGTTTACAAAAAGGGGATGGAGGCCGAATCAACAAATCCGAAATAATGCTGTAAAAGTTTCTAAAATAATTCTATTGACACGGAATGGCCGAGGATGGGATCCCCAGACCCCGTTTTTCCACCCACCCACCCTCTACGAGAGGCGCGCTACGAATTCGGGGTAGCCAGTCGAGCTGCAGTCTTTAAAACTTTCTGTCTTTTGGGGCGGAGGTTGGAGTTTCGAATTTGTTTTTTATATAGAATTTGTTTATATGTGCATGTATATAGAAAGCCAAAACGAATTCTCAAAGCGTTGGCTAATTCGGTTTTATGCTGTATTTTGCATTTGTAGGTCGCTTAGAGATAAATATCGTTAATAATAATTTTCATTGTGAAACAATATAAAGCATCGAGTTACGGTTTTCCTCTGGACGAGATACATGAGTTGAGGTTGTCAGCCTCGATGGCACCAGAACAACAGCTCAGCCACCGAGTGAAATCCAGCGACGACAGCACAGGAGGAGACCAGCGGCGGCGGATCGGGCCCAATCCGGGGTCCCCGCGCGGCGTCTCCGGCCCTCCTTTTCCCGCCCGGATGGATCCTCAGGATCTGGCATCAAGAAGAGGGAGAAGGAAGAGCCCCCGGTCAGTTACGGCCGCTCTTCCCACCCTCTTCTAAAGCCGCCCAAGTTGGTGGCCATCCCATCCTCCTGAGGGAGGGAGTTCTGTGGGTTAACTCTGCGCTGCGTGAAGGACTTTTGCCTGTCCTGAAACTGCCTTCAGTTTCGCGAGAGAGCAATTTTTACGAGAGCAAAACCTTTCTCTCTCTCTCCACTTTCTCCACGCCGGGCTTCCTTTTATACCCTCCTATCACGTCGCCTCTTCCTCGCTTTTTCTCTTTACTAAAAAGTCCCCCCCAAAGCTGCCCCCATCCTTCGCAGGGGAGTCGCTCTACCAGCTTCAGGATCTTCGACTGCCTTTTCCGAAACGTTTTGCGCCCGCAGCAGCGCCGCACCGCAGACTTGCCCATTCGACGCCGGCGATTTCATTTTCTATCCCTTTCCTTGTGATAAAGATCGTTGCTGGTATTTCCCCCTTGTTGTTGTTGTTTAGTCGTTTAGTCGTGTCCGACTCTTCGTGACCCCATGGACCACAGCACGCCAGGCACTCCTGTCTTGCACTGCCTCCCGCAATTTGGTCAAACTCATGCTCGTAGCTTCGAGAACACTGTCCTTCGAGAACACTTTCCCCCTTAAAAATCATTTCTAGAGATCACCAGAACAGCCTCGAAGCCGAGGGAGGCGTGGAACCGGAGCGGCTTTGGAGCGCGAAACCGGAGCGGCTTTGGAGCGCGAAACCGGAGCGGCTTTGGAGCGAATTCTGGACTGAATTCAAATCCGGGGGGTTTCCCCAAAAATCTGGACCAAAGGTCTCTCCCCCATCCCACGACCAGCGCGCACTGCCCCGATCCCTGAAGTTCACCAAACACAAATTCAGTAACCATTAATTAAGCTAAAATATTTTTAATTTTTTTCCCAGGGGTTAGTGGGGACATGCAAAAATACATTTCCTCTTTCTTGTTTTTTTTTCTTTCCTGGATATTTTCTTAGAAAAAGGCTTGGAAATAAACGCGTTTGGTTGCGGGCGGGGTCAGTTCCTACCTGGACGTCCCTTTGGGGCCCCTTTTCTCTAATACATTTGGGTGGCTCGTTCCCCCCAAAGTCTTGCCCCCCTCCCCTCCCTCCGGGGCAGCGCTCGGGGCTCCCGGGGTAGCGGCGGCGGCGGCGGCAGGGGGTGTTGCGCGCGCCTCGGGGTCCCCGCCTCCCCCGCCCGCCCGCGCCGCCTCCCCCGCCCCAGGCCGGGCAGGGAGGGGCCGGGCCGCGGCCGGGCGAGTTGTGCAACCCGGCGCGCCTTATAAAAGGGTCGCGGCGGCGATGGAGCCTCAGAAGCCCGGCGGAGGCAGCGCGAGAGAGGTGAGCCGAGCTGGGGGGAGGAGGCGGGGGGGAGGGAGGGCAGGGGTGATGGAGAGGTTGCTCCAGGGGTGAACCTCCCTTATCGATCCGCTTTGGACTGTCAGGACTCCTGGGGCCAAGCTGTTTGCTCGCACGGCGCTGGAAGCCCAAGAGTGCCTCTGAGCGCATGCAGACATCCTTGGTCGCTTGGTCGCAGGCTAGGCGTTGAGGCTTCCAGACTAGAGGAAAGTCACGAAGTTTTGCCTGTCCGGTGGGGTACCCGGACCTCTCACTTTTCTTCCCACAAATCCCCATCCCTCTGGGAGAAAAGGCTGGAGGAGCTCAGCCGGCCTTTCCCTCCACGTGCGTCTAGCTCCGGCTTTTTCCTGACTGCCGCTTCCCTCAGTTCCCAGCGGCAAGGTGGATTGTTTCCGCCTGTCCCGCCCGGGCACCTCTTCCGAAGGCCAGCCCTGCAAATTGGGAGGCTGGGAGGGGAGACGCTGGGCCTCCGGCGAGGGTGCGGTCTTCCCGGACCCCCTACCGTCTCCATCTCCCATTCACTGCCTCGCCAAGGAGACTGACCAGTTGAGGAGCGGGGGAGGGCAGGGCGGCGTGTGTTGGGGTGGGGAGTCGGAGGGCTTTCCGCCCCGCCCGAGGCCGAGGGGGCGTCCACACTGCCGCCCCGGACTGACCTCGCTTCACCCCGGGAGGCCGGGCTGGGCCGGTTCTGAGGAGGAGGACTAACTCGCTCCAGCTCCGCTTGCTTTTGCGAAATGGAAAAGGCAGATCAGCTGCCACGAAGGGAGGGAGGCGGAGGGGCCGGAGGAAAGACCCCGAGAGAGCATATGCAGAGCGCCCGTGCTGGGCTTAGCAGGCCTCGCGGTGCGGCTGGACAAGGGTGAGCCTCGGGATCTCCCGATTCTGAAGTAAAGAGGCGGGGAGGGGGAGGTCAGTCTGAAAAGGGGAGCCCCAGGGGTTTGTCCGCCCCCCCCCCTGGCATCCTTCATCCGAGCCCCCTCCCCCAAGCTCTGAACCTGGGAAATTGGAGCAGGATGAAGCCAAGCAAGCGCCCAGATTTCTCCCTGGGGCTCTGACTCTGAGAACTGCTCTTCTAGACAAGCTGGGCCTGGATGGGGAAGAGAGTGAGGAACGTGGGGTGTGGACTGGTGCATGAGAATTGGGGGTGGGGGTGGACTCTGCTCTCCTAGAAAATGGTCCCCCCAGTCTTTTCGGGAAGGTCAGTGGCTCAGTGCACTGCTGTGTATGTAGACGATAAGAAGAATCATGGAATGACAGAGTTGGAGGGGACCCCCAAAGGCCATCTAGTCCAACCCCCTCCAATGCAGCAACCACAACCAAAGAATCCCCAAAGAGCCTGGCAGGATCAGGCCAGGGGCCCATCTAGTCCACCCTCCTTTTCTCACAGCGGCACAGAAAGTCACCACAAAGGTCGCTGGCACAATCTCCATGGACAAGGCTGGGGGAGTTTCCCCACCTGAAATCCTGGAGGGTCCACTAGAACTAGACTGAGCCCAGTGCTCTGCCTCTAATGTAGGACAGCCGCTTCCTCCATTACTTATCTGATCTGCTGGCTCCAAGGTCCTACTTCCACAGGAGGCCTGTCGGCACCAGGCTCCTGCAAACGAAACAGACCAGGGGGTAGCCTGATCAGCCCCAAATGCCAGGCTGGGCAGTGGGCACCGTCAGGTGGCAGTGGAGGGGCAGAACCCAAGTGGTGAGTGACCCAACTTTGCAGGCCATGGGTTTGGGTAGCCTTCTGCTCAGGTAAGAGGGATCCTTAGATATCCTTGGACTCTGGGTTTCTCCGCAATACTCCAAGCGCAGGCCTAGCATTGCTTCGCTTTCTTAGGCCCATTGAATCCTAGAATCGTAGAGTTGGAAGGGACCCCAAGGGTCCTCCAGTCCAAACCCCTGCAATGCAGGAATCTCAGCCACTGCATTCAATGACAGGTGGCCATCCAACCTCTGCTTAAAAGCTCTTCTCGGGAGGCACTTGGAGTAGCTTTTCGAGAGCTTAGGAAATTCCCTTTGGGTTTCAGACAGGGAGTCTCTCCCAACCCTAGCTGGTCAGAGCATGGTGCTGAGAACGCCAAGGTTTCAGATTTGATGAGCCCTGTAGGGAACAGCTGCATATCCCTGCATTGCAGGGGGTTGGACTGGATGGCCCCTTGGGGTCCCTTCCAAGTTCAGAGAAGCCTCCACTTAGCTGTGCTGCTGGCCCCGGATTCCTCATTTAGCCGTCGTGTTTCCCGCTTTGTTATCACTGCGGTCGGATTTATGTAACACCCGTTTGTGGGGGGGGGGTGATGTGCAGCTGGATGGCCACGGGCCTCGGCCCTAAGAAGGCAGGCAGGCAGGCAGGCAGGCTCTGTTCCTGCTTGCCACTGACAGCCAGATGTTGCCAAAACTGTCAACGGCACTGCTTGGAATTCTCAGAAAACACACATGCCCAACGGGCCCTGCGGATTTGCTGGGTTGCCTTAATTTCCTGCCCACCTCTTGCACGGAGTCCTTCTTCCTTGAGATGTTTTTGAAGGGAAACTCCAGAAACATTTGGATGCGGCCGGGATCTTGCCATGGTAAACACCGTCAGTGGGAACCTGAGCGGGGGAGGCAGAACCGCCGGTGCCCTTGGTGTGGCAGCTGCTGGGCGCCACGCCTCGTGCCAGGCAGCTTGAAAGGCGCTTCCTGGAGGAGCCTTCCCTCATCCCTCGCAAGACCAGCACTCATGAGAGCCATTCAGACAGCCAGTGTGGTGTCGTGGTTAGTGAGTGTCGGACTGGGGCCTGGGAGACCAGGGTCAGTCGCAATGCCTCTCAGCCTAATCTTCCTCGCAGGGTTGTTGTGTGGGGAGGGAACTGTGTGAGCCAGCCTGGATAGCTCAGTTGGGTAGAGTGTGGTGCTGAGAACGCCAAGGTTGCAGCTCTGGTCTCCATATGAGACAGTTGCATACTTCTGAATTGCAGGGGGTTGGACTGGATGACCCTCGGGGATCCCTTCCCATTCTGTGATTCTAAGCCACCTTCAGCTCCAGGGAGGGAAAGGTGGGGTGTAACTCTGCTGGGCCATCCAGGAAGCTGGATGTTGGAAGATTGGGGACTGGGGTTGCGTTCAACTGAGTTCAACTTAGGGTAGACTCAGGGCCGGATTTACGTATAAGCTAAACAAGCTATAGCTTAGGGCCCCACTCTCTTGGGGGCCCCCAAAAAATTAAAGGGAAAAAGCTGGATGTATATTTCAAAAATATAAGATAAAGAGCAATAAAATAAAACCTACATACAGCAACAGTGTTTTGTGTTGTGTAGGCTCCTAGGATGTAAGTCATGGGCCCCTAGCCTGCTTCCTCAAATATCCCTGGTTTGCTCATTTCTATATATTAGGTGCCTACATTCTGCATGGACTGGTTGCACGGCAGCATGTGCAAATGGCTTGAGATTCCTATTAGGTCCATAAGGTAAAGGTAAAGGGGCCCCTGACCATCAGGTCCAGTCGTGTCCGACTCTGGGGTTGCGGCGCTCATCTTGCTCTATAGGCCGAGGGAGCTGGCGTTTGTCCGCAGACAGCTTCTGGGTCATGTGGCCAGCATGACAAAGCTGCTTCTGGCGAACCAGAGCAGCGCATGGAAACGCCATTTACCTTCCTGCCGGAGCGGTCCCTATTTATCTACTTGCACTTTGATGTGCTTTCGAACTGCTAGGTGGGCAGGAGCTGGGACCGAGCAACGGGAGCTCACCCCGTTGCAGGGATTCGAACCGCCGACCTTCTGATCAGCAAGCCCTAGACTCTGTGGTTTAACCCACAGCGCCACCTGGGTCCCGTAAATGACCATATAGCATATATTCAACACAAAAAACAGCGATCATTTGTTGTTGACAAAGCTTAGGGCCTCATCAAACCTAAATCCGGCCCTGAATAGACCCGATGAAGTCAGTGAACCAAAGTTAGCTATGTCCAATAGCATCAGTGGTCCTACTCTGAGTAGGGCCAGCATTGGACACAACCTAGAGGAAAAGGAAATACTTTTTTCAGACAGCACAAAACTACTGTTGAATTTTCTTCCCCAAGAAGTAGCAACTACAATGGACTGTGATGTGTATTCTGTTGGCTTAGTGAGCACGCAGGATGGTATCTACTTATGGAGGCTTTGTAGATTGAGCATCTTTGGTTTTGAGAAATGGGCAGGTGTGCAAGGGCAGGAAATCCCTCCCCTACTGCGAAATTTCGCAACATACCTTTTGGCATCTGGGGTCCAGGTGAGCCCCATCACTCCTCTAACCAGCCGGCCTGAACTTTCAGGTGCACATCACCTCCCTCTGTTGTTTTACAATGTCACTCATTTGTGTCACTCTAATTTTAATTTGCTCCGTTCATTAAGTTTGTGCTGGCATTACTTTTTGCACACTGTAAGGAGGAGGTGGGGGTATATAAGGAAATTGATTCTCAAGGGCCTCTCACACCCACCTGCTTTGGCAAACTTCTCATCCCAAGTGGACTTTGCTGCCTGGAAGCCAGCTAAGATCCCTTCTAGATAGTTGAGAGGAATTAGGGAAGCAAGACCCCCACCAGGGAGGGGTCTGTCACTCCAGAGGTTGACCAGCTCAGCACACCCAGCTCCTTTGCCAACAATGTGATGAGTAGAGAGGCCAAGGAAAAGGTTAATATGCAAGATAATAAAAAAAAGGACAACTTAGAATCATAGAGTTGGAAGAGACCACAAGGGCCATCCAGTCCAACCCCCTGCCAAGCAGGAAACACCATCAAAGCATTCTTGACATATGCCTGTCAAGCCTCTGCTTAAAGACCTCCAAAGGAGGAGACTCCACCACACTCCTTGGCAGCAAATTCCACTGCCGAACAGCTCTTACTGTCAGGAAGTTCTTCCTGATGTTTAGGTGATGTTCTGTTCTTCCCATTTTGTTTTTCACTTGTTTTTCCCTTCAGGGAGCGTGATGCATGCCCCCCCCCGCCCCATCTTTTATCTCCCAACAACAGCCCTGTGAGGTTGTTCACCTGTGCATTTGTTTCTAAAGCACCCTTCGAAGGTTAGTCTCTTTTCAAGTTTAGGAAGACTGAGACATAGTGGAATGGAAGGGACCTCAAAGGCTCCTCTAGTCCAACCTCCTGCAGTGCAGGAATCACAGCATCTGGTCCAAAGTCAGACAGGGAAGGAGTCATGGCTGGCCAGGAGATCCCACAAGCAGGATCCGAGCACAAGAGGCCTCTTCCCCAGCAACTGGGGATTCAGAAGCATCGCTGCCTCTGACTGTAGAGGGCAAGCCAGCAAAAGCCCTCTCCTCCTCCATGTCTCCTTCTCTTTTAAAGCCATCTAGTTTGGTTACCTTTATTTCCTCCTGTGGGAGGGAGTTCCATAGTTCAACTGTGTGCTGCATGAAGAAGTCCTTTCTTTTCTCTGTCCCGAATCTTCTAACTTTCGGCTTCTAGTGTTACAAGACAGGGAGAGAACCTTCTCTCTCTATCCACGTTCCCTGTGAGGAAACCTGAACTCACTTTAGGAAACCCAGAGGAGTTCCCCTAACTGGTTTCCCTCTTTATCTGCGCAGGCTGAAGGAGAAGATGCGCTGCCCCAACGTCTCCTTGTGTGGTTTGCTATGGATCTGGCTGCCCCTCTTCCACGGCCGGCCTGTGAAAATCGACAAGGTCGTAGCTGACACTAAAAGCCTCACCAAGACCATCATGGCCAGGATCCAGGAGCACCAGGTAAGAACAGGCTCCGCCCCCTCCTTCCCACCTACTTATAGAAACATTGGATGGTAGAGCTGGATGGGTCTCCCAAGGGTCATCTAGTCCAGCCCTGCAAAAGAATCATGGCCATTTGGTGTCTGACTGTGTCTTCCTGGAGCTCACTGCAGTCTGCAGGACGTTCTGCTCTCCTCCCAGCTGATGAGAGCAAGCCAGGCTTCTCCTGCATTAGTACTACGGTAGCTACCCAGGCAGACGGCATAGTCAGTCTCATGGCACACAAACCAGACAGCCCCGAATGCCCCCTCCTCGGTGCCTGTCTGCTGCAATGGGCTAACAGAGTAGGGAGTGTGGATGAATTGCACCAGAGCCCAGGCTTTCAAAGGGATTGGGTGCTGAGCTTTCATTCAAAAAGAACTAGGCTGCTAGGCTTCCTAGAAGGAAGTTACGCAACAAAATGTGCAGGCAGCCTTCTGGGTGGTTTCTGTCAAATGAGCCGGCCTGGCTGCCCCTGTCTTTGTGTTTTAGCCAATGAGTGAAGTCAGAACTGTGATTGATGAGTGAGTTGTTTGGAAACCAGCCAATAGACTTTCCTGGGGTCCTAAAGAACTAGTGTTTTCCCCCTTCCTTTTAGTTCCCTCCCTTCCACCTTGTAATCTAGTCTTTTCATCCCCCTTCCCCTTTCCATTCTCCCTAGCAACCAGGACACACCTTTCCTGTGGTAGGTTCACTGCGGTCGGGTACACCCTAGAAGCTATTTTATGCAAATACTACTGCACAATAAGTGCAGCTGGATGTTACATAATTCTCCCCCTGCAAGCGGCAAATGCAAAGAGGCCTCGGACGGCAGCTCTTTGTGCACGCTAACCTGGGAATATGCTCAGCAGAACACAAGTGGTTCTTAGGCATCTGAAGCATGCAAGAACTAGGCCCAATTAAGACCAATTGAAGCCTTGGAGCTGTACTAATTTTCAGGGTTGTAGAGGAGAATAATATGCAGGTGCTTGGAGAGTTGATTTAGGTCATGGGCCAGGACTTCTCTGTGGTAAACATTTCAACCCTCCCTGCCAAGCCTGCCATAACAACAACAACAATAATACTTCATTTCTTGCACCCCGCCCATCTGACTGGGTTCCCCCAGCCACTCTGGGCACCTTCCAAGAGAGGATGGGTGTCAGTTAGGCATTCTGGGTAAAAGTGTTCAAAGCATGCGCCTGCCTCATGAGCTCCAGAGTGGTATCATAGAATCGTAGAGTTGGAAGAGACCACAAGGGCCATCGAGTCCAACCCCCTGCCAAGCAGGAAACACCATCAAAGCATTCTTGACATATGCCTGTCAAGCCTCTGCTTAAAGACCTCCAAAGAAGGAGACTCCACCACACTCCTTGGCAGCAAATTCCACTGCCGAACAGCTCTTACTGTCAGGAAGTTCTTCCTAATGTTTAGTAATAATAATAATAATAAATTTTTATTTATACCCCGCCCTCCCCAGTCAAAAACCGGGCTCAGGGCGGCTGACACCAACAGAATTACAATAAAACATAAAAACAATTAATTAAAATACAGATTAAAATACAGTATTAAAATTTAAAGTGCAGCCTCATTTCAAGTAGGCCATAAATCCAAGCCACGAGGGAGGAAAACACAGGGGTCAGGCTGAGTCTAACCCAAAGGCCAGGCGGAACAGCTCTGTCTTGCAGGCCCTGCGGAAAGATGACAAATCCCGCAGGGCCCTGGTCTCCTGGGAAAGAGCGTTCCACCAGGTTGGGGCCAGTACTGAAAAGGCCCTGGCTCTAGTAGAGGCCAATCTAGCCATCTTATGACTCGGGATCTCCAGAATATTATTATTTGTGGACCTTAAGGTCCTCCGTGGGGCATACCAGGAGAGGCGGTCCCGTAGGTACGAGGGTCCCAAGTCGCATAGGGCTTTATCTCGCATAGGTGGAATCTTCTTTCTTGTAGTTTGAATCCATTGCTCCGTGTCCGCTTCTCTGGAGGAGCAGAAAATCTTTCTCCCTCCTCTATATGACATCCTTTGATATATTTGAACATGGCTATCATATCACCCCTTAACCTTCTCTTCTCCAGGCTAAACATACCCAGCTCCCTAAGCCGTTCCTCATAAGGCATCGTTTCCAGGCCTTTTGACCATTTTGGTTGCCCTCTTCTGGACATGTTCCAGCTTGTCTGTATCCTTCTTGAACTGTGGTGCCCAGAATTGGTATGAGCAACAACACACTGGGTGACACTCTTGCTTTGGGCAAGCAGCCCTTCCTCCTTCCCTCCATTCTCCTTCCTCTTGCTGTCATCTGCAGCAGAGCTTGGCTTAACCGCCTGTGATTTCCCTCTTCCCGTTGCAGTTTCCTCCAGTGAACTTGAAGATCAACGGGTTTGATTTCATCCCTGGGCAGCTGCCGGCAGAAAGCCTGGAGTCCATTGACGAAACCCTGCAGATCTTCCACCAGGTCCTCTCCAGCCTCCCTTTGGAGGCTCCCGTGGCACAAATCTCCAACGATGTGGAGAACCTCCGCAGCCTCCTTCAGATGCTGGGCTCCCACCTGGGCTGCCCGCTCCGCAGACCTTCTACGGCCGACAGCCTGGGCAACCTCACAGAGCTGATGACCGTCTCCCCGTACACGACAGCCGTGGTGACCTTGGACCGACTCCACAAGTGCCTCGAAAGCATCGCGAAGTACCTGGACCACGTTCAGAACTGCTAGGGTGTGTGCAAACGCGCAAGAGTCCCTTTGTTTTCCTGGCCGGGTCAAACTCACCCACAGGGGGCGACACCTATGCAAGAAGCAAAACTCCTCAGGTTACGATATCTGTGACGACAGGAAAACCAGCCTCGGAGCAGAACAGTCACACATTCACTTGCGCCAGGAACTGATCTGCGAATGTTTTTGGACCATCCCTGTGTTCCTGGGCATCATCTCTCAGGGTAGACTTGACTCGGTTTGGGGGCAGCTCAGTTTGCAGGGAGGGACGGGGGGGGGGTCACTCGATCGTGTCTGGTTGTGGTTTGCATGAACGGGAGACTGCAGGGGAATCTTAGAAGGGTACTGTTGGCAGGGACCCCTAGAGCACAGTGGGACCTCGGTTTACAAACACAATTGGTTCCGGAAATCTGTACTTAACCTGAAGCGAACTTTCCCATTGAAAGTAATGGAAAGTGGATTAATCCGTTCCAGACGGGGTCCGCAGAGTACTTAAACTGAAAATACTCAAACCGAGGCGTACTTAAACCGAGGTATGACTGTAATCTAGTCCAAACCCAGGAGCTAAGGAGCTCCGGACTGACGGCCAGTCAACATCCATTCCACTGTCAAATGGTTCTTAGTATCAGGAGGCCCTTCCTAATGTTTTGTTTGAAACTCCTTCCTTGTCATTTGAATTCAATGGTTCGGGTCTTCCTCTCCAGAGCAGCAGAAAACAAGCTTGCTCCCCGTGAAATGCGTGGTTCAAAAAGGGGCACTCCCTATCCCTTGGAGGGGCTTCCATTTTTTCTTTTTCATTTCGGAGGGCCGGTTTGGCTATCTCGTGCTCTCTGGTGTGACTCAGATCAGGCAAAGTGACCCCCACCCCACCCCCACCCCCACGAAACCTGAATGCCAGAAAACAGGAGCAGAAGTTGTTCGTGACTAGCACCGCAGGGAACCCCACAGCCCTCTTCTTCTCTGCCTGAGCAGAGCCTCCAGCGGCACAGAGCTCTTCTGCGGGGCAAGACAGGGCAGGGTGGGGCTGGTTTAAATTTCTATGGGTGGGGGGGGTGAGTTGTTCCAGGGGGGGGAGGTACAATTCCGCATGGTCCAAGTCTTGCTTTCGGATAGGTTCAAGGTTATATACTGCAAAAGAAAAAGAAAGGAAGGAGCAACGTATTTGAAGAGCTGGTCTCGCTGTTAACTTTTCAGACCTCGGAATAACTGATGTAGCAATATCCCCCACGTGGATCCTAATTAAGCCAAACTGGGGCTTGTGTCTTTGGCACACAGGGCAAACCAGTGCTTCCTTCTCATTCTTCAGAATCACTGCTGGGCAAACGACACTTTAGTGCATGTAATGACGAAACCCACAATTTAATTATTATTATTTTGTTATTTTCAGCAAAATGCAGCCTCAGGTGTGTGTGTGTGTGTGTGTGTGTGTGTGTGTGTGTGTGTGTGTGTGTGTTTCTGAGCTGAGCAGCAGGGCAAGCCAGGGGGTGTGGGCGTGGGAATGTTTGGTGATTCCCAGTCCCCATTTCACGCAGAACATGCCCCTACGGCTCACCCGGGGCCCGGATTCATGTTTACGAAGGAAGACACGTTAATAAGCAACAGGGCATTAGACGCAGGCCGTCCCAGACTTTCCACTTCAGAGTCAGAATTGGAGAATTATCTGGTCCCAACCCCCTGCAAAGCAGGGATCACGGCTGAATTATCCCGGGCAGGTGGCCAACCAACCTTTGCTTTTAAACCTCCACCACCTTCTGAGGGAGTCTGTTGTGCTGCCAGGCAGCCCTTCCCACCAAAATGTTCTTCTTCATGCTCAGAAGGTTCTTCTCCTGCAGATCGAGATTCCAGAAAATGCCCACCTCGCCCTCTGTGGATGGAGATGGTGGTTTGTGGAAGAGTTCACTTCCCATGTGCAAAGTGCCTGCCTTCAGTTCCCCTCAGACAAGTTCTTGGAACAATGGGGAAGCCTTCGAAATGTGCTCAGCAGAGGGAAAGGATTTGGGGGGGTGAGTATCCACACTACAAGCAGCACCCCTCTCCCCCCCCCCATTTCCTACTGCCTTCAACCCTCTGAGAAAAATGATTGCTGAGGGCCTCTCAGCTGCAAGGCAGGGGGTTGGACTGGATGACCCTTGGGTCCCTTCCAACTCTACAGTTCTGTGATACTAAGGCAAGTGGCACAAAGGAGAAAGAGAGGAGCTTGGCAGCTTCTCCGCCAAGTGGGGCATCCCTTCTGTGATTCTGCAGCAGGCGGTTTTCCTGCACCAGCTGGGGGTTGGGCTGGATGACCTTTGGGGGGATCACTTCCGATTCTGTGATAGTTCTTAAAGCTGTAGTGAGTGGGGAATGGATGGGCCCCACTGCAAACCTGCCTGCCTCAGTCCAGGCTTTCCGCTCTGCAAAGGTCTCTCCCCCACCTGGGTGCTCATGGATTCAAGCACAGCCGGGCGCAACCAGGGCCTCATCCATGACTCTCGCAAGGAGGAAGGAGGCCTCTGTGCCTTTGCACACAGGGTGCCCTTGTCTGACTCCCTTCCCTTTGAGGCAGGGGGAGATCCCCTCCTCCGCCTCCCTGCGTCTGCTCTCAGCACCCGGGGGTTTCGGTGCAAGGATGGGTGGGAGAAATTCCGCGTCAAGGGAGCAGCTAAGGTGCTTCGCTCTGACTTCTTAGAAAGAGCCTTTTACAACTCTCCCATTTCCCCTTAGGTGGCATTTCAGTTGCAAGACCAAAACGTTTTTTCCGAGGGTGTGATGGGTCATTCAGGGTATTGCATTCCTTCCCTGCTCTGTGAGCTGGAGGGCTCTCTTGCTAGTGTGTGTGTGTGTGTCTTGTGGGGAGGGCTGCTCTGAAAGACTCAAGTCAGGAAGAGAGCAGGGGAACTTCCGAAGCAGACCGGAGAAAGCCTCCGTACTGTTAAACTCGCCCTTCTTATTTATTTTCGTTTTCCATTATGACGTTTGTTGACGATTTTTGCTTTTCTTTCTGTGTCTGGAATAATATTTATATTTTATAAACATGTGCTGCATTTTGAATAGTGACGAGTTTTTGCTTTGCTGGCCCCCAGGATCCTTTGGGGGGGGGTAGTTTTCTTTCTGGTGGGTTGTCATGGGTGGAGCAGGGATAAGGAAAAGGAGGAGGAGAACATTAACACATTCAGGGTAAATGTATGAGGTGGGGGTCCTATTTCCACCCTGCACTCAGCTCTCACCTGTGGCTCCTAGAAGCTGTCCGCATGCGACAGCAGCCACAATCACGGAAAACGGCTTTGACTGGCTGGCTAAACCAGGTGGGGAAGTGAGGTTACAGGGAACCAGGCAGAGGGCCTTCTTGGTGGTGGCGCCCTCCCAGCAGAGGTCAAGGCAATAAACACCTGACTTTTAGAAGACATCTGAAGGCAGCCCTGTTTAGGGAAGATTTTAATGTTTGATGTGTTTATCGTGTTTTTAATATTCTATTGGGAGCTGCCCAGAGTGGCTGGGGAAACCCATCTGGATGGGCAGGGTATAAATAAGAAATGATGATGATGATGATGATGATGATGATGAAGCTGATGCCAAATGTCCCCCTTGGCTCTGCTATCCTTTGGACCTCATCTGTGTCCCCCGGGGAGGTCAATCAGTGCTACAAACACAGCAAAACAGCAGTGGTCCTTGAAAGTGTCGTGTAATCCACAGACATAGTTATGAGAGGTAGACAAAGGAAGGAGAGAAAGAGACAAAGGCTTTGCAAAGATTCCTTTCTCAGTTTAGCTGGTGAGTCATCCGAAAATCTCCCTCCTTGCCAAGCCAGGGAGCTCTGGGGTATTCCTCGACTTTCGCGGCGTCTTCCAAATATGGTTTTAAAGCTGAACGTCAGAAGATTCAGGTCCGATCAAGAAAGTCCTTCATGCAGCACCTGGTTAAACTATGGAACTCCCTGCCTCAGGAGGCAGCGATGCCCACCAGTCTTTAAAAGAGGATTAGGCCAATTCCAGGAGGACTATGGAAGGCTGCCAGCCGTAATGCTGGACTAGGTAAGCCACTGGCCTGATCCAGAAGGCTCTTCCTACTTATGTTCTTATAGCCTCCTTCATGATTACTAGCCACCGACTGTCCTATTCTCCATGAATTTGTCCAGTCCTCTTTTAAAACCACCCAAAAACCATTGGACTCTGTGGAGCTGTGGGGAAAGGAGACAGGGCCTTTTTGGTGGTGGTCCTCAACCTTTGGGACTCGCTAAGGAGAGCAACAGGCCCGTGCCTTGTTTTGCAGCAACAGGCCTCCCCTGGTTCCCTTGTTACGAAACCAACTGCCTGAGTCACGAATGTCCATGGGGGCGGGTGTGCCTGTTTTTGTTATTCTGTGAAGAGCCAGAGAAGAAGCTGCTGGATCAGGCCAATGACCCATCATCCTGTTCTCAAAGTGGCCAGCCAGATGCCTTCATTTTGTGGTGGTGACTCAATGTGCCACTTCCTCCAGATCCTCCCGAATAGCTTTCTCAACCTGGTAGGGCTCCCATCTGCCCCACCCTGGATGCCAGGAGATTCAGGGAAGGCTGTCCCAGAACTATGCCCTATCTAGGGCATTCTGGCACAGCAACATGGGGGTGCCAGGAGGCGGGTGCCCCAATCACCTCCCTGGGAGCTTTATCTCCAGCTTCTTATTTGTAAAAGCATTTATACAGGGCCACATCAGAAGCCAGCAGGGGTTTTTCTTTATATTGCCTGGCCAAGCGGGAAGACAGGAGGGATAAAAGAAAGAACTTGCTGGCTTTCAAAGAGGACTGGGTAAATTCATGCAGAAAAAGGCTATTGGTAGCTTCTTGCCATGATGGCTCTGCTCTGCCTTCAGTCTTGGGGGCAGCGACGCTTCTGGGAGCCACAGGAGAGGAGAGTTGCTCTTGCGCTCGGATCCTGCTCACTGGTTTCCCATAATGGGAGGAGAGGCACATTGGTGAGGAGAAGATGCTGGACTGGATGGGCCGTTGGCCTAATCCAGCAGGCTCTTCTTCTGATGTTCCTCTAAGACAGGCGTCCCCAAACTGCGGGCCTCCAGATGTTTTGGCCTACAACTCCCATGATCCCTAGCTAACAGGACCAATGGTTGGGGAAGATGGGAATTGTAGTCCAAAACATCTGGAGGGCTGAAGTTTGGGGATGCCTGCTCTAAGACATAGGTAATGGTAAAGGTAACCCGACCGTAAGGTCCAGTCACAGACGACTCTGGGGTTGCATGCTCATCTCGCTCTATAGGCTGAGGGAGCCGGCGTTTGTCCGCAGACAGCTTCCGGATCATGTGGCCAGCATGACTAAGCAGCTTCTGGCAAACTAGAGCAGCACACGGAAATGCCATTTACCTTCCCGCTTGGAGTGGTACCTATTTATCTACTTGCACTGTGTGCTTTCGAACTGCTAGGTTGGCAGGAGCTGGGACCGAGCAACAGGAGCTCACTCCGTCACAGGGATTCGAACCACCGACCTTCCAATCAGCAAGCCCAAGGCTCAGTGGTTTAGACCACAGCGCCACCATTAACAATCCATGCAGGTGACTTGCTGATGAAACCAACCAGTCAGTGACATTTAATAGCTGCTGTGATTTACTAGAGGCATAAAGGAGCAGAGCTGGTACAACTACTGGGCGGAGGGAGGCAACTGCTCCAGGTGGCAGTAGCTGGGGGGGGGGGCGAAGCACCACTTCCTTGGCTGCTCCCCTCTCCTGGTGAGCAGGAACAGGAATGTTCTGCACCCCCTAAACTAGCCAGACACCCTTGGGTGTGCTGGGGGATGCTGCTATCCTGAGTCATCTCTCAGAACATGGAAGGGACACACACCGAAGCTGCTGAGGATGTCAGAAGGGAGCCTGGCCGCCTCGGCTGCGGTAGCTGCCACACTGCATGCCCAGGAGATGAACCAAGTGTGCCACTTTGAACTCCTTGTTGTTGTTTAGTCATTTAGTCGTGTCCGACTCTTCGTGACCCCATGGACCAGAGCACACCAGGCACTCCTGTCTTCCACTGCCTCCCACAATTTGATCAAACTCGTGTTCGTAGCTTTGAGAACACCGTCCAACCATCTCATCCTCTCTCGAGCTCCTTAGAGCAGTGTTTCCCAACCTTGTGCCTCCAGCTGTTTTGGGACTACAACTCCCATCATCCCCAGCTAGCAAGACCAGTGGTCAGGAATGATGGGAATTGTAGTCCGAAAACAGCTGGAGGCACAAGGTTGGGAAACACTGCCTTAGAGGATATAAATGCAAATGATAGATAGACAGACAGACAGATAACCATAGAACTGTGGAGTTGAAAGGGGCCCTGGGGTCATCTAGCCCAACCCCCTGCAATGCAGGGTTTTTTTTGCCCAACATGAGGCTTGAACCCACGACCCGGAGATCAAGCGTCTCGTGCTGTACTGGAGCCAATCACTTCCCCCTTTGCTGTTAAACAAATTAAAGTAAAACTAATAAACTAAATTAAAATAAAAGCAGGTAGACCACTTTACAAAGAAGGCAGGAGACCACGGAGATGGCAGATTTTCCTCCCTAGCCTAGGGCAGGGTCTCCTGGAGGTATTTCCTGGAGATCGGACTAAAAGCCTATGATAGAGATAGATAGATAGATAGATGATAGATGATAGATGATAGATAGATAGATAGATAGATGATAGATAGATAGATAGATAGATAGATAGATAGATAGATAGATAGATAGATAGATAGATAGATGATAGATAGATATAGATAGATAGATAGATACTTTTCCGGTGGAAATGGGGCTTGCTGAGGTTCTCCGTTCCTGCCCCGGCCGCGTGCGCCCCCGCCTGTCCCGCCCCCTCCTGCGAGGGATCATCCTGCCTTGGCACAGGATCACGCGCTCCCTTCAATTAAGCAGGCGACTCCTCCTTAGCACGGAAGCCCCCAGGTGGGGACCCGGGCCCGGACTTGGCAGCCGGCCAGAAATTTGGGGAGGGAGGGGGGGCGCCCACGACCTCCCTCCCCTCCCCTCCCCGCTTCCTCCCTGGGGTCCGCACAGCCCGCGCAGCGTTGCTGCTGACTTTGCAAAGGGGGTGGGAGTGGGGGGTGGGGGTGGGCTTCGCTGGAAAGGCGCTGCCGGCCCCCAAACAGGAGCGGGAGGGTGAAGTCTGCTGCAAAGAGGGCCTGGGGCTTGGCTGCCCTCCAAGGAAAAAGCCGCCCCCAGCCGCGTCCTCCCGTAACCTCCTCCCCCCCCCCTCCCCACGGCAGTCAAGGAGGCCTCTCGCGTGTGTCACGGCAAGAGGCCACGTCGGGACGCACCTGCACCTGGGACGGGGAGGGAGGCGGGGCGGGGAGGAAGAGGGGGGGCTGCTGCTGTCACCGCCCCTCCCCAACCCCAAAGCAGCTCCCTCCCCGCAGAGCGCAGGATTCCTCGGGGTCAAGAGGCAGGCTGCGGAAGAACGGGAGAAGGGCTTGCAGGATCAGGCCCATCTGGTCCACATCCTGATCTTTCCCTCAATGGGAAACCCTCAAGCGCGACCCCCAAGAAGATTATTTTACGCTGGATACTGCCCTGCGATCTTCCAGTGATAAATAAATAAAGGGATAACTAAGAAGACAGGAGTGTCTGGCGTGCTGTGGTCCATGGGGTCGCGAAGAGTCGGACAAGACTAAACGACTAAACAACAACAAGAAGAAGAGCCTGCTGGATCAGACCAAGGGCCCACCCACCTGTCTACCTGCAACAGCAGCCACAGCCCAGGAACAGCTTCAACCGGCCAGCTAAACCAGGTGAAGATAGCTGGTGGCCCTCAATTCCTTGGTGGGTTGGGGACTTCTGCTGCGGATGAAGGCAGGCCCTGGTGGATGGAGAAGATGAGAACAAGTGTGGATCCAACCGTCAAGAAGGTAGTTTTTGCAGGTGCTGTAGAGGGAAGTGAAGGGCAGATGGACTCATCCGCCTGGGAAGGGAGCCCGTCCAGGAGAAGGAAGGACAACTCTGATCCTAAAACGCCACTGTCTTGTGGGATATCTTTGGGAGAAGATAAGGCTCAGGAGTAAACCCTACACAAATCTGGAGTGGAGTCCCTAAGGTGCTTGGATTGCACCTCGTATAGCTCCTTCCCACAACTCCTGCAGCCAAGCTGGTGCTTCCATCATTGAGGCTGGGAGAGGGGTCTTGTCTTCTGGGCAGCCTAGGCCCTCCAGGCACACACGGCCCAGGCTTTTGCCCTGGGGAGGCCACTTCAGTGCTGTTAATGCAAGGGTTTGACTCTCAGAGGCAGGTGGATGCCAACAATACGTCCCATGGAAAGATGGAGCAAGCTCGTTTTCTCCTGCTCCGGAGAGGAGCGCCTGAACCAGTGGATTCAAGGAAGGAGATTGAGAGGAAGTGTTAGGAAGAGCTTTCTGAGGGTTAGAGCTGTGGAACGGACTCCCTCGGAAGGTGGTCAAAGGTGGCATGGATTTTGAAGACCCTCGAACTCAGGGCGAAAGGGAGAAACGTGCTAAGAGGAAGGCACGCTTGGCAAACCCTCATCGTGATCAAGTCCTGCTTGGAAGCCAACGTCCCCACTGTGGAAGGACGTGTGGATCCAGAATTGGCCTCCACAGTCACTTACAGACTCACCGTTAAGACCGCGTACGTGGAAGACAATCTTACTCGGCTACGAGGGATCGCCAAAGAAGAAGAAGTTGAGATTCCTGCATTGCAGGAGGTTGGACTAGAGGACCCTTGGGATCCCCTTCCGACTCTACCATTCATCGAAACTTTGCTGCAGTTGCAGCTCCCGTGAGGATCAGGTGCCGGGAAGCCCAGGCCTGCAGGGTGGAGGAGATGGCATCCGCCAGGCGTTAAGTTGCAGCTGGCGTCTCCACGGCAACCCCAGGTCACCGGAGGATACTCCGAGTGTGAACACCGGCCAAGCCCTTGGCTCCTCCGTGAAAGAGAGAGTAGCTGGCAAGCGGCCAGACCAGGGCTGGGGGAGAAGAGAGGGGAGACACGCAGGAGGAGAGACTGCCAGCGGCACGCAGAGCAAGGAACAGGAGGAGGAGGAGGAGGAAGAAGGTGCAGGCCGGGGGCTGCTCCTTCTTGGCAGCCTCCCCAGCAGCATCACATGACCTGGGAGGGGAGCCCAAAAATGGTGGCACTTGGGATGACGTGGCCGGGGAAAGCTCAGAGTCACCGACCTCGCATGACCTGCTGAGGAATGAGAGAAGCTGCTGCATCATCTCTCACCCAGAAGCAGCTGTCCTGGGCCAGGCTCTCTGCTTCCCTCCAAACCTCCCCCCCCCCCGTGTTAGGCCGCCTGCCCACAGCCCCACCCGGCAAGGGTGTCGTCATCATGCACCGTTAGCCCTGGCTTTGCTGCACCCTCCATGGGAGGAATGTCAGAAGAGCCTGCTGGATCAGGCCAACAACGGCCCAGCTAGGCCAGCATCCTGTTCTTCTCACAGTGGCCAACCAGATTCCTCACTGGGAAACCTGCAAGCAGGATCCGAGCACAAGAGCAACTCTCCCCTCCTGTTGGAAACTGGCCTTCAGAACCATGGCTGCCTCTGGCTGGGGAGGAAAAGCAGAGCCAGCCATGAATTTCTCTAACCCTCTTTTAAAGCCATTTAGGTTGGTGGCCATTGCTGGACTAGATGGGCCACTGGCCTCATCCAGCAGCCGAGATCGTCTTATAAGCAACTTCTTAACAATATCAGTGTGGCAGCCAACTGAAGCCCTAGGAGCTGCTTGCTGAGCTAAATGCAGGACTCCCCACCCCACCCTCGCCATATATCTCTTACTGAGTTTCTAGGCAGACTTGTGCTGCTGGCCGGCTGCCTTGAGCCTGGGGGGAGAAGTTCGCCGAGACATATCCAGCATTCAGCCCCTGCTGCAGCTGAATGATCTAAGAGCGCCTCGGGGCAGAGACCCTGGCATCCACCCCCACTGCTGCCTGCGCCGCATGGGCGTAGCGTGGGTTGCCAGTGCCCGGGGCAAGGCAAGTGTTGCGCCCTGCTGGTGGAGTGGTGTGTCCCTTTGCCAGCCAGCGTCTCATCAAGGGAATCTCTCCTTGCAACTAGCTCCTACCTGGGAGCAGAGATAAGGCAGAGAAAGCGCCACCATGCCACCTCACCAGGGCCGTCTTACCCATAGGTGCTTGGGGTGCGGGGCACCCAGGCACCGGGCTCTTAGGGGCGCCAGGCCAAGAATCCGGGGCCTGAGAGTTGAGCTTGGGGAAGAGCCCGTCTGTCCGTCGGAGCGCCATGGCAGGCTCTCCTGATGCAGGTGGCTCTGCGCCACGAGTATAGGGGTTACCGAGCCAGCGAGACACTGAGGCGGCCAGCCGGCTCTGCCCTCCTGTGTGCCTGGGACTGGGCAACCTGGGGGGGGGAGACGGGCAGAGCTTTGCACCCCGGCGCCGCATATGCTTAAGACAGCCCTGCACCTCACCCTCCTGTCCTTGCAGTGAGGCGCTCTGGGCAACGCACATGGCTCCGGCAGTGCTTTCCTACCTTCCTTTTCCTCCCTTCCTTCTCGGGGGGCGGGGGGCAGTGGTGCTCTCCCCTCATTGGCAGGCTGAGGCAGAGCATGTGGGGGCATCCCTTGGCCAGCTGCAAGGAGGCAGCGCTGCAACCTCCCAGCCTGGGTATGGCTTGCTTCCCTACGGTTCTGGCCTCGACAAGGGAGCCTGTCCTGGGGGCACTTGGTTTCACCCCCTTTTCAATTTGCACTCGGGGTCACAGCCCCGTGTTACTGCTGCCCAGCCAGAGGTGCAGCTAGGTCTGGACTTTGAGG
This sequence comes from Zootoca vivipara, assembly GCF_963506605.1. NCBI lineage: Eukaryota > Metazoa > Chordata > Lepidosauria > Squamata > Lacertidae > Zootoca > Zootoca vivipara. The sequence goes on from NC_083285.1 coordinate 71,528,612, forward strand.
TGAAGGCCCACTGCTTACAGAGTCCCTAGACACCCCCTTGGAGAGAGGGAGGCAGTGTGGACAAAGGCAAGCGGGCCCAAGTCCCCCCCTGGCCTGCTGACCTCCGTAGCGGATGCCTCTGGTCACCATTTTTAAACAAGAGGTTATTTTAAACGAGGTTTCAAGGTTGGAGGGTGACGTTTGGGCACGCTCATGGTCGCAGAAGCCCCTTTCATTCTGCTCGCTTGGAGAAGAGCCTTATCTTCATTTTGCTGACTTGAAACATTCCGAGGCCGCCTTTCCCGAGGAGATGCCCTTCGGAGGAAGCTCGCAAACAAAACAAAAGATGATAAAAATAGAGCAAAACTAAAATCAGGGCAGGCCAACTGTTCTTTGCTGCTCTAATAGGAGGAAGGTTGAAACCGCATGAAATTGCGGGGAGAGAAGGGGCATGCAAAAGAATTTGTGCCTCACAACGGAAGGAAGGAATGCTCACGGCTGCCTAGAGCCTCCCCCCAGAAACCCCTTCCCAGCAAGGCCATCAGGCCCTTGGGTCTAGGACAACCTGCCCGCCCCCGTCACCCTCATCCTATTTCATCATGACGCAGAGGTTGGCTCTTGCCTGAGCCAAATAGAAACGGCTCCCTTCTCGCCTCGGGGTGAGGAAACAGATCCTGGGCTCCTGGCCCAGACTGTGTTGCCCGGGCCAGCCCAATGTGAGCGTTTAGCCCCCCCCCCCCGGGAGCTTCCCTGGCAGACAGGAGACGGGGATTTTAATGAGGCAGAGCGAGAGGCATGAAATGGCAAAGGTGCTTGACGTCAGCCGTGACGTGAGGAGGATATCGACCGGCAAGTCAGCATATTTAGGGACTGCCCTCCTGTTTAACCGCAATGGGTTTGTGTTTCGGGATGGGAACTGTTTCCCTAGAGTTTGAGAAGTTAATTTGAAGTTCACGTGATGGGCCAGAGTGATTTGGGTCTGGCATGGCAGAGAGCTGTCTGTCTTCTGGCAAAGGAGCGAAGGCCTCTGGGAAGGAAGGGCAAGAGCTACTGGGCATCTAATACATGCAGAAAAGTAAATTAATAAATCCCACGAGATGAGCCCAATGGCCCACCTAGGCCCGCATCCTTTTCTCACCATGGCTGAACAGTTTATTTATTGAACTTGTGTTCATCCACCTTCATCCACAAATCTCAGGGGGGTTCACGGTGTTATAAGCTCTTACAACAACGGCATAAAAACACAAAACACATCATAAAAACAAGAACAAAACAAGCCAATATCCCCCCTCCCCCCCACCTCCTCTGCACGTTCGCCTCTGCAAAAAGCAGCAAGCAGGATCCGAGCACAAGAGCAACTCTCCCCTCCTGTGGTTTCTAGCAACTGGGATTCAGAAGCACAGCTGCCTCTGACTGTGGAGACAGAGCAGAGGTGGGCAGGAGCTATCCATTGCCCTCCAAGAGTCATTTCGTTGTCTGGAGAGGTCACTTCCTGGTTTGCATGGACATGCCGTTTTTAACAGAGCCCAGCACCGGCTGGAAGAGCGCAGCTGTATGGAGGCAGAACCGGGGGTTGAAATTTTGTGCCCCAGACAATTTCGCACCCCTGTGGCCCCCCCTCATGCTATGCCACTGTTCTGGTGCTCAGATCTTCCTTGTGGGTTTCCCATTGGGGCATCTAGTCAGCCACTGTGAGAGCAGGATACTGATGCTGCTACTACTACTACTACTATTTATACCCCACCTATCTGGCTGGGTTTCCCCAGCCACTCTGGGCAGCTTCCAACAGAATTAAAAGCACAATAAAACATCAGATATTAAAAACTTCCCTAAGCAGGGCTGCCTTCAGATGTCTTCTTAAAGTCGGATAGTTTTTTCTTCCCTTGAATAAGGGCGTTCCACAGGGCAGGCACCACCACCAAGAAGGCCCTCTGCCTGGTTCCCTGCAACTTGGCTTCTCGCAACGAGGGAACCGCCAGAAGGCCCTCAGAGCTGGACCTCAGTGTCCGGGCTGAACGATGGGGCTGGAGACGCTCCTTCAGGTATACTGGGCTGAGACTAGATGGGCCATTGGCCTGATCCGGCCTGCTCATCGTAGGTTCCAATGTAATTATTTGCATCTTCAGCTTCCCCCTGCTGCCCCCTCGACTCTTAGCAACCCGCTATGTAATCCTACTGCCCCCCCGGGGGGGTTGCACCACCCACAATGGGAGCCAGGGCATTAGATCTCTCATGTAAGGCCTGTAAAGTGGAATAAAAGGATGCCCAGGTGGCGCTGTGGTTAAACCACTGAGCCTAGGGCTTGCTGATCAGAAGGTTGGCGGTTCGAATCCGTGACGGGGTGAGCTCCCGTTGCTTGGTCCCAGCTCCTGCTAACCTAGCAGTTCGAAAGCACATCAAAATGCAAGTAGATAAATAGGAACCGCTACAGCGGGAAGGTAAACGGCGTTTCCATGTGCTGCTCTGGCTCGCGAGAAGCGGCTTTGTCATGCTGGCCACATGACCTGGAAGCTGTACGCCAGCTCCCTCGGCCAATAATGCGAGATGAGCGCGCAACCCCAGAGTTGGTCATGACTGGACCTAATGGTCAGGGGTCCCTTTACCTTTACCTTTACCTTATGTATCTGAAGACGTGTGCAAGCGCACGAAAGCTCATACCAATAACAAACTTAGTTGGCCTCTAAGGTGCTACTGGAAGGAATTTTTAAAATTTTATTTTGACTATGGCAGACCAACATGGCTACCTACCTGTAGCTAAAGGGATGCCTGTTCCTCCTACATTGCAGGGGGCCCCCCGGGAGGTCCCTTCCAACTCTCTGATTGTGCGATAGATGCTCAAGGACCACAGTGCCTTCCAACGCCAGCACCCCTGGCTTCTGAAGCAGAGCAAGAGCAGGATCAGAACCCGTGAGTCAGGGCTCTCTCCCACGTCCCCATCTCCTCCTGCATTTCTCTTGCATCAGCTTGCAGCTATTACGCCGCCGCATGTCTCTGCTCTCAATTACCCAGCGAGGGAGCGGAGGGAGAGCGGCTGGCCTTGCCCCTTCCCAGAAATCTGCCCGAGGTGCCGGTCCCCTTGGGGCGCTCTGGTGCGTAAGAGGCATCCGACTCATTGGGCTGGGTAGTAAGCCTGTGCCACCGTCACCTCCCCGGGACACCCTGCTCTCCCACACCTGGCACTGGCTACGAGAGGGTGGTGCCAGAGCCCGGGCCAGGGCGCCGGATCTCTCCCCCCGCCTTCTTGGAAGGTGAGAAGCCAGGAACGCAGCAGGCCACCCGCCAAGGAGGCACAGCAGCTGGGGGAGAGACCCAGCCAGAAGGCAGCTTGGCTGGGAAAGGGATTCTGGCAGCAGAGGACCAGCAGAAGCAGCTGTTGCAAAGCCACTGGGCTGCCTTGTTATTTATTTCTTATTTATGATAGTCTTTCTGTACCGCTCAATCACAGAACACACTGAAGCGGCTGACTACATTTAAAAAGATCTTGAATGAAAGCGTTTTTTAAAGCCATTCAAAAGCAGAACAGCAAGCCTCCACAAACCATGATGCGAGATGTACTCGATTGCCTGTGTGGGTCCTGGAGGAATGGGAAAAGCTCCCAGCACTTGGCGTGGAAGGAGCCTGTTGTCAAACGAGCCTCGCTAACTCGGGGAACATTCCCTCTGAAATCTGAAGGTGGGAAAGAGACCTTTGCCTTTTGCATTAAAGCCAAGTGGTTCACACATACGGGGCAGGGGGAGAGAAAGAGAATCTGAATCTGTTTCACTAAGGACCACTGGACAAGTTCCCTTTCAAGTCTGCGGTTCAAACAACCCAGAAGTCACAGCTTTACATGATTAAGGACTCGCACCCATAGAGTCGTAGAGTTGGAAGGGACCCCTGAAGGTCTTCTAGTCCAACCCCCTGCACTTCAGGGATCTTTTGCCCAACATGGGACTCAAATCCACGACCCTGAGATTAAGAGTCTCCTGCTCTACCAGCTGAGCCATCCCAGGAAAGATTAATTCAAATTCAGGTTTCAAGTTCAAAAGTTTATTGTTCTAGCCAAAGGCCATGACAAACCTGTATTAGGCAATAGTATTAATAAAATAATAATAGAGAACATCCACCCACAATATAAAAACCCATAACATTGAAAAGACTTTGCCAGGTTCCTGAGCATTAAAATAATTAAACCTATGAATCACCACAATTTATAGTGATTTAATCTAACTCCTTTTTCCTGATTTTTTTTGTTTGCTTGCTTGTTTTGCCGCCAGTGCATAGAGGGCTACTGTGTTGGGAAGCTCTTATTGTGTCTCAAAAGAAACCAAACAGCTTCTGCCAGGTGTGCCTGCTTACTTGTGTGAACAAAGTTTTCAGAAAGCAATCTCTTGGTTCTCTGTATAAGGGGCAGGCTAGCAGGTGACGAGTCATGCCTTCCACCGGAGGTTATGTTTAGCCTGGAGAAGAGGAGACTGAGAGGAGAGAGGATAACCATCTTCCAACGTCTCAAGGGCTATCCCATGGAAGAGGGAGCAAGCTCGCTTTCTCCTGCTCTGGAGGGGAGGACTCGAACCCATGGCTGCAAGGTACAAGAAAGGGGTTTCCGACTCAACACCAGGAAGAGCAGAGGTTGGACGGCCATCTGCCATGGATGCTTGAGCTGAGATTCCTGCATTGCAGCGGGTTGGACTGGATGCCCTCTGGGGGTCCCTTCCGACTCTACCATTCTGTGATTCTATGGTTCTGTGTTCTTCCCTCTAGCAGCACAGAGCAGCATCTTCAGTTCTGCTAATCGTGGCGCTTGACCAGTCAGCCATTGCCCAGACATAGGGACTCGTTGGGAAAGCTTGTTCTACCCCCACAGATATGGGAACCCAAGAACTGGAAGAGACCCTCACCCTGAAGAAAACCCTATGTTGTTAGGCAGACATCCCACTGTTCTGCACAAATTTTCAAAATCTGACAGGCAGGCAGGAAGCAAGCAAAGTATTGCTGGCCTCAAAAATCACACAGAGTGATGTGAATTCAAACAGGCCATGCCTCTTTTGAAAACCCCCAAACCCCTTGGGTCTTCTGGTCAGACTCTCCCAGCCCTGCCAGTACGACAGGCCAACTTAAAAAACTGTAGGTATCCTACAAACATGTCGGCACACGGATTTCCATTTGCACAGTGGGACTTTCCACCTCTCCGCAATGGGAGTCCCACGCCCTCCCCAAACCTGCTCCAGGGGGTTGGGGAAAACCCCTGGAACAGTTTTTTTATGGGGGGGGGGAGAGAGAGCAGAAATCCTCACACTGACCGTGGTGCCACATGGCATGAAACCCAGCTTTCTTAACATTTAAAAATGCTTTTTGGATGTTTGCAATCGTTTGCAATTGCATTTCATTCTGAACTGTATGGGTTTTTTTTATTGCTTTGCTGCCCAGGGCTCCTTGGGGAGGGCAAGGCGGAATTTTAATAAATAAGAAAGGAAAATGAGTCAGTGGCAATGGAAGCCACAGCCGCCTCTGGCAGGCAAGGAAGGCCATCCGCATCTCCACTGAGAACTCGGCAGAAAAAAAACAAAACGCGGAATGTAAGAGCACAAGGAGAGCCCGGTGGATCGGGCCTATGGCCCCTCTGGTCCAACATCCTGTTCTCACAGTGGCCGAGCAGATGCCCCAGAGGGAAACCAGTGGCAGGATCCGTGCACAAGAGCAACACTCTCCCCTCCTGTGGTTTCCAGCAACTGGGATTCGGGACTGTGGAGGCAGGGCAGAGCCATTCTGGCTGGGAGCCACTGAGAGGCTTCTCCCCTTCCACAAATTGTCCAATCCTCTTTTAAAGGCACCCAAGTTGGTGTCTGTCCCTGCCTCCTGCAGGAGGGAGTTCCGCAGTTGAACCATGCACTGGGCAAAGAGGTTACTTTCTCTCGTCTGTCCTAGCTGAAGCGAAGGATGGAGCAGACCTGCTACCTTGTGGAACCGTAAGGAAACGAACCAGAGGAATTTGGAGACCCCCCAACGCCTGGCTTTGGGAAGAGGGAGCCTGCGGAAGTCACTAGAAGTTGCCATTTCGGCTGAATTTGGGGGAACCATTTGAAGCATCCATTGTATTGGGCAGCTGAGCTATTTCAATGGCTTTTTTTATTTATTTGCTCATTGCAAACAGCTTACGGCCTGTAAAATTTCGATAAGAAACCTGATTTGCAATGGGGGGGGTTGAATAATTTCCGATTGCAACTGCAGACTAATAGTAGCAAATGGGCAACCAGGGGCAAGCAGCTGGCGAGGCCTCCCTCCTGGCAGCAATCGCGCGGCAGCATCCTGCACTCCCTGCGGCCTCGTGGTCAAACGCAAGGGAGGCCCCACGCAGAGCACATTGCAGGGCTGGGATTTAAGAAGCTGCACTTCTCAAACCTTTGGAATCTGGCGGTGGCTTCCCTCAACCCCACGGACAGAAAGCCTGAGATGTACAAAAGCCTCAACTCCAGCCGGTCCCAGCTGTGCTGGCTGGAAGCTGATGGGCGCTGGAGTCTACAAACATCTGGTTGGAACAGATTTGGAGACAGCGGGGGACGGGGGGGAGTTGCGCTTGCAGCAATATTTCTGTGTGGGCAACAGCTGGAAGGGTTTTGGCTCTCCACCACGCCTGGCCTTGGGTTGCTGGGACATCCCAGGAGAAACCGTGAAAGGTGCTGAAGGAGCAAGGGTGGATTTGAACTCGTGCACGCATGGCCTACAGCCAGGGTGAGAAGGAGCCCGCCAGGGCCAGCCGGAAGAAGCTGCTCATTTCTATATCCATTGCACCTTTTTTTCCTTCCAAGGGGCTCTGAGGTGGTGGTGGGGGGTTCTCTTCCTCTCAATGTCATCCCCACTGCGGCCCTGTAAGCACACACCCTGCAAAGGGGAGCTTCATGGCCAAGTGGGAGCATTCGAACCCGGGTCTCTACCAGGTCCCTGTAGTCAAACTACTCTGACCACTGCACCACACTGCCTCTCGACTGCTCTCCCCCACCCAACCCCCCACAAAAATGTGGTTGGCTGCTTTACAATAAATGAAACTGAAGCAGTAAAAAAACCCCAGCGGGACTTTGGGCTGGGAGATCAGGGAGAGGGAGAGAGAGGTGGCCTGCCCCCCCACCCCCGTGCCCTCCAGCTAGCCAACCTTGCCCAGAGGTGGAGGGCGATGGGGGCCGGCGACATCTGGAGGGGCAGAGAGCCTCCCCTCAGCCCTGTTCCATGGATCGAGCGAGGAAGGTGGCCCCCCGAGACTCCCTCTGTTCCTGGGGGGGAAAGGTAGATTTTTAAATAAAAACCCTTTTATTAAAAAATGTCTGAGGTGATAACAACAGAGGCCTCTCTTGGTCAGAGATGGCAAAAATATACGGGGCAAATTTTCACCCGCAACACCCTCCTGTTTTCTGTCCTGCTGGTGCGTGTGTCTCTCCCCAATCCTGGGTCCTGCAAGCGCTTCCCGAAACCTCTGCCAACTAGCCCACTGGGCCAGCAGAGGGGGGCACTTTGGGGACCAGACCCCCCTCTATGTACCCTTGCAAAGAGAGCTCAGGAGGCTTCCTTCCACTGTCCAGTAGTCCCAAATGGCAGAGATAGGGGGTGGGGTGGATGGGTGGACGCTGTCCTTGCTGGGGCTCAGCCCCAGCCAGCCGTCCCTCTCCCCCCTCCACCCTCCTGGTCCCCCCAGGGCCTCCTTCAGTCCTCAAACCATTTGCTCCTCCTGGCCGCCACCTTGCTGTTGCCGCCGCCCAAGATCTTGCGTTTGTACTGCTCCACCAGGTGCTCAAAGCGGGTCTCCGCCTGGCTGCGTTTCCCCCGAGGTTGCTTCCTGGGCGCCTGCGAGGAGGAGGAGGAGAAGGAGAGCTGGGTCAGGAAGGGGGCGCCCCGTGGCTTGGCCAGGGAGGTTGGGGGTAGGGGCACTCGGGCAAACCCAGGGGGCAGGGGCGAGGGGAAGAGCGAGCCGGTGGAGAGCAGCAAAGCAGGTTTTTATCTCAGGCACCCCCTGCCCCGGGGAGGAGAAATCTGTCCAACCTAACCTTCCTGAATCGCAGCGGGTTGGACTAGATGACCCCAGGGTCCCTCTCAACTCTGCAAAATTCTAGGGTTCTGCAGAATACAGACCGCAGGCCTATCCACCGGGTTTTCTATGCTTCTCCGATTTTTGCAGTTTCAGCTCTGGCTTAAGGGGATCCACCTAGAAGTTGCCTTGCCTGAGGACACCCCCCCAAAAAAAAACATCCCATTGGCTGGCTTTATCTTTCAAGCCAGGGATGGGGGACATGGGGCCCTCAGCTGGTTTCGGGAAGGTCACCTGTCCTAGTCGCCAGGGCTGATGTTCAAAACACCCTTCTGTGTGCTGTTTGCAAGGCAAAGAATCCTAGAATCATAGAGTTGGAAGAGACCACAAGGGCCATCCAGTCCAACCCCCTGCCGAGCAGGAAACACCATCAAAGCATTCCTGACATATGCCTGTCAAGCCTCTGCTTAAAGACCTCCAAAGAAGGAGACTCCACCACACTCCTTGGTAGCAAATTCCAAACAGCTCTTACTCTCAGGAAGTTCTTCCTAATGTTTAGGTGGAATCTTCTTTCTTGAAGTTTGAATCCATTGCTCCGTGTCCGCTTCTCTGGACATAATAAACGGAGGCAAGCTTCTATCACCACCTAGAGACCTGTCTAGTCACAGAATCGTAGAATTGCAGTTGGAAGGGACCCCGAGGGTCATCGAGTGCAAGGTCTGAACCTGTGGCCGTGGCATTATCAACACCACGCTCTGACCAGCTGCACCAACTGGATTCCATCAGGCATTAAGGGGCTCCTAAAATCCATCACGTCCTCCTGTTTTATTGTTTAGTGCTATCTAACTGGACATTTTATTCTGTTTTTCCTGCTGCACTTCCTTGTATGTTTGGTTCTAAATGCCTGCATCTTGATTTCTCTTCTGCTTTAAATTCTCTTGCTGCGCTTTCTGTAAAACCACTTAGGGATTCTGCGTGTTCAGCGGTACATAAAATCACAGGCTCCTCCTAGAGCTGGAAGGGCCCAATCCCCTGCAAGGCAGGAATCACCATCAATATTAGATGATGAGAATGGGCTCCAAAAATGCATGCAAAAATGTGTGTTCTATGAAAGAAAAGCAGAGGAAATGGCTTCCTTTAGGGGAAGAGCAGGTACAAAATACATGAACAGTTCCAATGCAATTTTGGGGGTGGGGGTGGGGGTCTTTTTGTTTTTTCCTGCAGAACAGCCAGAGCAGAACTGAAGGTTGGAGAAAGCTGCAGGACCTCACGATGTGGCCAGGGGCCAGTCCCCCCCCCCCCCGCCCTCTGCATACGGAGAGCGGATTTTACTATCCATTAGGTCTCCAGGTTGGGAAGATTCAGGGCTGAGAAGACAAAAGTCCTTCTTCAAGCAGCACAGTTGAACCTGTGGAACTCACTGCCACAGGATGGCTTTGAAAGAGGAACAGACAAATTCATGGAGGAGGCGGAGGAGATGGCTACAGGATGGCTCCGCCTCCACAGCCAGAGGCAGCCAGGCATCCGAATCCCAGTTGCTGGAAACAGCGGGGGGGGGGGAGAGAGAGGAGAGAGTGTCTCTTGTCCTTGCAAGCTGCTTGCAGACTTCCCGTTTAAGCATCTGTATGTCCTCTGGGAGAAGAGACTGCTGGACTGGATGGGCTGCTGGCCTGATCTGATCCCTTCGGCCTGATCTTGGGTTTGGCTGTTGGCATGAAAGAGGCCGCCCCCCCCCCACATGTCCCCCACAACCTACTGACCTGCTTGGGCCCCTCGCGGATCTTCTTCTCCTGCTTGCGCATTGGGCCGGAGGGCGCCATCTTCTTTGCGGGGGGCTTCACTCCTCCCTTGTCCCGCTTCCTGCCGAGAGAGAGAGAGACGCAGCTCAGCAGACGGAGGGAAGAGGCCGGCCCACGGCTGGCCTCCCTGATCTAGGGGAGACCCAGGGCCCCAGAGGGGGCTGCTGACCCCCCCCCCGGACCACCTTCCCAACTCCCCCTCCAGCTCCCTGTCCCCCTTCAAGACACACCACATGTCCAAGCAGACAGGCTCTGGTGAGCACCCTCACCAGACCCTGCCCTGTGGGAATCCTGGAGCTCAGAGGCCAAATGCGGCCCCCCAGAGACCCTCTCCCTCCAGCGCCCTTGCCTGGCTGCAACGCGGCCCCCAAGCGGGACGACGCTTCTTCCTTGCCCAGAAGGAAAGGGCTGTGTGTTGTGTTGCGTTGCTGCAAAAACCGCCGCTTTCCGAGTGGCCGGGATGACCCCCCCCACTGTGCCAGAACTGCCCCCCATTGCTCCACCTTGTCCCACCCCCACAGGGGCGTGGCCCCCCGAAAGGATGCGCACGAGGGAACATGGCCCTTTCTCTGTATTGGCTTCCCCACCCTGAGGGCTGTGCTCCCTTAGCAGGAAAACATCTGAAAATGGGGGGGGGGGAGGCAGAGGAGGTGAAGAGCGGCCGGGGTTGGGGTTGGGGGAGAGAAGAGCAAAGACGGAAGGGAAACCGAGGCAGGGGCCAGGCAGGAGGGGAGGCGGGTCCTGAGGCCTTGACACAGAGCAGGGGGGTGCTTGTGAGTGGCTGCGGCAGCACCCTGCTCCCCCCCATGGGTTCATATACCCCCCCATTCCTGTTTCGGCCACTACCTGATCTTGGGGCCCCGTTTGGAGGGCAGAGGCAGGACTTTGCGCCGCTTCCTGCCGTCTGGCAGCTCCACCTGTTCCACTTCCGCCCGCGTCTGGAAACCCGCCCAGGGTATGGCCCCCTTCGCCGGCTGCCGGGGGGCTTCCGGGCGCTGCTCGGCTGCCGGGGAGACCCTGGGCTTCTTCTCGGGGGGCTCTGGCAGCTCCTCGTGCCCCTGAGGTGCCCCGTCCGCTTCTTTGGCCTTGGGGGGCTTCTTCTTCCATCTTCTGGTCGGCTTTTCGGAGGTGCTGGCGTTGGGCTGCTTGCCGGCCGCCCCCTCGGGGGGTTGCTTCTGCCTCAGCTTTTGCTGCACAGGAGAAAAGGGGGGCAGAGGTTTGTCCCACTGCAGGACCTCAAGGGAGCCCAGCGAGGGAGGGCACCCACTTACCGTATATTCTGGCGTATAAGACGACTGGGCATATAAGATGACCCCCAACTTTTCCAGTTAAAATATAGAGTTTGGGATATACTCGCTGTATAAGAAATACGACCTGGCGTATAAGACGACCCCCAACTTTTGAGAAGATTTTCCTGGGTTAAAAAGTAGTCTTATTCGCAGGAATATACAGTGTTTTTCAAATACAGTGGTACCTCGGTTTATGAACACAATTGGTTCCGGAAGTCTGTTCATAAACTGAAGCGTTCATAAACTGAAGCGAACTTTCCCATTGAAAGTAATGGAAAGTGGATTAATCTGTTCCAGATGGGTCCGCGGCGTTCGTAAACCGAAAATTCATAAACCGAGGTGTTCATAAACTGAGGTTCCACTGTACCAAAGACCCTTCTCTCCCCCCTCCCACCAGAGCACCCATTATTTTTTATTGATTATAGTTTGGTAATTCTTTATTGTAACGGTTAAGTGTAAACTGTTTAATCATTATGTCCTGATGCTTTACTGTTTACTATGATATTATAATGGATTGTTGAATATTCCTTTATTTGAGATAAGTTGCTTATTTCAAAGTTATGTTTCTAGTATGACTTTCTTTACACTGGATCAGGCAGTTATTACATTTGTGATCTTTGCTGCCTATTTTGTTGTTTCCTCAGCTTGTAGACTGCCTTGCGCAAAGTAATATAGAAAGGCAGTATACAAAACCGAAAGTGAAATGAAATGAATGAAAATCCTGCATCAGGATCACAGTTTGCAATATTCCAAGAATTGTAGAGTTGAACTGTAGAGTTGGACGGGACCCCTGAGGGTTAAACCCTGCTTAAAAATAGGGTTGCCATACGTCCGGACATGACCAGGATTCAGCCGTCTGGGCAGGAATTTCTTTAATGTCTGGGAAAACCTGGACATTAATTAACAACTTTTCAGTCCAGATTTTCACTTTCTATTTAAAACCTCCTTTGCATGAAAACGGCAATAAAAGCGGCCATAGGCTAATAATTAAACCAAGTTCTGACCAGTCAAAAGGTTAAAAAAAGAGGAGCAACGGGAATTGATTTGGAAGGACAACGGAGCATTTGGATTCCAGCTGTTCCCCCCAGTCACTCAACTCCTCCAAAGACAAAGTGGGAAGGTAACTCTGGAGGTGCAATGGCAGGACCCCACAAACAAAGGTGCCCCACGCAGGCTCCAGGGGGTAAGCAGAAATTTCAGACCTGCCTGGAGATACCACTGCAGGTGAGAAGAATGCGCAGAGCCCTCTGCCCTGCGGGTCAGGACCCCGGCCCCAAACAGCACCCTATGAAACTTCCCAGGAGGCTGCAAAGCTGGTAAAAGGTAAAGGTAGAGGACCCCTGGACAGTTAGGTCCAGTCAAAGGGGTTACGGTGCTCATCTCACTTTCAGGCCGATGGAGCCGGCGTTTGTCCACAAACAGCTTCCCGGGTCGTGTGGCCAGCAGGACTAAACCGCTTCTGGCGCAACCAAACACCGTGACAGAAACCAGAGCGCACGGAAACGCCGTTTACCTTCCCACCGCAGTAGTACGGGAGCTCACTCTGTTGTGGGGATTCGAACCGCCAGCCTTCCAATCGGCAAGCCCAAGAGGCTCAGGGGTTTAAACCACAGCGCCACCCGTGTCGCAAAGCTGGACACCCCCCAGAGCTGCAAAGGCCCCTTGCCAGGGCTGAGTCCCAACCAATTCCTCTCCTTGGTACAGGATTCCCCCTCCCCTCGCCCTCGGCAGCCATTCGCAGTAATGGCGCCTCCTTCTAAGGCGGCGGAGGTCGGAGGAGCATCTGACTGCGATTGCTTCCTTGCCAGGGGTTGGACTAGGTGAGCCTGGGGGTCCCCCCTCCAACTCTGCGGGGTTCTCAGATTCCTCCTGCTTCTCCTACCAGGCTGCGCTGGGCTCGCTGCTCCTTCAGCTTCAACTTCCGGCGGTCCTCCAAGGAGAATTCCACGATGGGACGCTGCGGGGAGAAAGAGCAGCTTGAGAACCCCAGGAGAGCCCAGCCTCCTGCTCTCACGGGGGCAGGCAGGTGCCCCAAAGGGAAACTAGCAAGGCGCTGCCCTCCTGCCGTTTCCAGAAACTGATATCCAATCGCCCTCTCCTCTGTGAATCTGCCCCACCTCCTTCTGGTGCTCTGCTTGGAGTGGGGGAACCTTACCTTCTGGTCTCCAAAGACCTGGGGGTTGTTGTTGAGGTGGCGCAGGGCAGCCAGGGCCTGCTCATGTTCCTGGAACTCCACAAAGGCATAGCCCAGCGACTGGCCCTTCCCCTTCCCAGCCGGCGCCTTCAGGTCCCGCATCACACGGCACTGGAGAGAGAGAGAGAGAGAATCGCAGAGCTGGAAGGGAACCAAGCATCATCTAGTCCAACCAGGGTGGATAAAAATCAATGATTAAAAATATATATAAATCAGATTTTTTAAATTTAAATCAGATTCTTTTGATTTAAGTTGGACTTTCAAAATAAAATGCTTTTGGAGAAAAAAATCTTTCTAAAGATAGTTTTCCATTTAAGTTACATTATAGTCCAAAGGGTATTCATCAGGAAATAAGGATTTCTTTTAAGTTTTTCATGTGGGCTAAAACACAAGTCTGTTGGTTTTTTTTAAAAAAAAATTAACCACATCAGTTAATAAACTTGGCTACATATGCTATAAAGTTATTGTTTTAGTTAAATAAATTAAATTGTTATTAAGAAAATGATTATTTTTCTCCTTCCAATAAAGTACAGCAGAAAGTTGTCCCGATATAAATGCTTCACTTATTAAACCTCACAATAATTTCATAATTATCTGTCTATGTATTTCTTAATAGCATAACCAAATCAGTGATTTTTGATATAACTGTAATAACTACTCTGAACATTTACTATTCCAAAAATGAAACCTTCGTCTGGTTGTAAATATTAAGACTGTACCAGCAAGAATGAGTCTTTGTGTTAAAAAATTATTTAAATCAAGTCTTACTGACTAGTGATTTAAATCAAGTCTTACTGACTAGTGATTTAAGTTGTGCTTTAAATTGGTTTGATTTAAATCAACTCCACCCGGAGTCCAACCCCCTGCAAGGCAGGAATCTCAGCTCAAGCGTCCGTGACGAGGATGAAGCCAGAAGCTCAACGGGTGGCTCTTGGCAGGAGATCTGAGTGACGGGAGCTGTTTTGCTCATTTCTTGCATTTCTCCCCCAACATATCCTTCAGGGTGGCATGCCTGGTTCCCTCCCACCCCTCCTCGCTGAATCCCTGCCCCCACCCTGCGGGGTAGGGCTGCGCTGAGAGGCAGGCAGGCTCACCTCCTTGAGCCGGAGGCCGGGGGTTCCCTTGGCCGCCTCCAGCATCAGCTTCCGGAGCCGGCCGTCGTCAACGCCTTTGGGCAGGTTGTGGACGCAGAGCCTGGTCCGAGACACGAAGATGTTCTGGTCCTTCAGCTTGTGACGCTTCAGCTCCTCAAACTGGGGGGGGGGAGGGAGATGGAGGGGTCACTGCAGCCTTGCGAGGGGAGAAGGCCAGCCCACCGCTCTGCTTGGAAGACTCTCCTGCTTTTGCAGGTTATCTCCTGCTTGGACTACTGCAACGCACTCTAGTTGGGGCTACCTTTGAAGGTGACTCGGAAACTACAACTAATCCAGAATGCGGCAGCTAGACTGGTGACTGGGAGCGGCCGCCGAGACCACATAACACCGGTCCTGAAAGACCTATACTGCCTCCCAGTACGTTTCTGAGCACAATTCAAAGTGTTGGTGCTGACCTTTAAAGCTCTAAACGGCCTCTGCCCAGTAGACCTGAAGGAGCGTCTCCACCCCCATTGTTCTACCTGGACACTGAGGTCCAGCACCAAGTGCCTTCTGGCGGTGCCCTCACTGTGAGAAGTGAGGTTACAGGGAACCAGGCAGAGGGCCTTCTCAGTGGTGGCACCCGCCCTGTGGAATCCCTCCCACCAGATGTCAAAGAGAAAAACAAGTAGTAGTAGTAATAATAATAATAATAATAATAATAATAATAATAATAATAATTTTTTATTTATACCCCGCCCTCCCCAGTCAAAAACCGGGCTCAGGGCAGCTCACACCAACAGAATTACAATAAAACATAAAAACAATTAATTAAAATACAGATTAAAATACAGTATTAAATTTTAAAGTGCAGCCTCATTTCAAGTAGTCCATAAATCCAAGCCATGAGGGAGGAAAACACAGGGGTCAGGCTGAGTCTAACCCAAAGGCCAGGCAGAACAGCTCTATCTTGCAGGCCCTGTGGAAATATGACAAATCCCGAAGGGCCCTGGTCTCCTGGGAAAGAGCGTTCCACCAAGTTGGGGCCAGTACTGAAAAGGCCCTGGCTCTAGTAGAGGCCAATCTAGCCACCTTATGGCTCGGGATCTCCAGAATATTGTTGTTTGTGAACCTTAAGGTCCTCCGCGGGGCATACCAGGAGAGGCGGTCCCGTAGGTACGAGGGTCCCAAGCCGCATAGGGCTCTAAAGGTCAAAACCAGCACCTTAAACCTGATCCTGTACTCCACCGGGAGCCAGTGCAGCTGGTAAAGCACTGGATGAATGTGATCCCACGGCCGGGACCCCATAAGGAGTACCAGACTTTTAGGAGACATCTGAAGGCAGCCCTGTTTAGGGAAACTTTTAATGTTTGACGGACTACTGTATTTTAATATTTTGTTGGAAGCCACCCAGAATGGCTGGGGAAACCCATCCGGATGGGCGGGGTATAAATAATAATTTTTTATTCTTATTACAGAATCACAGAACTGCCGGGTGGGAAGGGATCCCCGACGATCATCTATTCTGACCCCCTGCGATGCAGGAACCACAGATCTCTCAAGCAGCACCTCCTCCCGCAACCCAACTCTGAGCTCGGCCAGAGGAGTTCATGCGCCGGTTACTTCACGGCAGGATTCCTGCAATGCGCTCTATGTGGGGCTTCTTTCGCGCTTGAGCCAGAAGCTGCAGCAATTGCTGACGGGAGAGGGAGGCCTTGCCGATTTTCTACCAGGCCAAGTTCAAAGTGTTACTGTTAGCAGTAAAGCCCTCAATGAGGCGGGACCACGAGATCGCCTTGTCCCGTAGACAATCTCTGGACCACTTCAACTTACAAAACTTGCGCTGCCACTTAATAGCCATTCCATGTCGGCAAGAATTCGATCTCGGAGTGTGGCAGCATCTACACTTTGGAACTCCCTGCCGATTGATATCAGGCACTGAACACTTTCCAGCGCCTGCTCAAAACATTTATGTTTAGACGAGCCCACCCAGATGTTTAGAAAGTGTGCGGGGTTTACGATTTGCTTTAGTCTGTTCTCTGGTGGCTTTAACTTTCTGTATGTTGTAAACTTTTCTAGACTTTGTTTTGTAAATTGCTTCGAGGCTTCTTGTTTATTTACACTCAAACAGCGTGTGATTCATAAAATTCATATGCCGTTTGCGTGTTTAAAAGAAACCCCAGTCAAAGCGGTTTAAAAAAGGACAAAACAATATAAATCAAGAACTGTTTACTTTTAAAGCATACAAAAAGTTAAAATAGTTTTTTTAAAATTAAACTCCCATCAACTGGGCAGGTTTTCCTAAAAAAGAATGTTTTTAGCAGGAGCTGAAAAAAGACAGTGAAGTCGCCTTCTGGAGTTCCAGAGTTGTAAGGGCTGCCACAGAAAGAAATGCAGAACAGGTATCATGTGGGAAATAAATAGGGAGAGAGAGAGAGAGAGAGATTGATTCAGCAAATTTATGGCTCTCCAGATGATGCCCTCTTGCTCCGTGGAGAGTCGGGGCCCTCAGGGGGGCCCTCCGTGTGAGGGGCAGAGATTTGTAAGCAGCAGAGGGCTCCTGTCCATCAGAGACAGGCTAGATTCAGCAGACCCACCTTGACCTGGCCCAGCAGGGGTCTTCTGGCATCCTTAAGGAGGGAAAGGTTGGAGCCATGCCTAGCTTCTCGGCCTTGGGTTCCCAGATGTTGGCCTACAACTCCCATCAGCCCTAGTGAGCAGGACCAGTGGTCAGAGATGATGGGAGTTGTAGTCCCAAGCTTGAGAAAGGTTGGGCTAGACACACACACACCACAGAGAGAGAGAGAGAGAGAGAGAGAGAGAGAGAGAGAGAGAGAACGAACGAACGAACGAACGAACGAACGAACGAACTTACCCGTGCCCTCTTGGCCAGGTCAGCATCGCTCATCCCCTCGGCAGCTTTTGTGCCAGCACGGATCACTACAGAGGAAAAAGGAGCACCCAAGTATAGAATCCCAGACTGGGAAGGGACCCTCACAGGTCATCTAGCCCAACCCCCTGCAATGCAGGAATCGCGGCTAGAGAATCATTGGCACAGGGCCACCCAAGGTTAAAAACCTCCAAGGAAGGAGAGCCTGCCACCTTCTCAAGCCCCTTCCACCGCTGCTCATGGTAATGAACACCCCGTTGCCCTGCACACAAGGCAAGGTGAGCCTTCACACTCACGGCCTTCGCGCGCCAGGTACAAGTTCCGGGTGCCGGTGGGTTTCTTCGTCTTCTGGCTCCGCAGCTTCTGCGCTTCCTCCCGGCTGACGGCCAGGTCCACTCGCAGGCGGCGGCCTCCCAGGTGCAGCCCTGCGCCCTTCCGGGGAGAAGGAGAGAGTGAGATGCAGGGAGGCAAGAAAGGGGCACCCACGGGTGCTGCCAGTCCCGGTGGAGGCAGGAGGAACTACCATGCTCCCACCCCGCCGGGGGCGGGGGGAACCCCAACTCTCACCTCGCTCTCATCCTGAGCCACTTGAAGGCACTTCTGGGCAGCTTCCTGGGACAGGAATTGGGCAAAGGCACAGCCTGGTGGTGGGATTTTGGAGAGTGGGGAGGAAAGATGCATGTTTAGGAAGCTGTCTTACAGTGACCCATGGCATCATAGAATTGTAGAGTTGGAATGGACCTCAAGGAATGCAGGAATCTCAGCTAAACAAATACAATACCTTGTTACGCAGATTCCATAGTTGCAGCATTATTGGCCGAGGGAGCCGGCGTACAGCTTCCAGGTCATGTGGCCAGCATGACAAAGCCGCTTCTGGAGAACCAGAGCAGCACACAGAAACGCTGTTTACCTTCCCGCTGTAGCGGTTCCTATTTATCTACTTGTACTGGCATGCTTTCAAACTGCTAGGTTGGCAGGAGCTGGGACCAAGCAACGGGAGCTCACCCCGTCACAGGGATTCGAACCGCCGACCTTCTGATCAGCAAGCCCTAGGCTCAGTGGTTTAACCACAGCGCCACCTGGGTTCCAGAGGCAAGGTATATAATCTATTTAATTACCGTATTTTTCCGTCTATCAGACGCCCCCATGTATAAGACTCCAAATTAAGAAAACACCCCTCAGCACTACCCATGTATAAGACGAGCCCAAATTTTAAACCTAGTCTTATACACAGAAAAATATGGTAAACCCAATGCAGATATATTTCCTTTCTTCATACATTCTTGTTTGAGTTCATATATTACACTGTGGATAAGAAAGGTCCCCGGAATGTCATGGACAATACAGCTGATGTTGGCTAGTGTGGGCAGCCGTCACAGGCAGGCTGGCTCAGGCAGCT
The DNA here is from genome assembly GCF_963506605.1 of Zootoca vivipara. NCBI lineage: Eukaryota > Metazoa > Chordata > Lepidosauria > Squamata > Lacertidae > Zootoca > Zootoca vivipara. The sequence continues at coordinate 71,547,231 of NC_083285.1, forward strand.
GGCTTGGGCAGAACAAGGTTTCCGGATATTTCCTTGTTTCGCCCTTAAAGAGCTTCCTCAGCTATTAAAAGTTCTATATAATATAAACATAAACACTTGATAATACAAGGATTTATATTTGATAGGTAGAAATTACAAATTTAAATCTGTTACATCATGACTAACAAACAAGAGTCCATACATTATTAAGCATTATCAAGCATTAGAAGATACAGAGGTTGTACATACCACCAAAGTGTGTAACAGATTACGTAAGCAATGATTCTTGGACGATTTTCAATAGTAATGGCCAAGATAGGAAGAAATATCCCTGCATTGGATTTAATCACCGTAAATAGGCATCTCAGCTACAGCATCCCGGACAGATGGCCATCCAACCTCTGCTTAAAAACCTCCCAGAAAGGAGAGTCCATTATTTGCCACACACTCAATTTCCATACCTTTTCTGATACCAGAAAATTACCACCTCAGTGCTGTATAGTTCATTATAGTAGTGGCCTCTTATATAAAAGAGAGTTATTGTGCGAACGTGTTCTTAGCAAAAATAAAGCTCAAAATAAGGAGAATAATGTAACCCCAATAATGTTTATTTAAACAGATATAATACAGCCACTCCCTGCAGGACATTTTTTTTTTTAGTTGCTACTTTTGAGGCGGGACCTGAACTCAGGTCTCTGAGGACTCCACCCCCCCCCAAAAGCGCCTAATACAAAACTATTCTGGCTCAGTCTGCCCCCCTCCCCTCCAACCTCCCCCCCCCCTTTGTCAGCCCCATTACCTTTGGAGTGCTCCGTGTCCGGGTGAAGCACGATCCGCACGTACTTCAGGTCTCCAAACTGCTCCAGCAGCTCCCCCAGTTCCTCCTCCTCGCTGTCGAAGGACAAATTCCTGGGGGGGGGGAAGCAGGGGGCACATGAAGATGGGCCCCACACCCAGGGACAACAAGAGCGGGTTTGGATCCCAGTAAAAAAATATGTCCGGGGGCCCCCCAGCAAGGGCAGACTGGCAAAAAGGTCTTTGCACGTGATAAAAAACAACAACACGCTTTGATTTCATGTTAATGATCAATATGAAAATATTATTACTGTTGTTGTTTATTGAATTTATATACCGACCACAGCAAACTATGGCAAGTTCTTAAAGAAATGGGAGTGCCTGATCACCTCATCTGTCTCCTGAGAAATCTCTATGTGGGACAAGAAGCTACAGTTAGAACTGGATATGGAACAACTGATTGGTTCAAAATTGGGAAAGGAGTACGACAAGGTTGTATATTGTCTCCCTGCTTATTTAACTTATATGCAGAATTCATCATGCGAAAGGCTGGACTAGATGAATCCCAAGCCGGAATTAAGATTGCCGGAAGAAATATCAACAACCTCAGATATGCAGATGACACAACCTTGATGGCAGAAAGCGAGGAGGAATTAAAGAACCTTTTAATGAGGGTGAAAGAGGAGAGCGCAAAATATGGTCTGAAGCTCAACATCAAAAAAACCAAGATCATGGCCACTGGTCCCATCACCTCCTGGCAAATAGAAGGGGAAGAAATGGAGGCAGTGAGAGATTTTACTTTCTTGGGCTCCTTGATCACTGCAGATGGTGACAGCAGTCACGAAATTAAAAGACGCCTGCTTCTTGGGAGAAAAGCAATGACAAACCTAGACAGCATCTTAAAAAGCAGAGACATCACCTTGCCGACAAAGGTCCGTATAGTTAAAGCTATGGTTTTCCCAGTAGTGATGTATGGAAGTGAGAGCTGGACCATAAAGAAGGCTGATCACCAAAGAATTGATGCTTTTGAATTATGGTGCTGGAGGAGACTCTTGAGAGTCCCATGGACTGCTAGAAGATCAAACCTATCCATTCTTCAGGAAATCAGCCCTGAGTGCTCACTGGAAGGACAGATCGTGAAGCTGAGGCTCCAATACTTTGGCCACCTCATGAGAAGAGAAGAATCCTTGGAAAAGACCCTGATGTTGGGAAAGATTGAGGGCACTAGGAGAAGGGGACGTCAGAGGACAAGATGGTTGGACAGTGTTCTCGAAGCTACGAACATGAGTTTGACCAAACTGCGGGAGGCAGTGCAAGACAGGAGTGCCTGGCGTGCTATGGTCCATGGGGTCACGAAGAGTCGGACACGACTAAACGACTAAACAACAACAACATATACCGCCCTATACCAGGAGGTCTCAGGGTGGTTCACAGAAAAGATTAACATGAAAACCACAATATATATAATCAAAATAAAAACAACCACCCAATAACACTCCCCCTTTACCTGTTGAGAATATTAAGATCTTAAGGGCTAGTATCAACAACAGAAGCACTCACATGAGTGTTGCTGTACGAACCTGACACTTGTAAAACTTGTATGGATTTTTAGGAAAATATAAATATTTGCACCTGTTGAGAATATTAAGATCCTAAGGCAGGCATAGGCAACCTTGGCTCTCCAGATGTTTTGGAACTACAACTCCCATGATCCCTAGCTAACAGGACCAGTGGTCAGGGAACATGGGAGTTGTAGTTCCAAAACATCTGGAGAGCCAAGGTTGCCTATGCCTGTCCTAAGGGTTAGCATCAATGAGGGCCCAACCCCCTGTGATGCAGAATGTTAAACGATATACTGATGCATGGAATGACTTCCTTCCCATATGGTATTACATATATGTCTATAGATAGATATTTTGCTGTAAGTCACTTGGAGACGTTCAGATGACAAGCAGCTAATAAGCTTAACGAGTAGTAACGATAAACAGCCATTAATGTACGCTGGACCACTGTTCTCTAAGCCCCGTAAGGATGCAGAAGGAGCAGGGCAGCAGCCTCCCAAGGCGATGCTGAGCCCACGGCCTTCGCCCACCTGATGAAGACAGTCCTTCCTTCGGTGACGTCTGATGGGAGCTTCTGGACTTTTTTCCGCTTCGAAGGGACATCAGCTTCTGGAATGGGAGCAGATCGGGGAGAGAAAAACCATTAGCAAGGCATTCTCCAAAGGCAAGAGCAGGACACAGAATTGTTGGAAGGGACCCTGAGGGTCATCCAGTCCAACCCGCTGCAATGCAGAAATCTTTGGTAAATATTATTATTATGCCGCTCTCCCTGGGCAAGGTGGCAGTGCCCAGTCTCCAAAGACCAAGGCAGAGGAGGGCCAGGTTCCCAGCAGAGGCCATGAAATTTCACGCGGCGGCTGGCAGCTTTCGGAAAGAGGAATGCTGGGTTGAAATTGGTTTTTTAAGCAGACCCAACAGGTCTCTCCAAGCGCTCCTTTGAGGCGCCAGGTTTTTAAGGGTTCGCCACCTGCCCTGGCATCCAACTCCTCAGAATCTGCAAAACCAACCTTCTTCGTCTTCCTCGTCGTCGTCGTCATCTTCTTCCTCCTCCAAGCTCATGGCTTTGCCAGGCTCCCCTTCTTCCTCATCGGAGTCCTGCGTCCTACCAGGCCCCTCTTGCTCTTCCTCCTCCTCCTCCTCCTCTTCCTCCTCCTCCTCTTCCTCCTCCTCCTCCTCCTCACTATCCGCAGGCGGTGGAGCGAGCTGCTCAAAGTACCTGTACGAGAAATCATGCAAGGAAAGAGCCATCAGCCGCAGGCAGCTGAACTCTGCGCCCAAAGGGCTTAATTCCGGGGGTTCTGATTTGGCACAGAGGGCGGCTTAGTGTGCCCCCCCCCCGGATCCCCACATCAACAGCAGAGTGAGCCCGTCCCAGGTTCTCCGGAGCAAGCCCCCTGCGCTCACCTGCCCTGCCTTGCTGGCTCAGCAGGCTCTGAAGTTTTGTCTTCCAGATCATCGTCGTCGTTGCCAGCCTCAGTTGTGTCCGCTTGCTGGGCCTGGCTTTGCTTCTTCTTCTCCTGGACTCCTGGTTGGGGAAAGAGAGTCAAAGAAGCAGAGGGGTGAGATGCCTCTGCCCAGTTTCTCTCAAGCTTCCCCCGCCCATCCCGCCCCCCCCCCATTTTAAGCTTCACCCATTAATCCTGGCGAATCTTGCCATCGCTGAGCCCTGCGTGCTGCCTTCCCATAATAGGCACCTGGTTGGTCCCTGGGAGAACAGGAGGCTGGAGTAGATGGGCCCCCTTTGGCCTGATCCAGAGGGGGCATCTTGGGTTCTCGCCAAAAGCCATGCCAGGGAGGTCCCTGAGGCCAGATCCCAGACGGGCCACAGAACCCAGAAACGGGAGTCCAAACCAAGGTGCCACACCTGCAAAGCCTCAACTGGGCAGGGATTTTAGAGTTGGAACAGAAGGGGGAGGCTTTCTAAGGGCACAATGGCTGACAGGAGAAAGACCCTGTTGGAACATGGCACTTCCAATGCCCAGAGATCAGCCCTGGTTGCCCAGTCGCTACCAGGCCAACATCAAGGGCTTACTGTTAGTCTGTAAGGCCGTTCGCAACGTGGGACCCGTGAGATCACCTGACCCAGAGACACACAACAACAACAACAACAACAAATAATAATAATAATAATAATAATAATAATAATAATAATAATAATAATAATAATATTTTTATACCCTGCCCATCTGGCTGGGTTTCCCCAGCCACTCTGGGCGGCTTCCAACAAAAGATTAAAAATGCATTTAAAAATACATTTATGAAATGAATAATTCCATGCTTGCTGGGCAGGGAGGGGGGGCCTGTTGCTTCTGAAAGTCAGCTCTGCTCTCAGAACCAGACAGTCTCACACAGGCAATTGCCTGGCTGCAAAGACTCGGGACAAATGGTCTCAGTCTCCCCGTCACTCTCAGCTGGTTGGCCTGAGGTCAAGATCGGGCCTCTTCACCCACCCCTCAACAGCACAAACAGAGCAAGGCCACCTGCCCGAGATGCCCAGAGCAGGAGGACTCCCCCCTGAGCCACTCACCTGCCGGAGATGCCACTGCCTGCATCGCTTGGTACTTCTCCCGGGCCACAGCCCAGTCCACGGCCACCGGGCGCTCTGTGGAGGGAAAAGGGAAGCTCTGAGGCTGGCTTGGCCAGGGGGCAGCGCAGCTACAAATCCTGGGGACCGATTCCATTCGAGGAACTGCCACCACTGTAGGTGCCACATGGCACCTGCTTCCCATTCGTAAGAACTCAACCGTTTAGTGTGGCAGCCGCTACCCTCTGTAACTCCCTGCCTCTTGACACCAGCCTTTGCTGTACAATTTTTGGCACCTGCTAAAATTGCTTAGACAGCCCTGTCCAGATGCTTAGAAAATGGAGGTAATTTTAATCCGTTTTAGTATTTTAACTTTCCTATGTTTTAAAGGAGGGTTGCAATCCCCACGCCAAAAAAAAAAAATCATGTTTCAAATTTTTGTAACCCACTTTGAGGCCTTTTTTTAAAAAAACAATCAAGCGGTGTGCAAATTTTATGAAATAAAAAGTCATGGTGTCTGTGTGTGTGCCGAGGAGACCCGAACTCAAGACAACCCCACTGCCTGAACACCCCTGTATATTCAACTGTCCTGTGGATGTTCTAGCATTCCCAGCACAAGAGGATCAGCTAGACCAGGCATCCCCAAACTGCGGCCCTCCAGACGTTTTGGCCTACAACTACCATGATCCCTAACTAACAGGACCAGTGGGTCAGGGAAGATGGGAATTGTAGCCCAAAACATCTGGAGGGCCGAAGTTTGGGGGTGCCTGAGCTAGAGAGTCAGTGGTGGGGAGTGGGGAGAGCGTCGGAGGACCCCCGGGAGACCAGGGTTCAAATCCCTTGCGCTCGGCCATGAAGCTCGCTGGGCCAGTCGCTGAATCTCACCCTAACCTACCTTGTTGTAGGGATTAAATGCCATGTTCAAATATATAAAAGGATGTCATATAGAGGAGGGTGAAAGATTGTTTTCTGCTGCTCCAGAGAAGCGGACACGGAGCAATGGATTCAAGCTACAAGAAAGAAGATTCCACCTAAACATTAGGAAGAACTTTCTGCCAGTAAGAGCTGTTCGGCAGTGGAATTTGCTACCAAGGAGTGTGGTGGAGTCTCCTTCTTTGGAGGTCTTTAAGCAGAGGCTTGACAGGCCCTTGTGGTCTCTTCCAACTCTATGATTCTATGATTCTATGAAATATTATTTCGCCTGCCCCTCTGCACAGGCAGCTCCCATCCGACATAAACACACAGAGAGGACCTCAGATCGCCCGGCTCCTTTGAAGGAAGTCTCAGACTCACCCTTGATCTGCTTCATGTTCATCCCCTTCAGGGCCTTCCCTGCTTCCAGGACGTTCTTGAACTGCACAAAGGCGAAGCCACGCATCTTTCCATCTGGAAGCGACAGGAAATCAACTTAATTCTGATTGTTTTTTTAAAATACTTGTAGCCTGTGCATGGGATTCCCCTTATCGGGAGACAGGAACAGCCAGAGCTGTTCAAGAAGCCAGGTGGGACGTCGTTCTTCGGCTTAAGACGGCGGACAGCAGAACCATTAGCCAGCCAGTGCTCTAATCTCCGATGTGTGCAATTCCTAGTTCCAAAGGGGAACGCAGTGATCCATGAATGGCTCAGGATAATCCGGGACAGGGTTCCAATTTCAATGGGATGCTACCGTATGTTCCTGCCCCAGGAGCAGCCCCACTGGCCCTTTCCCACCCGGCCACCTGGCCATACCTGGTTTCTTGGGGAGCGTAGTTTCCAGCACTGTGCCAAACGGAGAAAATGCAGCCTTCAGGTCATCTTCTGTGCACTAAGGAGAGCAGAAACGAGACCAATGGCAGAAGTCATCACAGTGCAATGTATATCTTTCAACAACAACAAACAACCCAAAGTCTTAGGAAGGATCTGGGCTGCTTCTCCAACGTTCTGTGAGCAGACTATGCTCTCTCCAAAGGGGGGGGGGGCTTGGAGCTCCTATTACTGCTCCATTAAATGGAGCACTCAGCTAAGAAATGGATAGCTGGATGGCCATCTCTCCGACTAGGTGACCCTGGGGTGTCCTTTCCAATTCTACAGTTCTGCAAATCAGCATTATGTCAGTGCTCTGAATCTCAGGCAGGAGGGTCGTGAAATATTAACCCTGCCAGGGCACTTTTCATAGAATCATACAATTAGAAGAGACCATCCAGTCCAACCCCCTGCCGAGCAAGAAACACCACCAAAGCATTCTTAAGATATGCCTGTCAAGCCTCTGCTTAAAGACCTCCAAAGAAGGAGACTCCACCACACTCCTTGGCAGCAAATTCCACTGCTGAGCAGCTCTTACTGTCAGGAAGTTCTTCCTAATGTTTAGGTGGAATCTTCTTTCTTGTAGTTTGAATCCATTGCTCCGTGTCCACTTCTCTGGAGCAGCAGAAAACAACCTTTCTCCCTCCTCTATATGACATCCTTTTATATATTTGAACATGGCTATCATATCACCCCTTAACCTTCTCTTCTCCAGGCTAAACATACCCAGCTCCCTAAGCCATTCCTCATAAGGCATTGTTTCCAGGCCTTTGACCATTTTGGTTGCCCTCCTCCGGACATGTTCCAGCTTGTCAGTATCCTTCTTGAACTGTGGTGCCCAGAACTGGACACTGAACTCCAGGTGAGGTCTGACCAGAGCGGAATACAGTGGTACTATTACTTCCTTTGATCTAGATACTATACTCCTATTGACGCAACCCAGAATTGCATTGGCTTTTTTAGCGGCTGCATCACACTGTTGACTCATGTAAAGTTTGTGGTCTACCAAGACTCCTAGATCCTTTTCACATGTACTGCTCTCAAGCCAGGTGTCTCCCATCCTGTATTTGTGTCTTTCATTTTTTTTGCCCAAGTGTAGTACTTTACATTTCTCCTTGTTAAAATTCATCTTGTTTGCTTTGGCCCAGTTGTCTAATCTGTTAAGGTCATTCTGAAGTGTGATCCTGTCCTCTGGGGTATTAGCCACCCCTCCCAATTTGGTGTCGTCTGCAAACTTGCTCAGGATGCCCTCAAGCCCATCATCCAAGTCATTGATAAAGATGTTGAATAAGACTGGGCCCAAGACAGAACCCTGTGGCACCCCACTAGTCACTACTCTCCAGGATGAGGAGGAGCCATTGATGAGCACCCTTTGGTTTCAGTCAGCCGGCCAGTTACAAATCCACTTTTAACAGCCTCGTTCCAAGAAAAGAATGGGGCTGGCTCAGAAAGAGAATTCCAGCGCCCCCCCCCCCCAAGAAGCAGACGACTCCTCTGCCTTTGGCTCGTACCTTGAAGCTCAGATTGCGAATGATCAGCCTGGCTTTTTTCGAGGCTCCTTTTGCCTTGGGGGGCTTCTTCGCTCGCTGGGGGGCCTCAGAGGCACCTGGAACCAAATCAAATGGGACACAGCAAGGATGACGACACAGCAAGAACGCAGCGGAGGAATCCTCCCTAGGCACAAGGGCTGATGCGCTCAGGTCACACCCACCAGCAGAGCAGCGTCCCAGGGGCCCAAGCATCTGGCTGGCAACACTGAGAGCAGGAGGCCGGACTGGATGGGTCTGGGGTCTGCAAGGACCGTGGACTGTAATAGGACTGAGCTTGCATCTCTCTTGGAGAGTCTGCACAAAGGTGGGTGAAAAGGGTGAAGGAAGTATGGAAAGTGCGAGGGTTTTGGACTAGCAATGCTGCTTCCCTGTGTTTTCCCCACAAAGTTATTTATATTGTTGTTGTTGTTGATTGGATTTGTATACTGCCCTATACCCAGAGGTCTCAGGGCGGTTGACAAACAAAACCATAATATACAAAATCAAATTAAAAACAAGAACCCCATAAAAGAAGCCCCAAAAGAGCCACGTTCTAAAAGGGTATTGGATGTCAATCAGATCAACCAAAGGCCTGGTTAAAAAGGAACATTTTTGCCTGGTGAATAAAGGCGAACTTCCCCGGGGAGAGCATTCCGCAGAAGGGGAGCCACTGCAGAGAAGGCCCCGTTCTCGTGTTGCCACCCTCCGGACCTCTGGGGGAGGAGGAGGCACACAAAGGAGGGCTTCAGAAGATGATCTCAGGGTCTGGGTAGGTTCATATGGAAAGAGGCGGTCCTTGAGGTATCGCGGTCTTGAGCCATTTATTTATTGTGGTTTCTTATTAACCAGTTGTGAGAACCTTGCTATACCTACAGAAGACGTTAAGTTCTGTATGTAAGCCGAACAGTCTATGGATCAGCTCAGAAGAGAGTCTAGCTGGTGGGGGTCTTCTCCAACGCAATTGCCTTGTCTGACTCAAGGTGGGAGGATTGATTTTTTTTCTTCTGCAACTGGCTGTGACCCCCTTTGGCCTGATCCAGCAGCCAAAGAACCCCGCCACCATGCCTGGAGCAGAAGGAAAACTCCAGCAGACAAGGCATCTTCTCCCTTTGCAAGCAGCCAGGCAGGACAGACAAAGCGTAAAGGCGCTGCTGGAGAGGCGAGTTAAGGCAAGGAACAACTGGCTCCTCTGCCGGCTCCGCCAACAGTCCTCCTCTTCATACATATAGCCCAGATTTGTATTTACAACTTGCCTGGGAGCCACAGCTGACTAGGAATCCCAGACAGGTCATTAAGTGGGAGTGAACGGACCGCTCCATCCCTCCTCGGACTGCCAGCTCACCTGGTTGCTCTGCTGGTGGGGGGGGGGAGCCAATTCCTTCATAGCTACCAGCATAGGAAAGAAGCAGGTTATTGGAGGAGAGGCAGGTGGCTGTATCCCTCCTACCTCAGGAGGCCTGACAGGAATCCTTTTTCTTTTCCCCTAGCCTGTTAAGTGGCAAGGAGCCTACACTTCCCTGCTGGCTGTAGAGGCAGTTTGTTCGACTGCAGAGGTAGAACTGGGAATGTCTTGGTCTCTAAGGTGCCACTGGACAATTTTTTAGTTTTAAATTGATTGGGAATGTCTTGAAATGGTGTACTGTAAGGAAATCAAAGCCCATCTTCTGGACTGTAAAAGCATGTCAGAAAGGGTACTAGAAGCCTCAGAGGCAGCACAGGTCATGTGGGACCAAAGACAAGCCACAGTTAGAAAAAAACTGTGCTCAGCAAAACTGGCGCTAAGTGTCGACAGCAGTGCACAGAAAATCCCGGCACCCCACAAAAAAAAAGAAAAAAAAGACCTTGAACTTACCTTCTTTCTTCTTTCCTTTCTGCCTTGGTTTTGGATTAGCAAGGGCTACTGTGATCTTGCGTTTCCCAAAGACTGTGATCTCCTGGATGGCTCTCTGAGCATCTTCCGACAAGGAGAAAGTGACAAAGCCAAACCCACGACAGGTTTTGCTGCCTATCCAATAGATTTAAAGGCATATTGACATTATTCAGACTGGTTAAGTTTATTAAACGCCTTTTTCTCGCCACAAGGAGCTCAAAAAAAAAGAGACAAACAAAACATAGAGCAAAGGTCAGCAACTTGGCCAGGGAACAAATATCACATTTGAGATGAGAAAAGCCACTTCACTCCACCCACCCTGTAATTCAAGAGAAAGGCTTTTGGGGGGGGGTTAGGTAGATAACCAGAACCATACAAAATATTTTAAGCATGGGTTCATCATGAAGAAAGATGCGCTGCTTGAAGGAGACGCCGTCGCAACCTTATGCCAACTGGTTCTACTTGGGGTTTTTTATGAACGGCAGGGTATAAATACAAACTAGGAGGAAGCAGCTGCTCTGGTGGCCTACGCCTGGGAGGGTCAGGATCCAAACATCCACATTTCCAACTCTATCAGTAGGAAAACCAATGGGCAGCAGACTCTGATAGCATTTCAAAGGTAAAAATAGGGACGCAGGAGTGACATTCATATTCTTTTTCTCTGGCCTATGCTACATTTTAAATTGAAACAGGGATGTGGGAAACAGGATGTCGGACTAGACTGGCCCTGTTTGGCCTGATCCAGGAGCCAGTCCCTGCTTACCGGTAGGTTGGTGAGCCAGTGTGGTGTAGTGGTTAGGCTGGGATCAGACTGGGATCTGGGAGAGACGCTTCAGGTTGCGTACTTTCAGGTTAAGTACTCCGTGGACCCGGAAGTGTTTACTTCTGGGTTCCACCGCACGCGTATGCACAGAAGCGCTCTATCAGCACTTCCCGCATGCGCACTATTGCTGCTTGGGTTAAGTACTTTTCGGGGTGCAAATGGCACCCCAGAACCAATTAAGTACTTAACCAGAGGTACCACTGTATTATTATTATTATTATTATTATTATTATTATTCATTGAGGGGCAGTATTTCAATGATTAAGAAAATGAGAGTACCCCTAAACATTCTTTTAGAAAAAAAACTGATAATAATAATAATAATAATAATAATAATAATAATAATAATAATGGTGCAGCACTGCCAGGAAAGATGCCTTGTGGGGGGGGCTCATTCTGGCGCCAGGTGGGCTCATTGAGAGGCAGTATTTCAATATGAATAGGAAAATGAGAGTACCCCTCCCTAAACATCTTTTTGGGGGAAAGCACTGCTTATAACAAGGGGTCCCCCGGGGTCATCTAGCCCAGTCCCCCAAGCCCAACCTCAGAGGAAGGGGGCGGGGGGGGCAGACCGCTCGTGGGCCGTAGGGGGGGTGGAAGTGGCCCCGGCCCGCCTGGCCTCTCCCCCCCCCCCCGGTCCCCGCTCACCGGGCTCCGTCACGGCCACCGCCCGCCGCACCGGCCCCGCCCGGCCGAACTCTCTCTCCAGCTCCGCGGCGGAGGCCGAGGGCGGCAGGCCCCGCACCAGCACCGTCCGACCGGCGCCCGCTCCCGCTCCCGCCGCCGCCATGGCCCCGCCGATCTCAACTCGGCCAGCACGTTACGCGAGCGTGGGCGCCGCCATGTTGGGTCCGCTGCTCAAAGGGGTCCGGCCGGAAACGCGGCCCGGCGCGCGAGAGTTCTTTCCGGAATCGGAGTGGGCGGGGGAAGAGAGCGCCCTCTGCCGGAGAGGAGGAGGAGGAGGCGCGGGAGGCTGCTCATCGCAGAAGGGGCTCTCTGCGCACGCGCGGAAGTGCCTCTGTCCTGGGAATACGCTGCGCGCGCCTCTGCTTCGCCTTGCCAGCGATGTGCACGCTTTTTTATTAAAATTATTGCAACAACTATTTTTGGGCGGGTGGGGCAAACGAATTTCCAGTGTTTAGTGGCATGGAAAAGAAAGCTTGTTTTCTCTTGCTCTGGGTGGTAGGACTCGAACTCATGCCTTCAAGTTGCAAAAAAGGAGATTCCGACTAAATATCCAGAAAAAAAATTTCTGGCAGTAAATGCAGCTTGGCAGTGGAACAGTCTCCCTCAAGAGGTGGTTTTTAAACAGAGGTTGGCTAGCCATCGGCAGGGCCAGATTTAGGTTTGATGTGGCCCTAAGCTACTGAAGGTAAGCATCTTAAAAAGCAGAGACATCACCTTGCCGACAAAGGTCCGTATAGTTAAAGCTATGGTTTTCCCAGTAGTGATGTATGGAAGTGAGAGCTGGACCATAAAGAAGGCTGATCGCCGAAGAATGGATGCTTTTGAATTCTGGTGCTGGAGGAGACTCTTGAGAGTCCCATGGACTGCTAGAAGATCAAACCTATCCATTCTTAAGGAAATCAGCCCTGAGTGCTCCCTGGAAGGACAGATCCTGAAGCTGAGGCTCCAACACTTTGGCCACCTCATGAGAAGAGAAGACTCCCTGGAAAAGACCCTGATGTTGGGAAAGATGGAGGGCACTAGGAGAAGGGGACGACAGAGGACGAGATGGTTGGACAGTGTTCTCGAAGCCACCAACATGAGTTTGACCAAACTGCGGGAGGCAGTGGAAGACAGGAGTGCCTGGTGTGCTCTGGTCCATGGGGTCACAAAGAGTCGGACACGACTAAACGACTAAACAACAACAACAACTTTGTTATGTTTGTAATTATGTCCGTCTTTTCATGTTGTGGGCTGTCTTGAGCTTGGTTTTAGCTGTGGGAAGGCAGTATACAAGTAATATGATGATCCATTCCACATCTGATTAAAATCCTCCCACGAAGGAGTTCACCACCTTCTGAGGGAGTCCCGTCTGCCCCCCAAATTAAATCTAAAACGAACAAGAACTGCAATTAATATGCAACTTTGTCTCTAAATGCCCAGACCTCTTGCCATTAGCCTCTGCCTCCAGAAGAGGGCAGCAACGCCTCATGGACCAGTTGCTAAGCAACACACACACACTCTCTCTCCCTCTCTTTCTCAGGTGAGTATGAACACAGAGCATCCAATGGCCTTTCCACCCACTGCAGTGGCCCTGGTGAAACAATTACGTTTTTCTCATACAACAAACAGTGTTCTTTAAGGTTTTGGGGTTATTGGGGGGGGGTGTTTCCAGGCCATGAAATTAGGGGGACCCAGGTTCAGATCCTTCACTCCCTGTGCCACTCTCAGCCTAGCCTACCTCGCAGGGCTGGAGGGAGGGCAAACAGAGACAGGCAATTGCTTTAAGCTTCCTGGAGGAAATGGAATATGATTAATAATAATAATAATTTATTATTTATACCCTGCCCATCTGGCTTGGTTTACCCAGCCACTCTGGGTGGCTTTCAACATAGCATTAAAAACAGAATAAAACTTCAAACATTAAAAACTTTCCTAAACAGGGCAGTCTTCAGATATCTTCTAAAAGTCAGGTAGTTGTTTATTTCCTTGACATCTGAAGGGAGGGCGTTCCACAGGGCGGGTGCCACCACCGAGAAGGCCCTCTGCCTGGTTCCCTGTATCTTCGGTTCTCGCAGGGAGGGAACCGCCAGAAGGCCCTTGGAGCTGGACCTCCGTGTCCGGGCAGAATGATGGGGTGGAGACGCTCCTTCAGGTATACTGGACCGAGGCCATTTAGGGCTTTAATAACAGGGGTCAGCAAACTTTTTCAGCATGGGGCCGGTATACCATCCCTCAGACCTTGTGGGGGGCCAGACTATATATATTTTTTAAAAAAAATATGAACGAATTCCTATGCCCCACAAATAACCCAGAGATGCATTTTAAATAAAAGGGCACATTCTACTCATGTGAAAACATGCTGATTCCAGAATCGTCTGCGGGCCGGATTTAGAAGGCGATTGGGCCGCATCCGACCCCCGGGCCTTAGTTTGGTGACCCTGGCTTTAAAGGTCAGCACCAACACTTTGAATTGTGCTCGGAAATGATTCATTTGTGTTCCCACAATACCTGGAGCTGCGGCAAGGTAAAAATCTTAGGGAGGGGTGCATACAAAGGAGCTGGGGGGTCTGGAACTGGCAATGGGCCACCCATTGTATTTCTGAGAGAAGTAGAGGAGAGAGAAGAGGTGGCAGAGAAAGAGAGAACTCTCTCCCTGCCCTCTTTTTTCCCTTCTTCATCCCCCCCCCCTCAGTGTGGCTACTACCCACAATGGCTCTGCCCTGCAATGCTCCTGAATGCCAGGTGCTGGAAACCACACAAGGGAAGAGTTGTTCTTGTGCTCGGATCCTGATTGCACACCTCCAGCATTCCTCAGATGAAAATAGGGACATTCTCCTCCACATCAGCATCCCTGCTAGTTAATTGCATTTATTGATTGGGGGTTTGCTTTTTCCCTCGGGCTTCCCTAAATGCAATAACATCCACTTCGTTGGACTGGTCATGTTGGGCGGATGCCTGATGATCGTCTTCCAAAACAACGACTCTATTCCGAACTTAAAAATGGAAAGCGTAATGCTGGTGGTCAACAAAAGAGGTTTAAAGACTGTCTCAAGGCAAATCTTTAAAAATGTAGTATAAATACTGACAATTGGGAAACACTGGCCTGAGAGTGCTCCAGTTGGAGAACAGCCTTTACCAAAAGTGTCCTGGACTTTGAAGATGCTCGAACTCAGGGCACAAGGGAGAAATGTGCTAAGAAGAAGGCAAATCCACACCGTGATCAACTCCCGCCCGGAAACCAATGTCCCCACTGTGGAAGGACGTGCGGATCCAGAATTGGCCTCCACAGTCACTTATGGACTCACTGTTAAAACCGTGTTTGTGGAAGACAATCTTACTCGGCTACGAGGGATCGCCAAAGAAGAAGACATAAGTTCAAAACTATCTCTGCAGTTCTGTGTGTTTCCTCTAATAACTTTAGAGGAAGCTGGAGAAAATGCTCAAGCGGAGATACTGATGGAGAAGAGAATGTCCCTATTTTCATCCAAGGAATGTTGGGGCCATGTGCTTGTGGCTTCCCCCCAGTGGGGCACCTGCTTGGCCACTGTGGGAACAGGAGACTGGACTAGATGGGGCACTGGCCTGATCCTGCAGGCTCTTCTCTGGTTGTGTTAGGAATGAAAGGAAGACAGGGCAGGGGAGAGGCGAGGAAGGGTGAGCAGGCCTTCACCCTCTGCCCCAGGGGGCCAAATTTAATTAAAGCAGCAGGCCTTGGCAACTCATCCCAGAATCCGACCTCCTCTCCTCTGCTGACTCCTTCTTCCCTCCATGCTGGAGTGGCTGAAAGAATCAGGGCAAGCACCAAATCCCAGGGACTCATCAAGCCATCTCAATTAGCAGGCGGAAGTTTATTGCAGCCCAGAAATTGACGGATGGTGACAGGACCAGCCCGGCTGAGCACTTATTTTTCGTTTTTGGTTTTGCTGCCACGCAAGAGCCAGCCACCCAGGCGGCTGCTAGAGTCAGCGTTGTCCCCTGATTCTGAGGTCTCTTGTCCACTTTTTTTTTTAAAAAAAGTATCTCAATTAAATTTTATCCATATCAAACAAGCAAAAAAGAACCTCAGAAGACAAACACATGAAGACCAAACCCAGGCTGCCATGGGATGTTCCACTCCCAAGAAGAAAGGATAAGAAGCTGGTTATCTGGAGATTTGTGGTGCAGAGGGGGGAGAAAGGGGAGGGGAGGAGGCAAGGAGCAGACATCTCTCCTGCCCCTGAAGGGAGCATCCTGGGTAGAGGAGCAAGTTGCCACCTGAGGCAAGCCAGAAAACGGCATGCACAAAAATTTAACATCAGGATTTCTGTTTTGGTATGCATACTGGTGATGATCTCATCCTTTTATATTGCATCTTGCAAACAGTTTTTCCTGGCCTTGTTTACCATCTTTGCCTCCCACTTGCGATAAAGAGTTTTGCGCTGCCTGTGGACTGTTAACAAAAAAAAAATGTGTGTGGGAGTCTTGAGGGAAGAAGTAAATCGTTATTTGCCCTATATTTTTTTCCTGGGTGTGCTGCATTCATCAGCCTTTCAAACAACTAACTGCCACTGGCCCCAAAATGACATCTCTACTGCCGAAGATGCTTTTGTGATTCTGTTGTTGTTGTGCTTAGTTGTTTAGTCATGTCCAACTTTTCGTGGCCCCATGGACCAGAGCACGCCAGGCACTCCT
Source organism: Zootoca vivipara (assembly GCF_963506605.1). NCBI lineage: Eukaryota > Metazoa > Chordata > Lepidosauria > Squamata > Lacertidae > Zootoca > Zootoca vivipara. Next base: position 71,563,435 of record NC_083285.1, read on the forward strand.
GTCTTCCACTGCCTCCCGCAGCTTGGTCAAACTCATGTTCGTAGCTTCGAGAACACTGTCCAACCATCTCATCCTCTGTCGTCCCCTTCTCCTAGTGCCCTCCATCTTTCCCAACATCAGGGTCTTTTCCAGGGAGTCTTCTCTTCTCATGAGGTGGCCAAAGTCTTGGAGCCTCAGCTTCAGGATCTGTCCTTCCAGTGAGCACTCAGGGCTGATTTCCTTCAGAATGGAGAGGTTTGATCTTCTTGCAGTCCATGGGACTCTCAAGAGTCTCCTCCAGCACCATAATTCAAAAGCATCAATTCTTCGGCGATCAGCCTTCTTTATGGTCCAGCTCTCACTTCCATACATCACTACTGGGAAAACCATAGCGTTAACTCTACGGACCTTTGTCGGCGAGGTGATGTCTCTGCTTTTTAAGATGCTGTCTAGGTTTGTCATTGCTTTTCTCCCAAGAAGCAGGCGTCTTTTAATTTCGTGACTGCTGTCACTATCTGCAGTGATCATGGAACCCAAAAAACTAAAATCTCTCACTGCCTCCATTTCTTCCCCTTCTATTTGCCAGGAGGTGATGGGACCAGTGGCCATGATCTTGGTTTTTTTGATGTTGAGCTTCAGACCATATTTTGCACTCTCCTCTTTCACCCTCATTAAAAGGTTCTTTAATTCCTCCTCGCTTTCTGCCATCAAGGTTGTGTCATCTGCATATCTGAGGTTGTTGATATTTCTTCCGGCAATCTTAATTCCGGCTTGGGATTCATCTAGTCCAGCCTTTCGCATGATGAATTCTGCATATAAGTTAAATAAGCAGGGAGACAATATACAACCTTGTCGTACTCCTTTCCCAATTTTGAACCAATCAGTTGTTCCATATCCAGTTCTAACTGTAGCTTCTTGTCCCACATAGAGATTTCTCAGGAGACAGATGAGGTGATCAGGCACTCCCATTTCTTTAAGAACTTGCCATAGTTTGCTGTGGTCGACACAGTCAAAGGCTTTTGCATAGTCAATGAAGCAGAAGTAGACGTTTTTCTGGAACTCTCTAGCTTTCTCCATAATCCAGCGCATGTTTGCTATTTGGTCTCTGGTTCCTCTGCCCCTTCGAAATCCAGCTTGCACTTCTGGGAGTTCTCGGTCCACATACTGCTTAAGCCTGCTTGTAGAATTTTAAGCATAACCTTGTGATTCTGTAGCTAGATACTATTCTTGAAAGTGAATCAAAATAAACCCCCCAAATAGCTCATGCACACACACACCCCTCTGTCAACGCCTGAGGAGAGTGTGTCAGCGAGGCTAATGGGCAGGGCAGCCTGACTCTGTGGCCAGGGGTGCCTCCGACCGCTTTCATCTGGTTCTCCACCTTCGGCTGTTCCTGGACAGGAACAAACTGACCACAGTGGTCCAGCCATGAATTGGTTGGATCCCCTTGAAAGCCATCCAGGTTGTGCAGCCATCCATCCCTGCCTCCTGTGGCAGGGAGTTCCATAGTTCAACTGCATGCAGAAGATGCCGCAGGAGGGCACCCTGGGGTGGCAGAGGGGACCTCCGCCTTGTCCGTGGCTTCTTGTGGCAGCCCCCTGCCAGCTGCTCCCTCCTCTGCACAAGCGAAGGCGGTTCCTGACGCGGCCTCATTTGCCGGCTCCACTAATTCCCCTTGGCAGCCCTGCCAGGCTGCACGCTCCCCGCTCTCTCTCTCCAGCCGCTCTCTTGGGCTGAGCTCACCGGGTGCTTCTCCAGCTCATCTGCAGCTTGGCTAAGCAGCCCTTTCATGCCTGAGCTTCCATTGTCCTGTTGCCTCCAGCCTGTCTGCGGAGCAGGAAGTGATTTCAGGGCCTGGGATTTGCACGCTGTCCATCCCCCAGGCCGCCCTGGGGGTGCCTTTGTGTCCTGCACAGAATGCAGGCTGGCCGCTCGCTTGGCAACCCTTGCTCTCCCAGGAGGAGGGAGCCACGAATGAATGCCCAGCCATGGAGTCTGCTTCAGTAGCCACAGGACAAGGGGAGCCCTCCCCCTCCCCCTCCCCCTCCACAACTTGAGAATGTCAGAGGGAACTTGCGGAATTCCTTGCTGCAGGATCTGGCAGTAGCTGTAATGGTGGCTGTTTTTAACTCATTCCCCCTCTTCTCTTTTCCCCCATTATGGAACTCAATGTGGTATCATGCATTGGGGGGGGGGGTCCCCCAGGTGGTCTCCCTCCTGGCAAACCCCAGACTCTGCCCTGTTTAGTTTCGACATCAAGGGTTTCCAGACCCCAGAAAGGTCAAGGGGAAGGAGCGACTCTGCTATGAAGAAAGGTTGCAGCGCTTGCGACATTTAGTTTAGAGAAAACGCACGCAAGAGGTGGCTTGAAATTACGAAAATATTAATGGCAGGGGCAAAGTGGCTGGAGGGAAGGTTTTCCTCCCTCTCTCATAACACAAGAAGTCAGGAACACCCAATGAAGTAGAAAGTCTCAGTTTGAACCAGGTGCAGGGCCCCCACTGAGTGCTAGGACTCAGCCACTGGATAGAGGCTGCAAGAATGAGGAAGGCAGTGCCTCTGAGCATGAGCAGAGTGCACAGGCAGTGGCAGAGTCCCTGGAAGACAACTCCTCCCATCTGGACTCTCTGGAGACTTCCCCAGGCCTGCCCAAAGAGATCTCCATGCAGCCCCACTTGTTGTGGGGATTAAAACAGAACGATGTCCGCCACCTTGAGCTCTGAAGAAAAGGGCAGGGATATGAAGGCAATGAATTGAAATAAAATGAATATCTGAGGCACAGCGCATCCAGCTCCGAAAGGAAGGCTGTGCAGCACCTCCCCATATCCCCACACACACACGCCCGGTTCAGCCCCCACCTGCCTAGGACCCGGAGATCAGGCAGCCAGACCCAAAGCAGAGAGAGAACCAACTGCCTGTAGCATGAAGCCCTGGTTCTGAGTAACGCTTCTGGGGTACAAGCAGCCTCTGCCCCTGGCCCAGGCCCCGCTCCTCACCATCTCCCTGGCAACGCTTGGCACACGGGGAAAGCGCCTGGCAACAATTACATCACCTTCCTCCTTGTTCTCCTGCCTCCCCCCCCCCCCCGGCTCATTGGCTGCTGCTGCTGCTGCTGCTGCTGCTGCTGCTGCTGCTGCTGCTGCTCCGGCAGGAGGCCGAGAAGGGATGCCTGCAAAGAGACCACCGAGCAGCTGCCTTTTAAGAACTCCAGAAGAGCTGGCAGGATCAGGCCAGTGGCTCATCGAGGCTGGAGAGGCAGCCCCGAAAAATCTCAGCCCTGGGTGCGGCCCCAGCTGCTGCCGCCGCACATCACAGAATGTGGGATTGTGTTGAGATGGAATAAGAGCCAAAGAATATGGGAAGAGGCCAATGGATCAGGCCAAGGGGGCCCCATCCAGGCCTCACAGTGGCAGACCAGATGCCCCAATGGGAAGCCCCTAAGCAGCAGCTCTCCCCTCCTGTGGTTTCCAGCAGCTGGTGTTCAGAAACTGCCTCAAAACCGTGGAGTCAGAGCCCAACCATCCTGGCTAGGAGCCATCCATAGCCCCCCCCCCCTTCCTCTTCCATGAGTCTAACCCTCTTTTAAAGCCATCTGGGTGGGTAGCCGTCACTGCTTCATGGGGAAGGGAGTTCCGTAGTTTAACTCTGTGCTGTGAATAATTGAATCATAGAATTAATTGTAAAGTTGGAAGGGATCGTGAGAGGCGGACACGACTAAACGACTAAACAACAACAAATATACTATATGGTCATTTATGGACCTAATGGGTATCTAAAGCCATTTGCAACCAGTCCATGCAGAATGTAGGTACTCTATATATAGAAATGAGCAAGCCAGTGATATTTCAGAGAGCAGGCAAGCAGGCGGGGCCCATGACTTACATCACAGGAGCCTAGACAACACAAAACACGGTTGCTGTATGTAGGTTTTACTTTATTTGTTTTTTATCTTCTGTTTTGGAAATGTACATCCAGTTTTTCCCCAATTTTGTTGGGCGGCCCCAAGAGTGTGGGGCCCTAAGCTAGAGCTTGTTTAGCTTATACGTAAATCCGGCCCTGATCATGAGGGTCACCTCGATGGGTGAGGTATAAAATCATCATCATCATGTTGAACCCCCTGCAATGCAGGGATTTTTTTGCTCGCCGTGGGGTTCCAACTCACAACCCTGAGATTAAGTGTCTCGCGCTCTACAGACTGATGAAGGAAGTTGTCTGTCCTGAATCTTCCAGCATTCAGCTTCATTTGGCCAGTGGGATTGGGCAGACCTCAGGGTGGCAGGAGACTCCCCAACGCCTTCTGGGGTCTGGTGACATTTGGCTGCTAATTCCAGGGCTGTAGCCCCTCTGGGAGATTCCCCGGTGCCACAGGGCTCTTGCTCACGCTGGCAGCTGCCCTTCCCACCTGCCGCATGGTGCTGAATGCCAGCCATGGGCGATGCCAGCTTCCCCGGGAAGGGCAAATGAGTTTATCCAGGGACAGATCCCTCCCAGGAGAAGGAGGGGGGAGCTGGATCTTGAGAGTTCAGAGCGTAGCAGCGTGGCAAGGTCCCCGGCTCAATCCACAGCATCTCCAGGTAGGGCAATGGAAAGACCCCCTTGCCTGAGAACCCCAGGGAGAAGCTGCCAGTCAGTGTAGGCAATATTGAGCGAGATGGACCAAAGGTCTGGCTGAGTGGAATGTGGCTGCTTGTGGGGTTTTGGGGGGGGCATAACTCAGGGGTGGAGCATCACCCAGTTCCACAGGTTCATCTCCAAAGCCACAATGGCTGGGCATGGCCTCCCTGGTCGGAGGCAGACAAAATGCCCCCCCCCAGCACTTTGCATGTGCTCCAGTGTGAGTGCTGCTTTGTCCATTCATAGAATTGTAGAGTTAGAAGGGACTCCCAAGGGTCATCTAGTCCTACCCTCTGGAGCAGCAGAAAAAAAGATTGTGACAGCCCCTCAGAGCTCTCATAGGACATCTCAGTCTCCTCTTTCCCAGGCTAAACATGGCCAGCTCCTTCAACCATGCCTCATAAGGCTTGGTTTCCAGACCCTTGGTCATCTTGGACGTCTTCCTCTTTGCACCCCCTCCAGCTTGTGAACATCTTCTTCAACTGTGGTGCGCAGAACTGGACACAGTATTCCAGATGTGGTCTGACCAAGGCAGAATAAAGAGCGGGACTATTGCTTCCCTTGATCCAGGCACTAAACCTCTGTTGATGCAGCTTAAATAGGCTTAGCTTTTTTCGCTGTTGCATCACACTGTTGACTCATGTTCAGCTGGTGGTCCACCCAGACCCCTAGATCCTTTTCACATGTACTGCTAGTAAGCCAGGTGTCCCCAATCCTAATCTAATTTGTCCTAGAACCCTAGAATTGCCCAGGCTTGCGCCCCAGGGAGGTCACTTATGCTGCTAACACAGTGGTTTGACTTCACACCCGAGACAGATGAACGGCAACAAGAATGGTAGAGTTGGAAGGGCCCTGAGGGTCAACTAGTCCAAACCCCCTACAAGGCAGGAATCTCAACAAAAGCATCCATTTAACCTCTGCTTAAAAACCTCCTGTAGAACCTTGGATTTCTTCCTATTGAAATCCATTTTGTGAGTTTTGGTCGGTCCAATGATATCCTCTTGAATCCTCCTTCTGCCTTCTGCGGTAGCTCTTCAATCGCAGAGGTTGGTGGGTGGCCGCTGCTGCCGTGGGCTGGTGGCCCTCTGCACATGCTCGGGGCCCCTCTTCCCTTGAGTCTGAAGCCCTCTCCACAGTCCTCGGAGGACTGGGCTGCTCGGCGTGCCTGCGGCTGCGGCGAGGACGGCGATGAGCGTCGGGGCGCGCGCCAGTGGATGCGCACGGAATCCGGAGTGGCTCCGCGAGGGAGGGGGCGGCCCGGGCGCTCGCCTGCCTCCTCCGCGCGCTGCTGCGCGCGTCCCTCCGACGGGGGAGAGAGGAGGAGCCGCGGCCGGCGCTACTGCTGCTCGTCGCCTCCGCCTCGTCGTGCGCGGCGCCAGCCGAGGAGCCGAGCCCAAGCCAGGCGGCTGCGGCAAGAGCGCGTCCAGCCAGGTGAGCGGCTCCGGCGCGGGGCAAGGAGCGGCCGGGGCGGGAGAGCCCCCCCGACGGGTGGCCGCGGGCGGCGGGGCTGCGCTGCGAGCCAGAGGCGCCTTCCGTGGGGCGGGAGGGGGGTAGAATTTGGTGCAGGCTGTGTCGGGGGCGGGAGCGAGGGGGGGGGGAAGAGAAAGGCCGGCTCTGCTGCTGAAATGCAAGCTGGAAGTGGGGGGGGGGGGTTGAGTTGCCCGCAGGCGCCCTCGCGGGGGGGAGCGGGGGCACATCCATCCATCCCTCCTCCTGCTGAAGGGCAGGAGCCCTCCAGGATCGGGGCCTTGGGTTGGGGACGGCGCTCTCCGTCGCCTACCCAGCAAGCCCGCAGCCCTGCTCGCCTGCCCGGGACCGTCCGCGGGGCAAGGGAGCCGACGGGGCGGACTGGCCGGCGCTGATGTGCGCGCTGCTTCTACGCGCTCTCTCTCTCTCTCTCTCTCTCTCTCTCTCTCTCTCTCTCTCTCTCTCTCTCTCTCTCTGGGTCAACTGCGCTCCGCGGAAGATGCGCGCGGTGTGGTGTTTGGGGGGCTCACAAAAGGCCCTCTCGGCGTCGCGCTCTCTCCCCCTCCCGTGGCTTCATATGGCAGTGCCAAACGTTGCAAGGGCAATTTTCTCTGGATTCTGACTGGATTCGAGGCGACCAGAGTAGCCTTATCCTCCCCTCTCATGACTCCGGTTGTGTTCTGAGAAGCGGGCGCTGCTCCTCTCTTGCACGCAGCTTGGCTGGCTGACTAGAGCTCTCTGGCTCACCGAGGTTCCGCAGGCGCCTTGCCAAGTGGTCTGGCCTGCTTTGGGGCACGCGTGGACGGCCTCAGTTTCTCCCCCCCCCCTTCCCGGCATGTGGGTTGCTTTTAGGCTCCGAGGTGCTCCAAGTTCTCACCTCTCCTGGGTCTTAAGAGTTAATGCGAGGCATTAAGGGTGGCCGGACTCTGCCTCCCCAGTCGGAGGCAGCAATGCTTCTGAATGCTAGTGGCTGGGAAACCGCAGGAGGGGAGATTCGCTCCTCTTGTGCTCCGATCCTGCTTGCTGGTTTCCCCCAGGCATCTGTGAGGACAGGAGGCTCCGAGGAGATGAGCCGTTGGCCTGATCCAGCAAGTTCTTCTCACGTTCTCCTTCCACATTCCGTAACAGAGAAGGAGGAGAGGAACGCAGTGGGTGGGCTTCCTGGGCTCACAGCCTCAGTGGGGAAGGGAGTGCCACCAGCTGGCCTCTGGGGCAGAGCAGCCTTTTCCATGGGGCAATTTGCACAGCCACAAGCCCACACAGGGCAGAGGGAGAGGCTGTAGCAGAGCAGCCCAAAGATTCACTGGGGCCAAAAAAACGGGGCTTGCACCTGACAGCCACATGGCAGGGAGGTCTCTCCCTTCAACCTGCAGGTAAGGAAGAGGGACGGCCCCCTCCCATCTCTGGGGCAGAGGGGCTTGGGACCAGGGGCTTGGGGGCTGATTTCCTTCCTCCTTGAGCCACGTTTTCTGCCTGGGTGTTCAAAGCTTTTGTAGGCGATTTGGAATCTGCAGCTGGCCCTGAATACAGTCAGGGCCATTAACATGGATGGACTTAGTCGTGCCCCTTGATTTCAATGGGGATACTCTGAGTAGGGCTTGGGGGCAGATGCAGCCCACAGTATTTGCGCAGCCCTGGTGCCTGGGTCTCTTTGTGTGTAGTGGCTCCCAGTTTCTTTCCAGGCTCAACTCGGAGCGCTGCTTGGAAATCCCTCCTCAGCTGAGGAGGGGGAGGCCTGAGGGGCCCTCAAAGGCTCCCTGGGGTCCGTGTCATGTGCTTGTCCACATCGCACCAGGATCCTGTCTCTGGCGCTCCTGCCTCTGAGGGGTGGCTGGAGGGGTGAAGGGCCTTCTTGGTGGTGGCACCGCGACTTTGCAACACTCTCACGGCTTAGGGATCTCTCCCCTCATTTCCCCAGGCTTCCCAGTCCTGTAAATGCGGCTTTTCTCCTGCTGCTTCATACTGGAAGGTTGTGAATTTCCGCTTTGCAATTTAAGCTGCTTGCGTGAACCTTTTTGAAGGGAAAGGGTACTAAAACAAGGCAGGAAAGCAAAGGGCCACGGTTTGCATTGGGCCCTGGCTGGGGTCTCTTTCAGGGGGACTGGCAATTTGCCCTGCCCACTGTCTGCCCTCCCCTAGGGCACCCAGGACAGGGAGAGGCATCTGTTTGCGCTGCCCAGTTGCCATGGGGGAGAGGGTGCTGGGTTCACCAAGTATGTCCTCTCAGGCAGGCTCTGAGGACAGAAGGCATTCTGCACATGCCCCGAAGTGCTCTTGGTGCTCTGACTTCTCTTGGCCCCATGTTTTACGCAGGAGAAGTTTCACCCCCATACCTTTGCCCCAAAACCATATCTGAAAGGTGAGCAGCTTTTCATAACTTGGGGACCCTGGAGCTGAAAGGAAGATGCTTCTGGGCTCAGGTGGGCCCCTGTTCCCCCCTGTCCTCACACGCCCTGCCTGCTGTGTTTGGCGAGAGCCAGCTCCCACCTTGCCACATAAGATCTTAACGATAATCCTGCTGGATCAGGCCAAGGGCTCATCCAGTCCAGCCTCCTGTTCTCACAGGTGCCTGGGGGGAAACCAGCAAGCACAAGAGCAGCTCTCCCCTCCTGCGCTTTCCAGAAACTGGGATTCAAAAGCACGGCTGCCTCTGACTGTGGAGAGCAAAGCGTAGCCGTCACAGAATCTTAGAATTGTAGAATGGGAAGGGACCGCGAGGGTCATCTGGTCCAACCCCCCTGCAAAGCAGGACTCTCTTGCTCAATGTGGGGCTCGAACCCACAACCCTGAGATGAAGAGTTTCATGCCCTAGCAACTGAGCTATGGGCAGGGGCGGAGCAAGGTGGGGGCGGCAGGGGCGAACCGCGCCGGGTGTCATCGAGGGGGGTGACATTCGACGCAACTCCCGCCTACCCCGATCCGTCTGGGGAAGGGTGGGAGCTGTGGCGTTCCCCCCTTCTGCCTTCGTTTTTACAGCCCCTCCCTCACTCCCGGGCTGGTGGAGGAGGCATACAGGGAGAGGGCGCAAAGGAGGCAGGCGAGCAAACAAGCGGTGGGTGGAGGGAACTCTGGACCAAAAAGCCGAACAACTTTGGCAAACCCCAGAATCCCCAAAGAAAAGCTCAACAAGAAGATTTCAGGGGGTGGGGGTGACAAGAAATTTTCTGCACCGGGTACCACCTAACCTTGCTATGCCACTGGCTATGGGTGAGCACAACAGCTAGTAGCTACCCAGAGCCCTCTCCTGCTCCATGAATTTGCTCAGTCCTCTTTGAAAGCCGCCCTCCCCCTCCCCCCTCCCCCTTCCCCCTCCCCTCCCCCTCCTCCTCCCTTTCTGCCATGGTGACTGTTGTGGGTTGTGGGTGTGCACAGCTGTCCATACTGCCTCTTGCCGGGGCTGCGTTGTTTGCCACCCACCCAGCCCCGTGACTCAGGCGGCTTGTTGTCGAGGGTTTGGCTGGGGCTGTTTTGCTACGAGTTGCTTAGGGGGTGGGGAGACGGGGTGTGTGTGTGTCTCTGAGCTTACTCTGGGATTTAGGAGCCTTGCTGTCCCTGGGGCCAAGGCCGGCTCCGAGACCCAGAGGCCTCTGCAGGTCTGCTCCTGTCTCTCCTATTCCCCCCCCCCCTCTCTTTGCATCTCCTCACCTCTTGCCTGGTCCCTCCGAAGCAGAGGGTCCCATTCCCCCCCCCCCCACACACAGACAAGCTCTCCGTTCCATATGCACCCACATGCACCGGGCAGAGTGCATGCATGTCATAAGAACATCTAGTCCAGCACGAAAGGGGCTTCAGGTGTTGGCATTTGAGCGCCCTCTGCGTGGCCCATCCTGGGTAAATGGGGTTGCAGCGTTCATCTCCCTTTCAGGCCGAGGGAGCTGGCGTTTAACCCCAGACAGCTTTCCAGGTCACGTGGCCAGCAGGACTAAACCGCTTCTGGTGCAACAGAACACAGTGGCGGAAACCAGAGTTCACTGAAAAGCTGTTTACCGTCCCGCCGCAGTGGTACCTGTTTATCTACTTGCACTGGCGTGCTTTCGAACTGCTGGGTTGGCAGGAGCTGGGACAGAGCAATGGGAGCTCACCCCGTTGCAGGGATTCGAACCGCTGACCTTCTGATCAGCAAGCCCAAGATGCTCAGGGGTTTAGACCACAGTGCCCCCCATGTCCCATGCTGGGTGTACCTTGCAGAGCAGTGAATGCCGGGGGGGGGGGGACTTCTCTCTCCTGAGCCCCAGGTCCGTTCTATGAAATGGGACCGGAGGAAGCAGCTGCCTCAGACAGAGTCAGACCATCTTTATTTAATTTGTATGCCGCCCTTTGTCTGAAGAACTCAGGGCGGTTCACAGAATGAAGCTTACAACGTACCTAACGAAAACGAGAACAAACCAGTGCCCCCACCTCCCAAACTGGTCCATTGAGCTCTGGGTGACACATCTATCAGCTCCTGATGGGGCCTTTCAGACAGGGGGCTTCCCTGAGCCCTGCCTGGTTTTGATAGGGAGTGAACTGGGGTTCTTCTGCAGGAAAATCAGGGGGGGCCTAAAAGTCTGTGACTCTGTCCCAGGGCTCAGGGTTCCCCCTCTGAGCGGCATCCCCTCCCCCAGGACTCCTCCAGGTTGTCCCAGGTTCAGTTCCTGACATCTCCAGGTAAGGCTGGAGGGACCCAGCACAGGGCAGCTTCCCACGTTCCAAGCCTCACTCCTGAACGGGATTCCCTCGTCTCCCTTGGGAACTGCTCACATGCAGCCCAAAGGGACCCAGGTGGCGCTGTGGGTTAAACCACTGAGCCTAGGGCTTGCTGATCAGAAGGTCAGCGGTTCGAATCCCTGTAACGGGGTGAGCTCCCGTTGCTCGGTCCCAGCTCCTGCCAACCTAGCAGTTCGAAAGAACGTCAAAAATGCAAGTAGATAAAGAGGAACCGCTACAGCGGGAAGGTAAACGGCATTTCCATGTGCTGCTCTGGTTTGCCAGAAGCGGCTTTGTCATGCTGGCCACATGACCTGGAAGCTGTACGCCGGCTCCCTCGGCCAATAATGCGAGATGAGCGCGCAACCCCAGAGTCGGTCACGACTGGACCTAATGGTCAGGGGTCCCTTTACCTTTACCTTTACACATGCAGCCCATCTGGGTGGAAATGGTCAGTTTTCCTGGCAAAACAGGTGGAGGAAGATGCCTCGCACCCAGTTGCCGCATTTACGTCTAAGCTAAACAAGTTCTAGCTTAGGGCCCCACTCTCTTCAGGGCCCCAAAAAAATTTAAAGGGAAAACAAACTGGATGTACATTTCCAAAATATAAGATTAAAAAAACAAATAAAATAAAGCCTACATACCGCAACAGTGTTTTGTGTTGTGTCGGCTCCTGTATGGCATGGGCCCCACCTGCTACCCTGCTCCCTAAAATATCACTGGTTTGCTCATTTCTATATATAGAGTACCTACATTCTGCATGGACTTTTCAACAACTCCTTGGATAAAATACATATTTTGTTATGTGCAAATGGCTTTAGCTACCTATTAGGTCCATCAACGACCATATACCCTGTTTCTCCTATTTTAAGACGTAGTCATAAAATAAGGCATAGCAGGATTTTTAAGCATTCAAGGAATATAAGCCATACCCCGAAAATAAGACATAGTGATAGGCACAACAGCAATACCGGCCGTGGCAGGAGAAGGAGGAAGAAAAATATAAGACATCCCCTGAAAATAAGCCATAGTGTTTTGTTTTTTTTGAGGAAAAATAAATATAAGACGGTGTCTTATTTTTGGAGAAGCACGGTAGCATATATTCAACACCAAAAAATCTGTGACCATTTGTTGTTGACAAAGGACAGCTGGACATATCAAGGGCCCCATTACCTTCAGGAGCTGAGGGCCGCGTCAAACCTCACTCCGGCCCTGCTCGCACCCTTGGCTATTTCACGGAGTGGGGGACGTTCCCTCAGCCACGCTGGCACCCTTCCCCGTCGATGCTGCAAGGCACGTGAAGTTTGTGCTCAAGGCAGCAGACAGACCCTGACCGGGTGCAAAATGTACAAGTCACAGCCTATTTATTTATATATCGCGTTTCACAGAAACGCATCTGTGCTCAAAGCTGTTCAGAAACAGCCACCAGCTAGAGGCCTTTCTCAGCCTTGTTCGTGTATGGATGCACTGAATGCATTTTCATTCCCTGGTGTTTTTTCCTCTAAAGAGCTCAACGTGGCTTGCATAGTCCTCCTCCTCCCTGTTTTATCATCACAACAGCCTTGTGAGGTAGGCTGGGTTGAAAGAGGCAGTGATTTGAACCCTGGTCTCTCCCAGGTCCTAGCCTGACACTCTAACCGCTACACCACACTGCCTCTCTGGGGACTTCCATATTTCTCCTCATTTAGTCCCCACAACAACCCTGCGATGCAGGTTAGGCTGAGAGAGGCAGTGACTGGCCCCCCCCCTAAGGTTGCCCAGCGAGCTTCATGGCTGAGGGGGATTTGAACCCTGGTCTCTCCCAGGTCCTCGTCTGACACTCTAACCATTATGCCACACTTCCATTTCCTCCACTCTTTCCAGGAGTGGTCAGCACTTTAAAGCTCTGGGTCCGAGCGTCCCCTCTTTTTTTTGCTCCAGAGCTTTCCCCATGAAAACACACTCTTTAGCGCTCAGCCGGAGCAAACATCAGTCCGTGGAAACCCTGAATTGCTGTTTGCTCCAGTTGAGCACTAAAGAGTGTGGGTGTGGGAAAAGCTCTGGAGCAAAGACAAAAATGCTCAGACACAGAGCTTTTAAGTGCAGACTTGTGCCTGGAAAGAGTAGGGCAAAAACGTATGTGAGGATTAAGCCCTGGCTGTCTGGCTTCTTGACGTCCTTTGATTTCTGTACGGCTGCGACCATCCCTGGACAGGTTTAGCTGGCCTGAATCTCACGGAGAGGCAGCTTCTGGGGGTGTGGAGCTTTTCTCAGCCCAGCAAAGCCACCATTGTGGGCTTGGCTCCCATGGGACGCTGCATCCCGCTAAATGCTCGCAGGGTGTCCCAGCTGCCGCCCCCACCACCAGCTCCCCAGCTGGTTCCCGAGCCTTTGGACAGAAGGAGCCAGAACGGAGGGGGCATTGCAGTGGAGGCAAAGCTGCCGTCCCGTTCTGGCAGCCCTCTGCGCCTCAAAGGTGTGGCTGGTGGGGGGTTTGGGGTGCTCCAGCGAGAGGCCTTGCTGCCCTCCACCTGGGTCAGCCATAGGTCATGGACTCAGGCAAAGAATCCTGACTTCCCGGCTTCTCCGCATGCCAGAGATAAGAAAGGGAGCCCTGCAAAGATCTACAAAGATCTGAAAGGGGCGTTGGCTTCCGGGGGGGGGGGGCTCTTTACTTCCCAGCGCCTTCCAGCTTTTAATGGGCCCTGTTGATGCACCAATCCTAGAAGCAGAGAATCCTCGAGTTGGGGGTGAACCCAAGGGTCATCTAGTCCAACCCCCTGCTATACAAGTTTTCTAAGCATGGAGAAGAAATGCTTCAGCATCCACCCGATAAATACAAATTTTACACATGTTTAGTGAGCCTTTAAGGGGCTATTGATTGTGGATCATTTCTTTGTTGGTTAAAACACTTTATGACCCGCCTGTTGTCATCCATTTGGGTAAAGGATGGGGTGCAATGCGTAATCCTGCAAGGAAGATCCCTCTCGCTTTTGGCCATAAGAACATGAGGCGAGCCTCCTGGATCAGGCCCATGGCCCCTCGAGTCCAGCAACCCCACCTCGCTCTTTTTAAATAACAACAACAATAATAATTTGGTTTTACAAATATAAAATTATAGTAATACCACAACACACATCCACAATTAAAAGATTCTTCCGAGTCTCTGGACTCCCCCCTTCCCCTCCACAGGTTCTGTTGTTAAACCTTTTCTACTGCATCTTTTTCTATCTTTTTCTGTAATCCATGGTTTTTTTATAACTCTGGTATCTCCATGCTTCTCATTACAAGTGTTATTGAAATCCTGCTAATGTTTTCATCTGTTACAGTCATCTCCAAGATAAATTGTAATTTCCCCCCATTCCTTATTGAAGTTTTGGTCTTCTTGGTTCCTGAGCTTTCGAGTCAATTTTGCCATTTTGGCATAGTCCAACAGTTTGATTTGCCATTCTTCTCTGATAGGGACTTTGTCTTCTTTCCATCTCTGGGCTAGTAACATCCGTGCAGCTGTCGTCGGATACATCAAAAGTCTTTTCTGCTCCTTTGGAATATCAGCACCTACTATTCCTAATAGAAAAGTCTCTGGGTTGTTTTTTGTTTAATAAAAGTTATTTAAAACATTTTTTTCAATTCATTATATATCATTTCCCAGAATGCTTTTATTACCTTGCAAAACGTATGATAAAAGGTGCCTTCTTTTTAATTACATTTCCAGCAGATATTTGTACCTGTCTTATACATTTTTGCTAACTTACTAGGAGCCAGATACCAACGGTAAATCATTTTCATATAATTTTATTTCAACGTACAGCATACCGAGAATTTCAAATCAGTTTTCCATAAACTTTCCCAAGATGAAAGTTGGATACAGTGGTACCTTGGTTCTCAACCCCTTGGTACTCAAACACTGCAAACCCAGAAGTAAGTGTTCTGATTTGCAAACTTTTTCTGGAAGCTGAACGTGCTCCGTTTTGAGTGTTACGCTGAGATCTGTCCGTTTTTGCTATTTACTTTGCAATTTTATGGCTCTTTTTGTTTTGTTTTTGTGACTGTGTGGAACCCAGCTCATCTACTGATTGATTGATTGTGTGACTGCAGTACATTGTTTATTGCACTCATTTTATGGATCAATGGTCTCGTTAGATAGTAAAATTCATGTTAAATTGCTGTTTTGGGGGTTGTTTTTTAAAGTCTGGAACGGATTAATTCGCTTTGCATTACTTTCTATGGGAAAGTGCGCCTTGGTTTTGGAACGCTTTGGTTTAGGAACAGACTTCCAGAACGGATTAAGTTTGAGAAACAAGGTCCCGCTGTATGATAAAAGGTGCTTTCTTTTTAATTACATTTCCAGCAGATATTTGTACCTGTCTTATACATTTTTGCTAACTTACTAGGAGCCGCATACGAATGATACATCATTTTCATATAATTTTCCTTTAAAAAAAATAAAATATATATATTATTTTTTGTGATAACAAAATATAAAAAACCAAGTAACATATCATATACATTCCATAACAACAAAATAAAAACATAAAAATACATCACTCAATCTTATATTCCGTATCTTTATCGGCTTCCTCCTTTCCCTCCCTTCTACGTTTCTATATATTACTTACTTAGCACTTTCTAAATCTTAGTAACATTCTATTTCTTAATTATCAATTCTAAATATTACTCTTAATCCTTTTTCAATCAAAAATTGCGTCAAATGGGGGCTGCAGAAAGGGTGCCATCGATTGGGACCTTGCAGTGCTTGCCAGACCCAGCACTGCAGTAGCCGTGTGGGTCCCCCTCCTCCCCAGCCCCCCCCAGCACATCCAGACTGTGCCGTCCACGTGAGGCCTCCACCCGCTCTGCGAGGAACTGCTGCACTCAACAGAGGACTGTCAGCCCAATTGACGTCCTGCTTCTACACCTGTCGGCCGACCGGCCCCCCTCAGGGAAGGGTGCCGTCGAGGTGCCAGCCTGCATTCGGCCCTGTCTCTTCACATCCCTGCCGAGCCGGTTTCAGGAAGGGCGTCGTAGCTGTGCCAATGTGACACTGCGGAAAGAGAGCTTGTCAGGGCACAAGTGCCCAGGGCAGAACTCTGCCGTGCTTCTTCAAAGAGGCAAGGGTGGGCAGGGTCAGCTGGCAGCAGAATACCCCAAACCCCAAAAGAGCCTGCTGGATCAGGCCATTGGCCCATCTAGCCCAGCATTCTGTTCTCACGGCGGCCAAAAAGACACCCCTGAAGGAGAGTTCTCCATCCCCGTCTTTCGGCCCGGACACTGAAGTCCAGCTCCGAGAGCCTTCTGGAGGTTCCCTTACTGTGAGAATTGAAGTTACAAGGAGCCAGGCAGAGCGCCTTCTTGGTGGTGGCACCCATCCTCCCTTCAGATGCCAAGGAGATAAAAAAAAAACCTATATAACTTTTAGAAGACATCTGAAGGCAGCCCTGTGATGGGAAGTTTTTAATGTTTGATGTTTTATTATGTTAGATATATGCTGTGGAAACCCACAAACAGGATTCGAGCACAAGAACCCTGTCCCCTCCTGTAGCAGTGGCAGACCTTGGGGTTTCAAACTGGTTGCCCTCCCTTAAGTCCACCTCTGTTTGTGGCTTCCAGCAACTGGCACTCAGAAGCCTCACTGCCTCTGACCACGGAGGCAGAGCAGAGCCATGGTGCCTAGGAGCCATCGATCGCCCTCTTCTCCTCCTCCTCTTGCCACCTTTGGGAGCCGAGTTCCCTAGTTTCCTCCAAATGTATGGCTTCTTCAATAAAAGGTTTAAAGCTCTGTCTCCACATGCTCTTTCTTTTTTGGCAAAAAACCCAGCTCTTTAAAGCAGAAGCGCAGAAAAAATGGCAATTTGGCTTGCCCATGGTTTGCCATTTGTTCCAATTCTGCTTTAAAGAGCAGGTTTCTGCAGGGAAGGCTCCAGAGAAAAGAAAGAGCACAGCCTTTTAAAGCTCTGGCTGTGCAGAAGGAAGGTAAGTGTGGATAAGCCCATAGTCGAGGAGCGTTCAGGGCCATTGCTCAAGCTTTCAGGATTTTTAAACCCCAAGTTCCCCTGGGGAAGAGGCAGAGCCCCTCTTTGGACGCAGGTGGCTCACTCTTCCTCCTCCAGTAAAGGCGGGGATTGTGTGTCTGCCTGAAACCCAGGAGAGTCGCTGCCAGTCAGAGCAGGCACTACTGAGCTAGATGGACCACTGGTCTGGCTCACTATAAGGCAGGGTTTTCCGGGGAGCCAGAGAGAAGCGAGGGAGTTTGGCCAGCTCGCCTGTGCAAGACGGAGCAAGACTTGGTGACTTTGCCTTGTCTTCCTTGTTCCCTCCCAGTGCACACCAACCGCCAGCTCAGCTCAGCCTGGGCGACAGTGACAACCCGCCACACTCCCGGTCTCGTCAGAGAGTGGCAGGAGGGAAGTTTCTTCTTGGCTGCGTGTGCTGTGCGCTCGTGCATGATCCCGTCTCGCTGGAGGGACCGCTCCTCACGTCCTTGCTCCAATTGGGACACTGGAGCAGAAACTGTCACCTCCCGCATCTCCTCGTCCTCTTGTCACATCGATTGCGCAGGGCGCTTCTCCCCGACTGAGCTCGGAGGGAGCTGGGCGCCTGCCGGGATCCGCTTTCTAACTTGGTCACCAGCCTGTGCAGTGGGGCGTGGGTGTTGGTGAGGGTGCCGTGCGACCTGCCCCAGAAGCAAACGACACAACTCTGGCTTGTTGGAAACCGAGAAAGCTGCCTTACTCTGAGGTAGACCAACGGAGCTCACAATTCCCTAGGTCAGGGGTTCCCAAAGAGATGGGGGAGTCCCTGGTTGGCAAGGGGTGTGTGTGTGTGTGTGTGTGTGTGTGTGTGTGTGTGTGTGTGTGTGTCTCGATGTCCACCTGGCTTCATAAAGAGAGCATCACTGAAGATTCCACCTAAACATTAGGAAGAACTTCCTGACAGTAATTGCTGTTCGGCAGTGGAATTTGCTGCCAAGGAGTGTGGTGGAGTCTCCTCCTTTGGAGGTCTTTAAGCAGAGGCTTGACAGGCATATGTCAAGAATGCTTTGATGGTGTTTCCTGCTTGGCAGGGGGTTGGACTAGATGGCCCTTGTGGTCTCATCCAACTCTATGATTCTATGATTCTATGATCACTGGACCTGCAACCTTGTTTGTTATCGAACACCACACTCCAACCAACCGAGCTATCCAGGAAATTCCGACCACTTTGCCCGTTGAATTAGGTTGAGATGTTTCAGGGCCACCTTTCTGGGGAGCATCACTCTTGACTCTCTGTCCTTGCAGGGGGGGTTGACTAGATGACACCCAGGAGTCCCTTCTATGGCCCGTGAGGAATTAATGCACAGGGGGGGGGGGTTCTGATACTGTGTGTCCCTCTAGGACAGGCATCCCCAAACTGCTGCCCTCCAGATGTTTTGGCCTACAACTCCCATGATCCCTAGCTAACAGGAGCAGTGGGCGGGGATGATGGGAATTGTAGTCCAAAACATCTGGAGGGCTGAAGTTTGGGGATGTCTGCTCTAGGACAGGGTTTGCCAAACCCAAGCCTCCTCCTGTTTTTTGGACTACAACTCTCACCATCCCTAGCTAGCAGGACCAGGCATCAGGGATGATGGGAATTGCAGTCCAAAAGCAGCTGGAGAGAAAAGCCCAGAAAGTGGGGGGTTCTTACTGTTGCGCACCCATGTGCCTATCTGTGACAAGTGATAGCAGAGCTGCCGTTCCCAAAAGGGGAGCCATAGCCCCACCCCATAGGGAATTTTGCTGGGTCGGAAGCAGCCCGAAATTTTCCATCAGTTTACTGAGGGTCAGTGAGACCTTTTCTGCAATAGCTCGGGGCAGCTAATGACCCTGTTTGTTTGTTTATCGCTTGCTCTTATCTCCCCACCAACCATTCCCTTAATTGCAGGCAAGCCAAGTCTGACCTCCTTCCAGATTCTGCAGGACTCGCTTTGCTTGCTAGGGATTATCTGGCCCAAGGACTGGTGGCTAAGGGGAACGGGGCGGGGGGGGGGCCTCCGAGGGTGGCCGGGAGGGCAAATGGGGGAGCTGGCCAGAGGTGGAAACAGCCAAAGAGAGCACAGGTACATGTGGGGAGATGATAAGCATCAGACCAGACTCCAGGGAGAGGGAGTTGTGGTGCTTGCTCAAGAGCAGGGGTCAGCAAACTTTTTCAGCAGGGGGCCAGTCCGCTGTCCCTCAGACCTTGTGGGTAGCTGCTAGATTATACTTTGGGGAAGAAGAAGAAAGAACAAATTCCTATGTCCCACAAATAAAAGGACAAAATGAAAGGCACAAATACAGGATGGGTGACACCTGGCTTGAGAGCAGTACATGTTCGACAGTGGAATTTGCTGCCAAGAAGTGTGGTGGAGTCTCCTTCTTTGGAGGTCTTTAAGCAGAGGCTTGACAGGCATATGTCAAGAATGCTATGATGGTGTTTCCTGCTTGGCAGGGGGTTGGACTGGATGGCCCTGGTGGTCTCTTCCAACTCTATGATTCTATGTGAAAAGGATCTCGGAGTCTTGGTAGACCACAGACTTGACATGAGTCAACAGTGTGATGCAGCAGCTCAAAAAGCCAATGCAATTCTGGGCTGCATCAATAGGAGTATAGCATCTAGATCAAGGGAAGTAATAGTACCACTGTATTCTGCTCTGGTCAGACCTCACCTGGAGTATTGTGTCCAGGTCTGGGCACCACAGTTCAAGAAGGAGACTGACAAGCTGGAACGTGTCCAGAAGAGGGCAACCAAAATGGTCAAAGGCCTGGAAACGATGCCTTATGAGGAACGGCTTAGGGAGCTGGGTATGTTTAGCCTGGAGAAGAGAAGGTTAAGGGGTGATATGATAGCCATGTTCAAATATATCAAAGGATGTCTTATAGAGGAGGGAGAAAGGTTGTTTTCTGCTGCTCCAGAGAAGCGGACACGGAGCAATGGATTCAAACTACAAGAAAGAAGATTCCACCTAAACATTAGGAAGAACTTCCTGACAGTAAGAGCTGTTCGGCAGTGGAATTTGCTGCCAAGGAGTGTGGTGGAGTCTCCTTCTTTGGAGGTCTTTAAGCGGAGGCTTGACAGGCATATGTCAGGAATGCTTTGGTGGTGTTTCCTGCTTGGCAGGGGGTTGGACTCGATGGCCCTTGTGGTCTCTTCTAATGATATGATTCTATGATACTCATGTAAAAACACGCTGATTCCCGGACCGTCTGTGGGCTGAATTTAGAAGGCGATTGGGCCGGATCTGGCCCCCGGGCCTTAGTTTGCCTACCCCTGTTCTAGAGAGATCCCCCCTCCCGATCCTCCCCAGAAATTATCACCTGGAGCCTTCCTCAAACACCTTTAGGCACCGGGTGAAAACCTTCATCTCCAACCAGGCCACTGGCTAATGGGCATCTGATGCCCTTTTAAATGTGCTGGGGGTGTGGGGGGGAATCTTGGTTTGTTTTTGTTTTTATTTCTATTATGAATTTTGCGGTTTAGGGAAGTTTTTGACGTTTGACGTTTTATCGTGTTTTTCATACAGTGGTACCTCGGTTTACGAACAGCCCTGCTTACGAACGATTCGGCTTACGAACTCCACAAATCCGGAAGCAGTGTCCCGGTTTGCAAACTTGACCTCGGTCTAAGAACAGAATCCGAATGGTGGAAGGGCACCGGCAGCAGGAGGGCTGAATAGGGAAAGCACGCCTCGGTTTGAGAAGGGTTTCGGTTTAAGAACAGACTTCCGGAACGGATTAAGTTCATAAACCAAGATACCACTGTATTTTGTTGGGAGCTGCCCACAGTGGCTGGGGAAACCCAGCCAGGTGGGCATGGTATAAATATTATTATTATTATTATTATTATTATTATTATTATTATCATTATTATACCGTGATTTTATGTCGCAAACTGCCCTGAGGCCTAAGGATTAAGTAGGTTAATTAATTAATTGATTGATCTTCGTTGCAGAGCCCTGCAGCACCTCCCCCCCCCTCGCCTCGGCAACTGGGGCAAGGGGACTGGTTTCCAGTGGTGGCCTTTGGGATTTCAGATTTTGGCCGCCCCCTGCGCAATGCTTCCCGCAATCGTTGCTTCGCCCTCTTAACTTGGTGCCTAGAGTGGGCAAAGTGGTCGTTGTCCCCTAAACCAGTGGCCAGTGGCGTAGCAAGGTCAGGTGGTACCCGGCGCGAAAAATTTCTTGTCACCCCCACCCCCCCCACACACACATTGATATTTTAATATCTCGGTAGTGGCACCCGCCCTGTGGAACGCCCTCCCATCAGATGTCAAGGAAATGAGCAGCTATCCTATGTTTAAAAGACATCTGAAGGCAGCCCTGTTTAGGGAAGCTTTTAATATTTAATGCTGTATTGTTTTAATATTCAATTGTTTCCTGCTTGGCAGGGAGTTGGACTGGATGGCCCTTGTGGTCTCTTCCAACTCTATGATTCTATGATTCGATGGGAGCCGCCCAGAGTGGCTGGGGAGACTCAGCCAGATGGGCGGGGTACAAATAACAAATTATTATTATTATTATCATCATCATCATCATCATCATCATTATTATTATTAATTTTTTTTGCCTGCAAAAATGGTTTGATTTTATTTCATAGTTAGGGGGGGGAGCCAGAGTTGCTGCGCTTTTTGGCCGGGGATGGTGTGCCTTGCGACAAGGAGTCTGCCAGCCACCCTACAGCTGAGGGGGGCCTTTCGGCAGCAGGGAGCCTGCGCGTGCCAAAGCCACAGTGTCCCTCCCAGATGTTAAGTGCCACACAGCATTTTTTCACACACACCCCTTGGAGGTGACACCCAGGGCGAACCGCACCCACCTGTCTGTGGCTGCCCACTGTGATGCCAGCCTCGCTGAGCCACCGGCCAGATCCAGCCCCCTCTTTGGACGTCCTCCCTCCCTGACCCTCTTTCTCTCCTCTCCATTCTCCAGGTTCTTCCGGAGAGAGGCCGTCGGACGGATCCTGAGACGGAGGCCAATGTGGAGGCTCCTGCACCTCCTCTGCCTGCCCCTTCTGGGCTCCGGGACGCCAGCCGGCCCACGCCAGCCGGTGGGGCTTGGCGACAACAGCTCCAGCCATGGGCTCCAGGCCCCCGGCACGTCTCCGACCCCCCCACCGGTGACCCCCACCCTGCTGCCCAGCCACAGCGAAGCCCCCGGCCTGTCCCTGAACCTGGGGCTCAACTTCAAGATCAAGGTGCGGGGGAAGGGCCGGCCGGGCGAGGGGCCGGCCAGCACCAAGCCCCCCACCCACTCCCAGGTGCCGGGCGCCAGTCACTTCTGGGCAGAGGCCCTGGGGGGCTCCGGGTGGCAGGCTAGCATCCCTGCTGAGGAGCTCCCCCCAGGGCCGGGCGGGTGGGCCTGGGGTGGCCCCCCGGCACACACTGACCCCGACCTCCCGGGATCTGGACCCACCCCTCAGCACCCGCTCGCACTCTGGCCCAGGCTGACGGAGAAGGCTGCTCCCATGGGGGAAGATAGCAAGGAGCTGGAATTCAAGATCGACATTGACCTGACAGCTGGGCTGGGCAAGGAGGGCAGCCTGGCACCCAACGGCAGCGGCAGCGGCGGCACTGCCAGGCGGTACCCACTTCTCCCTGGCCTCCGGGTCGGGATCTCGGAGATTGCCAGCAAACTGGGGGGACCAGGTGAGTATCTGTTGCAAGGGGAGGCTGGTGGAGAGGGAGGGAGGCCAGCAGTAGAGGGCGCTGGAGGCCATGACTAGTAAGAGGGGTCTCCTTCTAGCTTTGCCCCCATCTTCCTCCTCCCTGCTGAGTTCCTCCAGAGTTAAACTATGGAACTCGCCGCTGCAGGAGGCAGTGACGGCCACCCGTTTGGAAGGCTTTAAAAGAGGGTTGGATAAATTCATGGGGCAAAGGAGGGCTGTCGAAGGGCTACAATGGCTCTGCTTCTGCTTCTCGGTTACTTAGAGCTGGAGGAGGGGAGAGCTGCTGTTCCGCTCGGATCCCCCTTGCAGGTCCCCCATTGGGAAATCTGGTCAGCCACTGGGAGAGCAGTCTCTGGACTAGATGGGCCCTTGGCCTGATCCTGCAGGCTCTTCTTATGGGTGGCTGGTGCCCTTGGGAGGGGTAGTAAGAATATTAGTAACAAGTATATTTCACAATTTTTAAACAGAACATAGATGATGGAGTCACAAAGAGTACAATTCAATCAAAATTGCATGAACCAAATTAAAACAAGGAGTCATAAAATATCACAGAGGCAAACAAGCCTTTCAATAGAATTTTCTGTTTAAAAATTGTGAAATATACTTGTTACTAATATTCTTATTAGCCGTGTGTTCCCTGTGATTGTTTAGAGTTTGTCTATTTGTGCAACACGGGGGATTTCCTTTTCTACACCTTGGGAGGGGTAGGGCAGGAGGCCAGGAGGCCAACAGTAGGGGGCGCCAGAGAAGAGCCAAGCCGTTATATCTTCCTCCTCCTTGCTGGGTGCAAAATGGCAGGCCGTGCCACCCTCTGGACTGGCTGCAAAGGAGGCAGGGCAGGTGGGGGCTGGCTGGGTTCCAAGAGGGAGGTTGGCGGGACAGCTCCCCGGTCAGCGTAATGAAGCTGCCTCCACGGAGTTTGCCCAAAATGAAGCTGAACGCTGGAAGATGCCAGGGGAACACAAAAGCCGTGCAGATGTTGACTCGCACCTTCCAGTGGTTTGCAGCAGCTGGTCTTCAGAAGCGTCGCGGCCTCCGGCTGAGGAGGGCACAGCAATGCCATCCTGGCTAGGAGCCCTCGACAGCTGTTGGCCATGCCAGGCTCTATCTGAAGCAGCTTCTCCCTCTCCAGCTCGGCTGTGTGGCACAGCCGTCTTTGCCCAGGCCTGCCATGGCGCAGCGGGCGAGAAGCAAAGCCTCTCTTGCGATGGAGCCAGGCAGAGAAGAAAAGCATCTCCTCCGTGGCCAGACAAAGGGGATTCCTGCATTGTAGGGGGTTGGGGTAGCTGAGCCTTGGGGGTCCCTTCCAACACTACGGTTCTTAACGGCGGGACGGAGAGAGGGGAGCGGCGACCCTGAGCCCCTCTCAATTCTCCACTTCTCTCCCCAGGCCTGTTTGGATCCACGCTGCCGCCAGAGCCTCCCGAGTGGAACGCCACAGGAAATGCCGGGGAGCCACCTGGGGGCTCCCACCCGACCCCAGAGCAAGGTGAGAGCGTCAGAGAGGCAGGCAAGGGAAGATGGGAGGGAGAGTTGGTCCCAAGATGCTCACCTGCGCTCCAGGCTCCAAAGGATGGAGGGGCTTGCAGGAGCTTGGTCGATTCGTGGTCAGGGTTGCTGCAGGACAAGGGCTGGCCCAGGGATTAAGAGCCTAAGTAGAGCCTGCAGGATCAGGCCAATGGCCCATCTAGTCCAGCATCCTCTTCCCACAGTGGGTGAATTGTTGCCTGTGAGGAAACCCCCAAGCAGGATTCAAGCGCAAGAGCAGTGCCAGATTTACGTACGAGCTCAACAAGCTCTAGCTTAGGGCCCCGCTCTCTTGGGGCCCCCCAAAAAATTAAAGGGGAAACAATTGGATGTGCATATCCAAAATATAAGAAAAAAACAAATAAAATAAAACCTACATGCAGCAACAGTGTTTAGTGTTGTGTAGGCTCCTAGGATGTAAGTCATGGGCCCCGCCTGCTAGCCTGCTCCCTAAAAAATATCCCTGGTTTGCTCCTTTGTGTATTTAGGGTGCCTGCATTCTGCATGGACTGGTTGCAGGGCAACATGGGCAAACAGCTTTAGATACCTATTAGGTCCATCAATGACCATATAGCATATATTCAACACAAAAAACAGCAACAATTTGTTGTTGACAAAGGACGGCAGGACATATAAGGGGCCCCATGACTTTCAGTAGATTAAAGGTAAAGGTAAAGGGACCCCTGACCATTAGGTCCAGTCGCGGACTCTGGGGTTGCAGCGCTCATCTTGCGTTATTGGCCGAGGGAGCCGGGGTACAGCTTCCGGGTCATGTGGCCAGCATGAATAACATGGGCGTACCCAGCGCGGGGCAGGGGGGCAGTTGCCCCTCCTAGAAGCAGGGCCGGTGCAGCCGTGGGCAAGAGCGGCGCTGCCGGCGGGGCTGGTGGGCAGAGGTGGAGGCGGAGCACAGCCCGGCGAAGCGCGAGTTCGGCGTTCCCACCCACCGCGCCCGTCCTCCAGCAAGGCCAAGCACGGCGGGGACCCAGAGAGCACAACGGGAAGCTGGTGGGTGCGGTGGGCAGGAACGTTGAACTCGCGCTCCACCGGGCTGTCCTCCACCTCCGCCTCTGCCCACCAGCCCCGCCGGCAGCGCCGCTCTTAACCACGGCTGCACCGGCCCTGCTTCTAGGAGGGGCAACTGCCCCCCTGCCCCGCGCTGGGTACACTCTGCTGGGTTGCTCTGTAGCCCTGCCCACGTCCCCACTTTGTGGTCCCTCCCCTCCCATGCTTTGGCCCCACCCCTTGCCCCCCGTAGTTTTGATCCTGGGTACGCCCCTGATGACTAAGCCGCTTCTGATGAACCAGAGCAGTGCACGGAAACGCCATTTACCTTCCCGCCGGAGTGGTACCTATTTATCTACTTGCACTTTGATGTGCTTTCGAACTGCTAGGTTGGCAGGAGCTGGGACTGAGCAATGGGAGCTCACCCCCTCATGGGGATTCGAACCGCCAACCTTCTGATCGGCAAGCCCTAAGCTCAGTAGCTTAGGGCCTCATCAAACCTCCATCTGGCCCTTCACAAGAGCAACTCTCCCCTCCTGTGGCTTCCAGGAAATGGTTTTCAGAAGCACCGCCCCCTCCAACTGTGGAGAACAGAACAGAGCCAAAATCTGACTCACAGCCAGAATCTTTCTCATCCTCTTTTCAAGCCAACCAGCTTGGTGGCCATCGCTGCCTCCTACTGGAGGGAGTTCCATAGTTTAGCACAGGCATCCCCAAACTTCAGCCCTCCAGATGTTTTGGACTACAATTCCCATCATCCCTGACCACTGGTCCTCTTAGCTAGGGATCATGGGAGTTGTAGGCCAAAACATCTGGAGGGCTGCAGTTTGGGGGTGCCTGGTTTAGCAGACGTCAACCTTTAGAGTAAGGTTACCAGAGGTCCCCGCTTCCCGGGGACAGTCCCCGGATTTACAAATCAGTCCTCATACAAAATCCTATCATTCCTATTGAAGTTGAAAAGTGTCCCCGGATTCATTGAAAAAAATCTGGTAACCTTACTTTAGAGCAGATCACTACAAGATTTGTCTCAGAAATTTTTACACATCACTTGGGAAGACAGGCGAACTAATGCCAGGATACTGGAAAAAGCAAAAATCACCAGTGTCAAAGCGATGATTCTTCAACATCAACTTCGCTTTGGATGCCTGATGATCGTCTTCCAAAGCAGCTACTCTATTCCAAACTTGCAAATGGAAAGCGTAATGCTGGTGGTCAACAAAAGAGGTTTAAAGACTGTCTCAAGGCAAATATTTTAAAATGAAGTAAAAACACTGACAAGTGGGAAACACTGGCCTGCGAATGCTCCAGTTGTCATGGGCTTTGAAGACACTTGAACTCAGGACGCAAGGGAGAAACATGCTAAGAGGAAGGCACACTTGGCAAATCCACACCATGATCAACTCCCGCCCAGAAACCTATGTCCCCACTGTGGATGGATGTGCGGCTCCAGAATTGGCCTCCACAGTCACTTACGGACTCGCTGTTAAAACCGTGTTTGTGGAAGACAATCTTACTCGGCTACGAGGGATTGAAGAAGAAGAAGAAGAAGAAGAAGAAGAAGAAGAAGAAGAAGAAGAAGAAGAAAGAACACCCTGGAAACTTCCAGAAACAAGTTCCAACTTGAAGCCAAAATACTTTTATTCTTTTAACTCTACAAATATCCCCTTCCCCTCCGCCGCCCCACTGAACCTGCCCGGCTGCTCTCTCCCATGGTGCAAGACTTGCCGGCATCTGGCATCGCTCACTTCCTCTGGACGGGCAGTGGCCTGACCAGGAAGCTCTCGATGTGCTCAAAAATGGTGTAGGGGTCCTGGTCAGCGTTCAGGAAGATGGCGTCCTCGTAGTACTCCTCCAGGTCTGTCACCTGCCGGTTGTAGATGTCTGCCTTCTTCTCCACCAGGCTGGGAGCGTCCTTGGGGTTCCGCCTCAGGCGCTGGTGCACATCCTCGTTGGCCGGAGGCTTGAAGATGGTGTGGTACCTCTCCCCCGAGACAGGGTCGGTGGCCCGCTGGCAGATGCGCTGCAAGGCCACCTCGGTGGGCAGGTTGAGGAAGAAGACCCGGTTGGGCTCGAAACCCGTGTGCCGGAAGAGGTCCGCCTGGTCCACGTCGCGGGGGAAGCCGTGCAGCACCCAGCCGTTGGTCAGGCAGTCCTGCTCAGACAGCCGGTCCTTCAGGACGCTCAGAGCGATGGTGTCTCTCACAGGGTAGCCGCTCTCAAAGAAGGGCTTGATGAGGTCACCCACCGCCGTCTTGGCGGCCACCTTTTCCCGTAGCAAGTCGCCAAAGAAGATGTTGACCAGCCCGTACTTCTGGGCCAGCAGAGCGGCCTGCAGGCTCTTGCCACAGCCGGGTGGACCCAGGAGCAGCACTCGGGGACTGAAGGGGGCATCCGAGTACGGGCGGCTCTGCACGAAATTCAGAACCTGGGCAAAGACGTCCACGCAGGGCTGGTCAGCATTGATGGCCTTGTGGCACCCCTCGTACGCCTGGATGATGCCGGGCAGGTTGCGGTGGCTCTCCAGGAGGCGCTTGGCCGTGGCTGGCGCCGAGACGCCCTCCGGCCTCACCAGGCGCTTTTGGACGGAGAAGTCGACCGGCCAGTCGAAGGTGGTGTGGTAGACCTCCTGGGTGAGTGGGTCCAGCAGCTTGCCCAGGTTCCTCTCCATCAACACGGTGTCTGGTGCGGAGAGGACCACCACATGCCGGGGGGCGATGCCCGTGGACTGCAGCATCAGAGCCTGGTCCCTTGTCTCGGGGAAACCGTCCAGCACCCAGCCCAGCTTGATGCAGTCCACGTCGTTCAAGCGCTCCTCCAGGAGGGCGGCCCACAGATCGTTGGGGATGTGCTTCTTTTGATCCCGTAAGGCCATGGCCTCGCTGGATCTCTTGAGAAGCTTGCTGCGCAGGAGGTCCTGCGGACAGAGGTACGTGGCACTCAGGTGCTTGCAGATCCAGCGGGAGATGGTCGTCTTCCCAGAGGCCGGAGGCCCCACGACGAAGATCTTGGGCACGTCGTCGTTGTCCCTCTTCAGGTGGGCAATCATGAAGTCGATGGGGTTCTCAGGCTGATACACCAGGAGGTCCTCCATCAGGCTTTGCATGAGCTGGAAGATGTTGTGTTTCTCAGCGTAAACGGCCATCGCCGGAGGGACTTGGTGGGGCTTGGTCGTGACGTCCATCTCTCCCTGCTGGCGCCACTGGAGCAGAAAGGCAGGTTCTCAAGCAGGTGTTGTGTTCCGAGGTCGCCCAGCAGCGACTGGTGATGTCACCATCCATAAAAGCGGAACCCGGAACGACGCACAGCCCTCGGAGCGCAGAGCCACCCTGAGCGCAGCTTGGCTACTGTTTTCATTGATTAGGACCAAGTAGCAATTTATCCTACTTGCTGAGGACAGGTGCCAGCAGGGCCGGCTCTACGGCCAGGCTGGGTGGCGCAGGGCGTCACGGCGCCGGCCCGCCAGAGAGGGCGCCACACAGCCGCGCCTGCCCACCTGTTGGCTGCTCCGTCGCGCAGCAAGCCCGCGCGCCCGCCCATCGCGCAGCAGCGTCCTCGGCGGCCGCGCTGCGCGCTGAAGCCAGCCACCCGCCCGCCCGCCGCGCTGGAAAACGGGGCGGCGGAGGGTTCCGTCGCACCACGGCGCCAGGGCACCAAAGGTGCTTAAGACGGCCCTGGGTGCCAGTTTAGTTTTTAGTTGCTGATATTCCAAGAGTTGTTTTCATTAAAAAGATTTTGTTAAAGCCGTTTTGTAATACAGCAAGAGAAATTCCTCTAAATAAAAACAAAAGCAATGAGAGAAAGAGAAAACACCAAAGGAAAAACCCCAAAATAGCAGGAGAGAAGAAAAATAAAAATCATTTTTCGTCTGTCAGTGACATAAAAGAAATTGTTCAGGATATTCACTCTAGAATGGCAACCTACTGATCAGCTTTCTAGTAGGCAATATTTACCCAAATGGATTGATTCATTTTCATTTTTACACAAAAAGTCCAAAAGGGGTTCTTCTATTATTATTATTATTATTATTATTATTATTATTATTATTATTATTATTTTCAGCAATAGTTTTTCTCTCCAGTAACTTCAACAACCATTACTCCATATTAAACAATAATAATTCTTTCCATCTTTGTCCCTACAAGACTCTCTGCATTTCCATTTCCTGTTGTATTTGGCACAGTTTTCCATCTTGATTTTTTTGGGGAAAGGCTCTGCCATTAATGCTCCTCCCATTCTGTTTTCAAGAAAAGCGCCAGAGGCTTGATAGCTTTCCCTTCTAAATTCACTCCAATTTTTACACAGAGTCCTCCTTTTATCTCTGCTGGCTCAGGGTGCCTTTTCATATAGCCATCCATGGAACACCTGTGTGAAGGACCTCTAAACAAATAAGAAACCCGGGAATGGTAGTTTGCTATGGTTTCTGGGATTTGGAAATCCTGCAAGTGATGGACTACAGTTCCCATGATTCTTTTGGGGGAGGGGGACATGCTTTAAAGCAGGCATCCCCAAACTTCGGCCCTCCAGATGTTTTGGACTACAATTCCCATCTTCCCTGACCACTGGTCCTGCTAGCTAGGGATCATGGGAGTTGTAGGCCAAAATATCTGGAGGGCCACAGTTTGGGGATGCCTGCTTTAAAGAGATGATATTTGTTGTTGGTCCAGGAAGAGCAGGAGCCTGGAGCTCAGGGAGCAGAACTGAGAGCCGGGGTGTGTGTGTGTGTTTGCTCCGGCTCCTGTGTGCTTAGGAGAGGCCCAGGGCCTCTGCAAACAGCGCCCGGCGGGGGCCTTTGTTGCTCCAGATGAGGCCTCCCACCTCCTGGCTGACCTCCCATCTCAGCTCCCTTGAAAAGGGCTGTATTGCAGGAGACTTTGTGCAAATATCAGAAGTATCCCAGGACCACAGATTCAGGGGGTCAACCCCATCCCCTTCTGCCAGGTCGGTTGGGGTGGATTTACTCAGCCTGCAGAGGGGCTGATTCTCCAGTTGTCCTTGCCCACCTGCAATAGCTCCCCCCCACATGCTTCCCACCCCCCATGTTTCAGGCCAAATGGGAATCCTTTCTTCCTATCTGAATTCCTTCCCAATAATCCTTCCCAGTGAGAGGCAGTGAGAGATTTTACTTTCTTGGGCTCCTTGATCACTGCAGATGGTGACAGCAGTCACGAAATTAAAAGACGCCTGCTTCTTGGGAGAAAAGCAATGACAAACCTAGACAGCATCTTAAAAAGCAGAGACATCACCTTGCCGACAAAGGTCCGTATAGTTAAAGCTATGGTTTTCCCAGTAGTGATGGATGGAAGTGAGAGCTGAACCATAAAGAATACTGATCGCCGGAGAATTGATGCTTTTGAATTATGGTGCTGGAGGAGACTCTTGAGAGTCCCATGGACTGCTAGAAGATCAAACCTATCCATTCTTAAGGAAATCAGCCCTGAGTGCTCCCTGGAAGGACAGATCGTGAAGCTGAGGCTCCAAGACTTTGGCCACCTCATGAGAAGAGAAGACTCCCTGGAAATGACCCTGATGTTGGGAAAGACGGAGGGCACTAGGAGAAGGGGACAACAGAGGACGAGATGGTTGGACGGTGTTCTCGAAGCTACGAACATGAGTTTGACCAAACTGCGGGAGGCAGTGGAAGACAGGAGTGCCTGGTGTGCTCTGGTCCAGGGGGTCACAAAGAGTCGGACACGACTAAACGACTAAACAGTCCTTCCCTTTGAGCCCTTAAAGGGTCTCTTCAAATGCAAATCTTCAAAACAAGCCATTAGTATTGTTGTAAGAATTTTAAGGTTATATATATAATAATTGCTCCTAAACATGTACATGAATGTACAGGCACATGTCTGAAGCAGCACAGGAAGACAGGCCTGACTGACCCCATTTGGACTCTCTCTAACCAGGTGTTTCTCTGCAAGGAGAGAAGGGGGGTGGTGAAGGAACTTTCTCATTGTCTCAAGGATTAAAGTGATTTCCATCTCAAAGGAATGGCCAGGCTGCCCAGGAAAAGGCAAACTAAGAACTTTGTTAAATTAATAAGTTGCATAGTAAACAGGATAGACAGGATTTCATGTTAATGCCTCCTCACACCCAACCGCTTACCAACAATACTTGCATTTACATATCCTTAAATTCAGGGACATCTCCAGAACAATCAGGGTGCCATTTCCAGAAGATTCACAGATAAAGCTCACAAGTACCAGTACTCTGTTTACTGAAAATGTTAATCTCCCCCTCCCGCCTTTTTTTGCTCCATCCACTTACATGTACAGCCAAAGGTATATAAGGGGAAATGTTCTTTTGTTCAGGGTCTCTCTTGCCATCTTTGCTA